>NC_056736.1:558949810-558961341 GCF_019279795.1 Protopterus annectens
ATACTTGTGGATTTAGTTTCCACTCGTGAGAATCCATAAGGTTTCTGCTTAAACATCAGAGTCCCTACTACTAAAATAACATCTTCCATACCACGGTTTCAAAAATCCCTTTGGAAATCTAGATTTTTGTTATATTCCCTTCTAGATCCTTCTGTTACAACCTCACTATTGTAAATCTAGATCAAGTCCTCACCTATAAATAATACTCCCTTCTGAAACCTGACTATTTCTCCCAAAAAACTACAAAGTGGCAGTTTTGGTGGAATATACACACATCCCAGTATGACTCTCCTCCCTTGCCAACAGCACCTTGCTACCACAAATCTACCATTGTCTTTTCCCTCTATCACTATTCAATCCCCTCTTTTTCTTTTGCCCAGATATTCTGCTAAATATTCATCCTGAAATCATCTGTCATATTCATATGCTCATTTCTATTCAAATGCATTTCCTGCAACATTGCTATTTACATCCTACATTTCTTAACATAAATGAATACTCTTTCCTTTCTGTCTACACCCGTAAGGCAATTTACATTCCAAGATGTGGACAAAGCAGCCATGATAAAAAAAACTGTTTGCTTCCACCTATTACACATGTCAATTCTTTTGCATGCATATTTCCACTGTCTTGCATACACACACTGCTTACAAGTCTGATCTTTTTATACACTTGTTGCTCATCTCCATTTGAGCACACGTCACATTTTCCAACACTTTGGCTTAACGAAAACCCTCAAACTAAATACATTTTCAACCCCCTCAATCCTCTATTAACTAAGAAACACACAAAACTACGTACATTTTCAACAAATTTAGTTTAACCCTCCAAAAAGGAGCATTTGCCCTAAATGTATGGCTACACCCACATACATTACCTAATGTAAAATTAAGGTCACTCATGCTTACGTGCTATAGTCTCTTTTCTCACTTAAGTATAATCCACAGTTAGTTTAACTCTCATCCCCTCCAAGACATGAAAAATAAATAGATTGTATGCTTTCAGAAAACAGCTTTTAGACACAAGAAAAAGTGCACTGGGTACTTTAAATAAAACAAATTGGTGTGCTTGTCTATTAAAGCTCCTGTGCCGGTTATTGCTTATTCACTTTCCCAAATTTGACCATTTTTCACTGAACTGCTTGCCACTGTACTTTTGCCTTTTGCAAGTCTCTCACCAAACAGTGATCAGAACTCCCGAGATTAATGGCTTGCACCTGCAGACAACTCTCAAGTAACAGTACGGCAAAGAGAGCTCACCTAAAAAATTTATGTACTCACCATAACGTTCCATGTTTGTTGTCCATCTCTCCGTTCATTCTTACAAGGATGGATTTGGAGCCAAGGCCGAACACATAGCTGAAAGTCTCAAACCTGGCTCGTGGCAATAAGGTATCCCACAATGCAGTGAGTCAATTCCCCAAATCTTGTTTGCTGCTACTACTGCATATGTACACGCTATACAAATATATACATATATCCACGTCTATACTATACGTACTGGAAGGATAAACTGAAACAGAACTCCTGAAAGTAGTAAAAAATCTACCATGTCCACAAGGAGTCTTTGGCAGGGGGAAGGAGTGAGGGTTCATAAGAATGAATGGCGAAATGGACAACAAACATGAAACGTTATGGTGAGTACATAACTTCTTTATGTTGTCCTAGCTCGCCTTCATTCTTACGATGGGACAGCGTCCTAACACCTTTACCCTGGGTGGCTCACAGGAGTACACCTTTAAGCACCATGGAACCAAAGGAAGCCCTGTCCCTGGAGGCCAAATCCACTTTGTAATGAGTGATAAAAGTATGTGGAGTAGTCCAAGTAGCTGCTGCACAAATATTACCCATGGGAATTTTGGCTTGAAAGGCAGATGATGTAGCCATTGCTGTAGTGGAATGAGCCTTCACTTTGAAAGGTGAATCTCTGTGATTTGAGTTACAGATGAATGCAATACAATTAGAAAGCCAACTGGAAATAGTAGTTTTAGAAACTGAGCTTTTTTTGTATCAGCGAAGGATACGAATAATTGGTCAGATTTTCTGAAGTCTTTGGTCCTATGCAAATAGAATCTGAGTTGTCTATGCACGTCCAGTTGATGTAATTTGCACTCTGCCTTGTTGGTATGATTAGTAAAGAACACTGGAAGCTCTATGGATTGGTTTATGTTGTTTGGAGAAGAGATTTTGGGTGGAAAGGATGGGTTAGTACACAAGGATACCCTATCCTTATGAAAAATCAAATATGGCGGTTTAATAGAAAGAGCTTGCAACTCTGACACTTTTCTAGCAGAAGTTATAGCCACTAGAAACAAGGTCTTCCAGGAAAGAACTTGAGGTCTGAAGATGACGAGGGCTCAAAAGGTGGTAACGTGAGATGAGACCGAACAAAATTAAAATCCCAAGGAGAAAGGGGTTCCCTTAAAGGGAGATCTTAATAAGGAAGCACCTTTTAAGAAGGCTCTACATAACCTATGTGACATTAACTTGGAAGGAGAATCGCCAATGTGAAAATTTGAAATTGCAGCGAGTTGAACCCTGACGGTTGCTACAGCCGAGCCTTGTTGGAACAGTTCAGCCAAAAATTCCAGAATAAAATAGGTGCAGAAAAGGGATCAATATGCTTGTGTTGAGCCCAAAAGGAAAACCTTTTCCATTTACTATAATGCAGCGTTCTAGTGGAAGCTTTATGCAAGGACATTAAGATACGTCTAACTGTAGGAGTGAAACTGTGAAGCGGAGCAGCCAAGCTGTCGATTTTAGGGTGTGGAGAAAAGGATGAAGCTCTCCTGACATACGAGTCTGCAAATCTGGCACTGTGTCCAGAGTCCAAGGCTTCTCCTGAAGAGGAGGCCAAAGGAGGGGGAACCAAACTTAGTAAGGAGCAATGAGAATTAACCTGCTTCCCGAGCATTGTGCTTTCTGAATTACTCTGGGTATGAGAGGAAAAGTACAGTTTTGTACCTACCATAAATGTAGATGTCCGATAGATATGCAACTGCAGTCCTGACATATGGGTTGTCCTGGCTTCAGGCAGCCCTTTGGTCAGCCGGATTCCAAAGTCTGGGTCCGGCGTCGGCTGATGTCGCCTCCTCCCAGACGTCAGAGCGGCTGGGGTATAAAGGCATCAGCCGGCGCCATCTTCTTCAGTGTTTCTTGCCCCATATGCCAGGTGCCCTCCAAGGAAGGTTAAATTTTGTGAATGGATAAACAAAAAATCCAGAAATGCACAACAGTAATAAACAGATACACCATAACAGATATCCCCAGCTGATAGGGAAAAAAGGGGGGAAAATGGACCCAAGGGAAAAAACAGAGGGGTAGGAGGGAGGGAAAACCTGACTGCAGTTGCATATCTATCGGACATCTACATTTATGGTAGGTACAAAACTGTACTATGTCCTTCAAGAATGCAACTGCAGTCCTGACATACGGGTTGAATACCATAGCCAAGCTGGGGGTGGTAGGACTAAGCAAGAGATGGTGTAGCTAGAAGGCCCTGCAGGACTGCCGAAGCAAAGCCTGCTCGGGATCTGGAGTATAATGGCAGGTTGTAGTGTTTGGTAAATGTATGCACGGAGCTCCATGTAGCAGCCTCTAGAATATCTTTTGTAGCCACTCCTCTTAGAAAGGCTGTGGATGTGGCCGTTGCTCTGGTGGAGTGTGGTCTAATATTGACTGGCACACGTTTTCCATGGAAAGAATACCAGAATCTGATGCAGTGTCCAATCCATTTTGAGATAGTTTGCTTGTTGACTGCCTTTCCTTGTGCCCCAGGAGCATAGGCTACGAACAGTTGGTCAGACTTCCTGGTAGACTTGGTTCTGTCCAAGTAGTAGTGTAGTTGTCTGTGAATGTCTAAAGTATGCAACAGCTTTTCCCCTTTGTTTTGAGGGTTAGGAAAGAAAGTAGGCAGGTGAATTGCTTGGTTTAGAGACACCCTGGATATCACCTTAGGCATGAATGAAGGACTGGTCCTAAGAGAAACTCTGTCCTGATGAAAGATGAGGAAGGGAGGAACTGCCATGAGGGCCTACATCTCCGATACTCTTCTTGCTGAGGTGACTGCCAATAGGAAAACCGTTTTCCAAGATAGGAATTGCATTTCTGAAGATGCTGCTGGTTCAAAAGGAGGAAGAGTTAATTTTTCCAAGACGTAGTTGAGGTCCCATACAGGAATTGGTGGTTTCCTTGGAGGTTTGATATTCTTTATACCCCTTAGAAACTGTCTTAGCACAGGGTGCGAAAACACAGGTGGTTCACAGTTGTCATGTGCTGAGATAGCTGAAGCGTGGATTTTGATGGAAGAGTATAAAAGGCCACTGCGAAACATTTCTGTCAAGTATTCTAATATCAGAGGTATGCTCATCAGGGATGCATCCTGGCCCTTGTTGACATTCCAGATGGTGAATCTCTTCCATTTGGCCGAATATGTTTTTCTGGTGGAAGGTCTGCATGCCTCCCAACAAAATTTCCTGAACTTCTTTGGAGAGGGAGTCATGGATCCCGGTCATCGAACTCTCCAAGCTGTCAGCTTTAAGGTTTGCAGCTTCGGATGAACAGTTTTGTAGTTGTGCTGAGACAGGAGCTGAGGCCATGGAGGCAAGGGCCATGGTTTGGTGTGAGTAATGCTCAGTAGCAGTGGGTACCAGTGTTGCCTTGGCCAGTCTGGAGCCATCAAGATTCCTCTTGGTTTTTCTGCCTTGATCTTCAGTAACACCTTGGTGATTAAAGGCAGGGGAGGAAATGCATAAATTGTTAGGGCATTCCAACTGAAGGAAAGAGCATCCGTTTTCCAGGCTAGAGGATGGTAAATCCTTGTGCAAAACCTTTCCAGATGATGATTGAGAGGAGATGCAAAGAGGTCTATGTCTGGCCTTCCCCATGCAGTTATTTGTGAGGAAATGCGTGGGTGCAGCATCCATTCATGTGGATCCAAGAAATTTCTGCTTAACCTGTCTGCCAGAACATTGTCCTTGCCTGGAACAAACTGGGATTGCAAGTAGATCTTCAGTTTCAGGGACTTTTCCCAAAGAGTCATTGTTAGTCTGCAGAGGGGGTAGGAATGAGTGCCCCCTTGTTTGTTTATGTACCACATAACAGTGGTGTTGTCTGTCCTTATTAGCAGTTGGCCTTGCTGAAGAGATTTTCCAAAGGCTTCTATTGCATGTATCACTGCCAACATCTCTTTTTGATTTATGTGCTGATGCCTTTCCATGGGAGTCCATTGCCCTTGAATGCATCTGCCATCCATGTGCACCCCCCATTCATGGTCTGAGGCGTCTGTTGTAATAGTTTGACTTGTTGGAGCTTTGTTGAAAGGCATACCTTCGTTTAAGTGACTTGCTTGAGCCCACCATAAAAATTCCCTTTGTAGGCATGGTATGAGAGGAATTATGTGTTCTAGGTTGTGGCTGTATTGAGACCACAAGCTTTTGAGGTACCATTGCAGTTTTCTCATGTGTAGTCTTGCCAAAGGGATTAGAAGAATGCAAGATGCCATGAACCCCAGGGCCTGCAGGGTCTTCCTTGCGGTCAAGTGGGTTAGCTTTGCTAGGCTTTTGAAGTAGTCTGTCAAATGCTCTTGTTTCTCCTCTGTGAGAGATGCCATTTGTAGCTGTGTGTTCAACTTTGCTCCTAGAAAAATAATCTCTTGGGATGGCAGTAGTCTTGACTTTTGAATGTTGACTGTGTATCCCAAAGCCTGTAGCAACTGAATGACATAGTCCAAGTGTTTTGTCAAGGTTTGTTTGCTGTCTGCTTGTATGAGGCAGTCGTCCAGATAGGGGTATATTTGAATTCCCTGGAGTCTGCAGTGTGCCACTACTGATGCCAGGCATTTCGTGAATACTCTGGGCGCAGTAGATAAGCCAAACGGCAATGCTGAAAATTGATAATGCTCTGTTCCTGCAAGAAATCTGAGATATCTTCTGCAACTGTGTCTGATAGGGACATGCAGGTATGCCTCCTTGAGGTCCAGAGTAACCAGCCATGACCCCTTGCCCAACATGGGAAGAAGTTGCTGTAAGGTCAGCATCTTGAATTTTGGCACCATGAGAAAAGTATTTAGTACGGACAAGTCCAAAATAGGTCTCCATTGCTTTTCTTTTCTTGGAACAAGGAACAGTCTTGAGTAAAAACCCTGGCCTTGGCCTTGTTCTTGTGGAGGAACCTTCTCTATTGCTTTTATTTGTAACAGCTTTGAGACTTCTCTGAGTGCCTCTGCCCTTTGATTTTGTGACTGGTTTGGCATGCCTTGTCCTGTTGGTAAAGTATGGAAGTGGAACTTGTAACCTCTGTCTATTATGTCCAGAATCCAATTGTCCTTTGTTATAATGTGCCAGTTTTTTGAGAATAGAGATAATTTTCCGCCTAAAGGTGCTTCTCTTTAAGCCTTGGTAGGCGGAGTGATATGCAAGTCATTGTGATTGTCCCTGTGGTGCAGGTGAAGTACCTGTGCCACTTCTTTGATTTTGAGGTTGCCACTGGCGGCCCCTGTAGGAGCCTCAGTATTGCCCTCTACCTCGAGCACGCCTGTTCTTTCCCCTTTGAAACTTGTCTGAGTCTGGAAAGGACCAATTCTTTGAAGGCCAATTCCTGCTGAATCTGGGTGGCTGAACCTGGAGGAAATCTTTTACTGTCTGTACTGACTTTGCCTTCTCCTCAATAGACTTTAACACATCCTGAGCATTAGCACCAAAAAGCTTCTGTTTATCCAGAGGTGCGTCCAGGAGCTTTACTTTAACATGATCTTGTAGTGGCTGTTCTTTTAACCAAGCATGTCTACGTATAACAGCCCGTCATAGCTGCCCTACATGAAGCCTCCAATGCATCATAACCACACTGAAGAAAATGGTTGCTAACCTGCTGTGAATTATGAACCAAATTCTGCAATGCCTTTCTATCTATAGGCTCAAGAGAGGCTAGCTTTTTCTGCAAATCATCCAGCAAATAATCCTGGTACTTAAACATATGAAAAAGGCAGTTAAGTGACCTCATAGCAAGGGTGGTAGAGGTATAAACTTTTTAACCCCATCTCTCCAGGGACCTTGCTTCCCTGTCAGCTGGTAGTGGACTTTTGGCCGAGGAAGAAGCCACTCCTTTGGGGCCCTGTGAGATAGTTTCTAGATCCACAGTTTGGGCCTTAAAGAAATACTTGTGAGTGTCAGGGACCCTGTAATATCTGTCTGGCTTGACAGGAGCAGGAGGGAGGGAATCAGGGGAAGCACTGGAGTCTGAAAATACATCATCCAGGACATCCAAAACTGGCGGGATAGCCAAAGGCCTGTGCTGGGGTAACTTGAGGAAGGTACGGAGCCTTTTCCTAGAATCGGAAAATTCCTGACCCTGCCACTTAAAATGTTCCCTCATGGAGTGGAGTACTTCACCGAAAGAAAAATCCTCCAGAGGGGAGGCAGAGGGAATTGATTCCTCAGCATCAGAGTCTTCATAGGCTTGGAAGGATTCTTCTTGGGTGTCTGAATGCTCTGAAACCCCAGAGGCTTCATCTGAAGAGGTAGTCAGCCTGCTCAGTTCTAGGTCTTTTTTCTGCAGGTGGCTGAGAACCTCTGTCTGGATGGGACTGAGACCCCCCTGATAAGAGAGATTAGATCTGCAGCAAGAGACATGATCTGTCTATCAGAAGAAGGGGCCTGTGAAGCAGACTTAGGATGGGCCTTGGCCTGGCTGGCGGCCTTAGCACATGCAAAGGCCTTAATGGACATTGATACAGGAGGCCTAGCTGCCCCACGTGCAGGGGTAACCTTATCAACAGGAATGGTGTCTGGTAGATCGAGAACTTCAGTTTCGGGAGGAAAATCAACCACTGGCACCGGTGTAGGCTCCGAGACCGAAGAACGTGTTAATGCGGTGTCGTCGGCCTGGAGCGGTTCAATAACCGCTTCCGAAGGGGCCGAAGCACTCGCGGAGGGCTTAGGAGTAGTATCGGTAGAAGACGCGGGCCGAGGGTGTCGGTCCCGGTCCTTATGTTTTTTTAGTAGTTGGTGCTGTCGGTTGTTCCGATGGCATGGTATAAGCGTAGGATTCACCAAAAAAGTTTTTGGCAAATTCTGCCCGGCGCCTGAATGCGCGCTTATTAAAGCAAGCACAGGCCGAGACGTCGTGGTCTGGGCCCAGGCAAGGGAGGCAGTAAGAATGGAAGTCCTTATGAGGTATTTGTTTACCACAAGACAAACAATTATTAACTTTCTCAATTTGTTCTGACATCGGCTGAGGCAAGAAAAAATGTTCCCCAACGGGGTACTTAGCTTTTTAGATGACTTCGGTAACTGAAAACACAGGAGCTGACCGACTGGCACTTGTGAACTGCTTCTGCTTCGGGCACCGCGCGGCAAGAAAGACTGAAGAAGATGGCGCCGGCTGATGCCTTTATACCCCAGCCGCTCTGACGTCGGGGAGGAGGCGACATCAGCCGACTCCGGACCCAGACTTTGGAATCCGGCCGACCGAAGGGCTGCCTGAGGTAGGACAACCCATATGTCAGGACTGCAGTTGCATTCTTGAAGGACATCGGAGGAAAAGCATATAGCAGTCCCGAGGGCCAATCATGAGCATGTGCATCTCTTGGTGTCTCCCCCAGAGGGGGGATTAGGGTAAAGTAGTTGCTGCACTTGGCATTCATGGGAGTGGCAAAGAGATCGCAGCCAGGCTGTCGCCATGTTCAGAAAATCATTTCCGCTATATTGCGATTGAGAGACCACTCGTGAGGCATTAGGATTGTTCTGCTTGGACTTTACCGGAATGTGCATTGCAATTAGAAAGCACTGGGAAAATTAGCCCATTGCTAAACTCTTCGCACCTCCTGACAAAGGGAGTAAGATCTGGTTCCCCCCTGCTTGTTAATGTACCAAACCACAGACATATTGTCTAACTGTACTGCAATTGTCCCTAGAGGGAGAGTGTCTTGAATTGCTTGCAATGCAAGAAGCACTGCTCTCATCTCTAGAACATTTATATGCAAGCGAGCCTCGTGATCTTGCCATGTATCTGGGACTGTTCTTCCCAGATAATGCCCCTCCCCCTACCCTATCAGGGAAATGTTCATGGTCACTGTAGCTATGGGTTGTTGTGGAACAAAGGGTCTGCCTATCATCACATGAGTGGAGTGTATCCACCATCTTAAGTCGTTCTTGCATGATTCTGTTATTCTGATAAGGTAAGACATCGGAAGCTCTTGAAGTGACCATTGGGAGAATAGCCATTGAAGGATCCTCATGTGCATTCTGGCAAGAGGGACCAGTGTAATCGTGGAAGCCATTGTTCCTAGTAATCTTAGAATTTCACTTTGGCCTTGGGAAGGAGGTGAAGTATCTGCTATTGGAGTGCTATAAACTCTTTCTACTGGAACACGTGCTACCATGGAGGAGGTGTCTAGATCTGCGCCTATAAATGTAATATGTTGACAGGGCAACAAGGCATATTTTTGAAAGTTTACTGTAATGCTCAGCTGATTGCAAATGTCCAAAGTTAGATTCCTGGCTTGTAGGAGTAGATGCTTGGTGGTGGCAGATAGGAGCCAGTCATCTAGATAGGGAAACGCACTGAATCCTAGACATCTCAGGTGAGCCGTGACTACTGCCAAACATTTGGTGAACACTCTGGGGGCTGTAGTGAGACCAGCCGGAAGCGCAAGTACCTTCTTGATGTCCTGTCCATTTTTATGTGGTATTAAGCATCTTGAAGGTCTATCAAGCACATCCAATCGTCTTTCCCTAAAAAGGGAAGTATAGACTGCAGTGTCACCATTCAGAACTTTGACTTCTTGACAGATTCATTTAACTTGCTTAGGTCTAATATGGGCCTCCAGTACCCGGTTCTTTTTGGCACCAAAAAGAATCTTGAGTAAGTTCCGAATCCTACTTGCTCTGCGGGGACTTCTTGGATTAATCTTGTGGAGCAACTTTTGAATCTCTACAGTTGCTTGTTCTCTTAGATTGGGTGGATCATCTGGGATTGTTTTGGTCTGTGGAACAGGATTGGAAAAAGGGATAGAGTATCCTCTGGATATTATATTTAGTACCCATTTGTTTGTGATATTTTTCCAGTCTTCGGGGTACACTGATAAACATCCCCAGACTGCCTTCAGAGTAGAGCAATCGGGCCTCCTTTCAGGAGCACTGATAAGGGCATCCGCAAAAGGAATCATGGTCACCCTTGTTTTGTGGGCCCCCTCTGCCTCTGGGGCATCTACCATTACTGCCTCCCCCTCTGCCCTTGGGGAAGGAATCACCCTGTGCGTCCTGGAAAACTATCTGAGATCTTTTGAACCACACCTTTCCTCTCTTCTGGCCTTTAGTATAAGATCTTGAAGGTACAGAAAAATGTAAACGGCAGAGAGAGTTTTTCCTTCCTGCTCACACCGGGTTAGAGTGTCTTTTACTTTGGGTCGAAAGAGTGAGGAACCATCAAAAGGGGCATTAGTAAAGGTACATGTACTTGTAAATAATTCCTTTATGGTTGAGAATACAACTTATAAACTACGAGATAAATTTAATTGTAACTCGAAAGGGGTTATATATGTCGCCAGATGCTCTCATTGTTCTGCTTTCTATGTGGGTAAGACTGAGCGTAGGCTCAGGGATAGAATTTATGAACACATTTATGCTATTTCCCACAGGAAAGCAGACAATGCATTGGCCAAGCACATTACAATTTTTCCTGATCATATGTTTAAATTTTTGGCTATTGACAGACTAGGTAATAATCCTAGAGGTGGCCCCTACTCCCTGAAACTCTTGGAATTGGAACTGAAGTGGCAAATAAAATTAAATGCTAGTAATTTCCCAGGACTAAATGAAGCTCTGTCTATAGGGGTTTTGTTGAAATTGAGAAGCCTGGTGAGGTAAATAATAAACTGGCCTTAATAAACTTGATACTACTTTTTAAAAAAATTTGACTAACATAATAAATAATAGGTAATAAATAAGTAGCTGTTCAATGTTTAATAAACTGTTAAGGTAGTTTAAAGCTATTTTGTATCACTATATACATTGTATTGATTATTATTTTTCATTTTTTATTATTTATTGCCTTTTACTCACCTTTTCAGGTGAATTAATGTTAGTATTTCATAAGCATTTATAAGCAATTCATAATTCAATACTGGTAATATCTCTTTCAATGTCCACTTTCTTTTCTGCCTCTTATTTTTTGAATTCTTTGTTTAGTTTTTGTTGTCTACAATTATAACAACTAGTTGGATATTTAGTTTATTTCTTACAAATTTTGAAATTGTTTATATAAATGGCTTAAGCCTGTACTTATTTGTATTTGTACACCTTTTTTACTGGTTTTGCAGAGTGCATCATTCTTCAGTGTGTTAAAGCTGTGTCTTTAAAAAAGTTTAAAGAAGTCTAACTTTTAATTGCTTAATTAAGCAATGTGGACTAAATTTGGCGCCTTTTTGTGTTTAAAAACATGTAAAATTTACCCCTCTAGTATATTCTGAAGAAGGCTATTTACAGTGTGCCGAAAAGTGCTTCAATAAAATTCGTTGACCAGGTTGGACGTGGA
>NC_056736.1:558961841-559010265 GCF_019279795.1 Protopterus annectens
CTTGGACATTTTAAAAGAAGTCATTGAAACATTACCATGGGGGGGGGGGTCTTATTCCCAGATTTGGAAGTGGAGGCCCCCCACTGCTTAGTTCTGCGTGTCCCCTGGGACTGAGACCTGGGTTTTTTGCTGTGTCTGGGTTTGGCTTGAGAAGACCTGGAGGGGGCTGGAACGGGCCAGTGCCTACTAAATCTAGGAGGCTGAACTTGTAAAAAATCTTTAACAGTTTGCATAGATTTAGATTTATCTTCCATCTTTTTAAGAACTTCCTCAGCCTTGTTGCCAAACAGGCAGTCCTGATTTAAAGGATCATCCAACAATTTAGCTTTAACATGATCAGGTAAAGATTGCTCCTTAAGCCAAGCATGCCTTCTGAGCACAGACCCTAACAGCAGCCCTGCAAAAGGCTTCTAAATGAATCAAAACCACATTGCAAAGTATGTTTTCCAACTTGTTCAGCAGAATGCATTAAATTCAGTAATTCTTTATTTTCCACACAGTCAAGAATCATTATTTTCTATTTAAGCAAGCCAATAACATGTTGCTGATACTTTAACATATGAAACTGGCAGTTTAATGCCATAATGGCCAAGGTTGCAGAAGTGTAAACCTTCTTACCCCATCTATCCAGCACCCTGGAGTCTCATCAGAAGGGGTAGGATTTTTAGCAGTAGAAGCCTTAATACCCTTGGGCCCCTGTGAAACAGTCTCTGGCTCTGCAATAGGATTTTTGAAAAAGAACTTGTGGGACTCTGGGAACCCTGTAGTATGTCAGGTTTTCTGGGAGCAGGCGGCAGGGAATCAGGGGTCAAACTAGATTCCGAAAAAGCATCAACATCTAGTACAGGAGGAATAGCTAAAGGCCTATGCTAAGGTAGGAGAAAGAAATCCTTAAGCCTCTTTTTTGAATCAAAAAAATCCTGGCTTTCCCAGTGGAAATGCTCCCTTAGAGTATGTAAGGTTTCCCTAAAAGAAAAATCCTCAGGAGGGGGAAGCAGAGGGAATGGAGACCTATGCATCAGAATCTTCATAAGTAGATAAGGACAAATCCAGATCAGAAGAATCAGAACAAACAGAATCCTGATTCATAATCAACTTCAGTCCTAGGCCTCTTAGAGGGGGGGGGGGGGTTGGCTACCCCTGATTAGAGTTATTCGATCTTCAGCCATTCTTATCATTTGGTTTTTAGGAACAGAGGCCTGAACATGTGGCTTGGGCGTCGTTTTTTTAGGCATGGATCGAGATTTAGGCTTAAGTAAAGGAGGAGGCATCAGTTTAATATGCAAATCTGTAGGAAGCCTGAATACACCCTCAGAAACCGGTGCCTACACAGCGGCTCTGGACCCATCCAAGGTAGACACATCCGTGGGTTCCATAGTTGAAGCATCTCGTGGCATACCGGACTCAGGATGGGTCTCAGTAGAGGCCTGCAAATCAGAAGTAGCGGGTATCAGGGGCTGCGAAAGCACCTCACAGAGTAGTGGCAAACTGGCGACTAGCTTAGGAGAAGCGTCATCAGCAGTTTTGGACCTCGGCTGCCGTTCTCTGTCTAGCTTTGCGTTTTTTTCGGAATGTCTGTAGTCGGGTGGCTTACCGAAGACATACCTGGATAATTGAACAGAGTATCAAAATATTTAGAAGCAAAAATATATCTATGACGAATAGTCAGTCGTTTAAATAAGGCACAAAACTGACAGCGAGGTACGTCGTGGTCAGGGCCCAGGCAAGGAATACAGAACGAATGAAAATCTGAGGTATTTGCTTTCAACAAGAAATACAATCGACTTTTACTGACATCGGTTTAGATCAAGAAAACGTTTCCCCAACAGGGTACTTGGCTTTAGTAGAAGACTTCGGTTCGGAAACTCGAAAACAAAAATTTCAGGAGTTGGACGACCAGCACTTGCTAACTGCTTCAGGCACCGCACAGCAAGAAAGACTGATGTAATGGCATCGGCTGCATGCTTTATACCCCTAACTGACGTCATGGAAGATGAGACGGCAACTGATGCAGGACCCAAGACTTTGATAAATCACGCCGAGGGCTACTGCAAGCAGATAACCCAAAATGTGATGACTGCAACAGTGAAACATGAAGAACCTATAGATAATACTGATGCTTTCCTAAATCTCTAATCTCAGAAATGTTCCTCTTGATAAACATCTTGGTTCACCTGTTCAGAGACTTCTTTCGAGACAAACCAGAACCACATTGCCAGTCAATAGTTGGTTTCCAGTATCAAGAACAGATCAGTGAAAGCCATCCTGTTGAAGCGCCTATCCCAGATATCCTACTACGATTAGGCCAGCAAACCACTCACTCCATTACGACAGGGAGAAGTGGTAATGATGCAAATGTCCAGGGGTTATGATCAGATTGGTGTTGTGAAGAATATTGGTCCAGAGCAAAGATCGTACATTGTGAAATCAGATGGATCCATCTTTAGGTGGAATCTGACGCATTTGAGACAAGTGTCCGAGCCTATACCACAGCACATAGCCTGTGAGAAAGAATCTCAGAGTGAGTTGTCTGGTGTTTCAATTCCAGAGGAAGTTCCAGAGGACAGGGCTGTTCCTATGACGAATCCAAAAAGTACAGTTGTGTACACTTACCATAAAATGTAGATGTTAGAGTGTATTCACTGTTGCAGTCTTCACACTTGGGTTATCTACCTGCAGGTAGCCCTCAGCCAGCCCAAATACCAGAGTCTGGGATTTCTGCTTCTGATGCTGTCCTCTCTTCCATGACGTCAGGTCATCAAGGGTATAAAACATGCAGCAGACGCCATTACATCAGTTTTTCTTGCCCCAAGATGTCAGGAGCCCCCAAAATAGGAAGCAATTACATGGCGTGGAACACCTCCAGTAAAAAGTAAATACACTGCCATAAGATATGGCCAAAAAGTGGATAGGTGGAAAGAATAGAAGGACAGGGGGCTGGAAGGAGGGTAACCAGGCCTGCAACAGTGAACACACAATAAACATCTACATTTATGTTAAGTGTACACAATTGTACTATGTTCTTTGCATTTCACTGTTGCAGTCATCACATTTGGGTTGATTTCCAAACCTGAGGAAGGGCGGAGGCAGTCAAGAGGTATTGGGGCTGGCTAGCAGGCAGTGTTAGACTGCTGTGACAAATCCAGCTCTGGATTTAGGAAAAAAAAAAAAAAAAAAAAAAAGAGAGAAGTGGTAATGCTTGGTGAAGGTGTGTACAGAACTCCAGGTTGCAGCTTCCAGGATGTTCCTGGTAAGTACTCCCATGAGGTATCCTGTAGAAGTTGAGGTAGCCTAGGGGAATGAGCTCCGACATCCTGTGGGGTAGGTTTTCCATGGTGTTTATAGCAGAAATGGATGCAGTGTGCTATCCATTTGGAAATGGTTTGCTTTGAAATGGCCTTGCCCTCTGCCCCTGTAGCGATGCTGACTAGCAGCTAGTCAGATTTTCTGAAAGAGTTAGTTGTGTCCAGGTAGAACCTGAGCTGTCTGTGCATGTCCAGAGAATGCAGAATCCTTTCCCCTTTGTTCCGAGGATTAAGAAAAAAGGTTGGTAAATGGATGGATTGGTTTAAAGCCACACTGGATACCACCTTGGGCATAAATGATGGGTTAGCCCTGAGGGAAACTATCCGCATAGAAAATAATGAAGGGTTCCCACAGCCATTAGTGCCTGTAAAGTACAGTTGTGTACATTTACCATAAAATGTAGATGTTAGAGTGTATTCACTGTTGCAGTCATTTCATCTGAGTAACCTGCTGGCAGGTTGCCCTCAGTCGGCCTGAATATCAAAGTCTTGGGTCCTGCGTCGGTTGCTGTCTCCTCTTCCATGACGTCAGGGGTATAAAACATGCAGCCGACGCCATTTTATTCAGTTTTTCTTCCCCCAGATGTCAGGTGCCTCCCAAATGGGGAGCAAATATACATACATATACATATATAGATATACACACACACACACACATTATATATATATATATATATATATATATATTTATATATATATATATATATATATATATATATTTATATACATCTATATAGATATCTATAGATATATATATTTATCTATACAACTATATAAAAAAGCAATTGTTAAAACAAACTTTACCTTCATCTAAAAGCAAATACACCACAAAGGTTATAGAATATAGTGAAGGAGAGAGACGTTATAGAAAAAAAGGTGGATGGTGGGTAACCTGGACTGCAACAGTGAATACACTAACATCTACATTTATGGTAAGTGTACACAAAGTACAGTTTTGTACCTACCATAAATGTAGATGTCCGAACAGGATAGCATCTGCAGTCCTTACAAATGGGTTGTCCTGTCGTCAGGCAGCCCTTCGGTCGGCCGGATTCCAAAGTCTGGGTCCGGCTTCGGCTGGTGTTGCACTTCACCCGACGTCATAGCTGCAGTTCTTCGGGTATAAAGGCATCAGCCGACGCCATTTTCCTCAGTGTTTCTTGCCCCAGATGCCAGTTGCCCTTTTGGAAAGCTAAATTTTTGGATAAATGCCAATGTTTCCAAATAGTAGAAGGCAAACACACAAAATAATCATGTACGTATATACAAACAAATACACCATAAGAGATCCCCCCCCAGCTAGCTATTAGGTGGGCAAATACCCTAGGAGTACCACAGAGGGGAAGGAGGGTGGGTAATCCTGACTGCAGATGCTATCCTGTTCGGACATCTACATTTATGGTAGGTACAAAACTGTACTATGTCCTTCAAGGATGCATCTGCAGTCCTTACAAATGGGTAGAATACCATAGCTAAACTAGGGGAGGAGGAAGAAGAAATTATGGTGTAGTTAGGATCCCTTGCAAAACAGCAGTGGCAAACCCTGCTCGGGATCTAGAGTATAAAGGTAAGTTATAATGCTTGGCAAATGTATGCACGGAGGTCCAAGTAGCAGCCTCTATAATGTCCTTGGTAGCCACTCCTCGTAAGAAAGCTGTGGTAGTGGCTGTAGCCCTTGTAGAGTGAGGTCTTATGTTCTGTGGAATTTCCTTTCCATGGTAGGAGTAACAGAATCTAATGCAATTTCCTATCCACTTGGAGATTGTCTGTTTGGAAATTGCTTTTCCTTCTCTTCCTGTTGCATATGCTACCAGAAGCTGGTCAGATTTTCTATTACCCTTGGTTCTGTCCAGGTAGTAGCATAACTGTCTATGTACATCCAATGTATGCAGCAGTCTTTCCCCCCTGTTCTGTGGATTGGGGAAAGAAGGTAGGTAGGTGGATTGCCTGGTTTAAAGACACTCTGGATACCACCTTAGGCATAAATGTAGGATTAGTTCTCATGGACACTCTATCTTGATGGAAGATTAGGAAGGGTTGTACTGCCATTAAAGCCTGTAGTTCTGAAACCCTTCTTGCTGAGGTAATTGCCAGAAAGCAGTTTTCCAGGATAGGTGTTGAAGATCTGCTGTTGCTGCTGGTTCGAAAGGGGGAAGTGTCAATTTTTCTAGTACAAAGTTCAAGTCCCATGCTGGTAATGGTGGTTTCCTAGGAGGTTTTACATTCTTAATTCCTCTCAGAAACTGCCTGAGTAGAGGATGAAAGACAGGTGGACCGAAGCTGTATTCTGCAGAAATAGCTGATGCATGTATTTTGATGGAGGAATAGGACAGGCCTGTATGGAAAAGCTCTGCCAAATACTCCAGGATGTTGGCAATGTCTACCTTTGACACATCTTTGCCTGTCGGCACTCCAAATGAGAAACCTCTTCCATTTTCCTGCATAGTTCCTTCTTGTTGAAGGTCTGCGGCCTCAAGTATAATGTCTTTAACCCTTTGGGATAAATCTGGGTTAGTTGCTCTTATGTAATGTTCCAGGCAGTCAGTTGCAGAGTTTTCAGGTTTGGATGCAGGATGTTGTAGTTGTTCTGGGTTAACATCAAGGGAATCAGGGGTAGTGACCACATTCTCCCCAGAGACATGCTCCACAGTAATGGGTACCAATGTTGTCTTGGCCAGTCTGGAGCTATCAGAATTATCCTTGGACGTTCCACTTTGATTTTCAATAGCACCTTGTGCATCAAAGGGAGAGGTGGGAATGCATATGCTGTCAGGCCTTTCCAACTGAAGGATAGAGAGTCCACCTTCCAAGCAAGTGGGTGGTATGTCCTTGTGCAAAATTTCTTGAGCTGGTGATTGAGTGGGGATGCGAATAGGTCTATTTGTGGCAGTCCCCATTTCTTTGTGATGGCCTTGAAAATGTCCGGGTGTAGCATCCATTCGTGAGCATCAGAGGTAGTTCTGCTTAAAATGTCTGCTAGGATGTTTTCTTTTCCCGGTACAAAAATTGCTTGTAACTGAATGTTGTAACTCAGAGCCATATTCCATAGGTTTAGGGCCATTCGGCATAGAGGGTAAGAATGAGTGCCTCCCCGTTTGTTGATGTACCACATGACTGTGGTGTTGTCTGTCCTTATCAACTGGCCTTCTTGGAGGAATGGTCTGAAATTCTGGATTGCTAGTTGTACTGCCAGCATTTCTTTTTGATTTATGTGCAGATGCAGCTGCTCTGGAGTCCATAAGCCTTGTATGCACTTGTCCAGCATGTGGGCCCCTCAACCGAGGTCTGAGGCGTCCGTTGTGATGGTTTAGTTGAATGCTGTGGAAGGGCAAACCTGGGTTTGACTGGCATGCCCGAGCCCACCACAGGAACTCTTGTTTCAGGCATGGAATTAGTGGTATTTCGGTTTCTAAGCTGTGCCTGTGTTGAGACCATAAATTCTTTAGGTACCACTGTAGTTTTCTCATATGTAGTCTGGCATGGGGGACCAGGATTATGCAGGATGCCATGAAGCCCAAGGCCTGCAGTACTTTCCTTGCTGTTAGTTTGTTCTGCTTTGTTAATGCCAAATAGACAGGAAGTTGTTTTGTTTTTCTGCAGTTAGGAATGCCATCTGTTTTACTGTGTCCAGTTCTGCACCTAAGAAGGTGATTGTTTGGGATGGTATCAGTCTTGACTTTTTTATATTGACTGTGTATCCCAGGGCCTGTAGTAAGCAAATGACTCTTTGTAAGTCTTCTGTTAGCTTGTTTTTGTTGTCCGCTTGTATTAGGCAGTCGTCCAGGTATGGATAAATTTGGATTCCTGAAGCCTGCAGTGAGCGATTACTGATGCCAGGCATTTCGTGAACACTCTGGGCGCAGTAGATAAGCCAAAGGGCAATGCTGAGAATTGATAATGCTCTGATCCTGCAAGAAATCTGAGGTATCTTCTGCAATGTGGTCGTATGGGGACGTGCAGGTATGCCTCCTTGAGATCTAGAGTTACCAGCCAAAACTCCTTGCCCAGCATGGGAAGAAGTTGCTGTAGGGTCAGCATTTTGAATTTTGGAACAATGATGTATGTGTTTAAAGCGGACAGGTCGAGAATAGGCCTCCAATTTTTTTCCTTTCTTGGTACCAGGAAGAGTCTGGAGTAAAATCCCTTGCCTTGTTCCATAGATGGTACCCTTTCCACAGCTCTCATCCTTGCTAATTGAGCTATTTGTTTTAGAGCTTCTGTCTTTTGATTTGGTGGTAGGTTTGGCATTCCTCTTTTTCCGGGTAAAGTGTGGAAATGAAACCTGTAGCCTTGGTCTATAGTTTGTAAAATCCACTTGTCTCTTGTGATACAGTGCCAGTTTTTTGAAAATGCTAACTTTCCGCCTAAGGGTGCTGCTATTTGTTCCCTGGTAGGCGGTGTCAAAGCCAAGTCACTGTGATTGTCCTGTTGTAGTGGCAGTGGTTGTGTCTGTGCCTCGTTGGTTGTTACCTTGCCACTGGCGTCCCCTGTAGGCACCTCCTCTGGATTGATTTCTGCCTCTAACGCCTATTCCTGCCTCTCTGAGTTTTAGAGGAGTCTGGAAAGGACCAATTTTTGGAAGGCCAGTTCCTGCTAAACCTTGGTGGCTGAACCTGTAAGAAATCTTTTACTGTTTGTACAGATTTTGCCTTCTCTTCCATTTTCTTCAGTACCTGTTGGGCAGGAGAACCAAATAAACTGACCTTATCCATAGGAGCATCTAATAGCTTTGCTTTAACATGATCCGGCAGGACTTGTTCTTTCAACCATGCATGTCTTCTTATAACTGTGCGGTCATGGCTGATCTAAATGAAGCCTCCAGTGCATCATAGCCACATTTTAAGAATGGTTACTAACCTGCTGAATGTTATTCACCATTTCTAGAACATATTTCTTATCTAAAGAATCATCTGAGGACAGTTTCTTAGTTAACTGATCAAGCATAAACTCTTGGTATTGGATCATGTGGAACTGACAGTTCAATGCTCTAGCTGAGAGAGTAGCAGAGGTGTATACTTTTTTACCCCATCTCTCTAAGGACCTGGATTCCCTTTCAGAAGGGAGAGGGTTTTTAGCTGAGGTTGAAGCTACTGCCTTAGGCCCCTGGGAGATAGTCTCAGGATCTGCGAAAGGAGCCTTGTATAAATGGTGATGAGTGTCCGGGACCCTGTAGAACCTATCTGGCTTAGCAGGGGCTGGAGGTAAAGTATCAGGAGCAGTGCAAGCATCATTAAATGCATCATCCACAACAGGAAGAACTGGAGGTATAGCTAAAGGCCTATGTTGTGGTAAGTGTAAAAGGTCCTAAGCCTTTTCCTTGAACCTGAGAAATCTTGCCCCTGCCATTGGAATTGCTCTCTCATGGCATGTAAAGTTTCCCAAAGAAAACTCCTCTGGTGGAGAAGCTGAAGGAATCGATTCTTCAGCATCGGAATCTTCATAAGTAGAAAAGGGAGCCTCTGGATGGTCTGTATTGTCTGTATCATCAGAAGAGTCATCTGAGGACACTGGCTCAAGGGGCTCTACTCTAGGTCTCTTTTCTGGAGGTTGAGAGGCCCTGTCTGGGTGAGATTGGGATCCCCTTATTAAAGAGATGAGATCCTCTGCCAGAGTAAGCATTTGAGAACTGGAGCTGGGCCTGTGAGAGGGGGGCTTAACAGGCACAGACTTAGAAGTTTTGGCTGCTTTAGCCCTGGCAAAGGCCTTTATAGACATGGCTGCAGGAGGCCTAGCAGCACCACGTGCTGGGGTAGAAACATCCAAAGGGATGGTGTCCGATAAATCTTGTGAAACCACAGTAGTAGGTAAAACTTCAGAGGCCGATTCAAGTAGGGTAGAGGGGGCCTCAGTAGTAGTCATGGATTCAGCTGAAGATTGAACCGTTTGCTCGGTTTCGGCCGAAACAGAGACACTCGCGGTTTGCTTAACCGTGGTTTCGGCCGAAACCGCGGACTGCGAGTGTCGGTCCTTTTCTTTGCATTTCTTAACAATTTGAGTAGTCGGAGGATCCGACGGCATTATGTACGCAAAATCTGAGCCGAAAAACTGTTCAGCAAACTCCGACCGACGCCTAAGCGTTCGTCGGCTGAAAGCAGCACAGGCTAAACAAGCTGCTACGTCGTGGTCTGGGCCTAAACAAGGTAAGCAGTACGAGTGGAAATCTTTATGAGGTATTTGTTTCCCACAAGTTAAACAGTTATTCACTTTTTCTGACATCGGCTGAGGCAAGAACGAGTCCCCAACGGGGTACTTAGCTTTTTAGAAGTCTTCGAAGTAGTATTCGGTAGTAGTAATCTCTGGATCTGACCGACCGGCACTTGCGAACAGCTTCAGCTTCGGGCGCCACACGGCAAGAAAGACTGAGGAAAATGGCATCGGCTGATGCCTTTATACCCGAAGAACTGCAGCTATGACGTCGGGTGAAGTGCGACACCAGCCGAAGCCGGACCCAGACTTTGGAATCCGGCCGACCGAAGGGCTGCCTGACGACAGGACAACCCATTTGTAAGGACTGCAGATGCATCCTTGAAGGACATCTGTACTATTTTCTTCGTGTTTCACTGTTGCAGTCATTACATTTGGGTAGAATCCCAAAGCTATGGATGGGAAGCTGGAACTAAACAGCATTAGGAGCGGCTATAAGGCCCTGCAGAACTGCAGTGGCAAAGCCTGCCCTGGGCTTAGAGGAGAGAGGCAAATGATAATGCTTTGTAAAAGTATGCACAGAGCTCCAAGTAGCAGCTTCTATAATGCCTTTGGTTGGCACCCCTCTGAGAAAAGCTGCTGAGGTAGATGCAGCCCTGGTGGAATGTGACCTGTTCCCCTTGGGCACCGGTTTACCATGATGCAAATAGCAAAAATGAATGCAGTGGCTTATTTGCTTTGAAATAGCCTTCCCCTCTGATGCTGCAGCAAACGCCACCAGGAGCTGCTTAGACATTCTTAGAGATTTGGTCCTGTTTAAGTAGAATCTTAGTTGTCTGTGTACGTCCAAGGAAGACATAATACACTCCCCCTTGTTCTGAAGATTTGGGTAAAATGTTGGCAGGTGAACAGTTCGGTTAAGAGCCACACTGGATACCACCTTAGGCATATAGGAAGGATTGGTCCTGAGGGACACCCTGCCCAGGTAAAATGTAATAAAAGGCTCCACAGCCATGAGGGCCTGTAATTCTGAAAACCTTCTTAAAGTGATTGCCAGAAGGAAAGGAGTTTTCCATGATAAAAACTTTATATTCGCAGTAGCTGCTGGTTAAAAAAAGGCAGGGTGAGCTTTTCCACCACAAAATTGAGGTCACCTGCAGGAGCTGGTGATCATCTGGGAGGCCTTACATTTTTGGCCCCTCTAAGATACTGTTTTAGCAGAGGATGATGGGAGGCTCTGTGTTGTAATGAGCAGAGATGGCAGAGGCATGGATTTTTATTGATGAAAAAGAAAGGCCCTTGTAAAGCATCTCAGTCAAGTATTGTAAAATCTGAGGAATATTTGGCTTTGCTGTGTCTGTCCCTTGTGCCCGATTCCAAGCACAGAATCTCTTCCATTTATCAACGTAAGATTTTCTAGTACTAGGCCTTCTGGCTTCCAAAATGACATCCATCACAGATTTACTGAGAGGTGTTGTTTTGAATAATTACATAAATCAGCCATGCTGCCAGGTTCAGAGTTTGGAGCAGATTGTGCAGAATTTGATTGCTCTGCTGAGACAGCAGATGAGGTATTTGAGGTAAGTACCAAGGAGGAGTTGAGACCTATTCCTTAGAATTGGGTGCTAGTGCTGGCGAGGCCAGTCCGGGGCAATTAGGATCATTTTTGTTTTTTCCTGTCTGACCTTTAGAAAGACCTTGGGGAGAAGAGGCAGAGGAGGAAAGGCATAGACTGATAGGATTTTCCAACTGAAGGACAGGGCATCCACTTTCCACGCTTGTCTGTGATAAGTCCTTGTGCAAAATTTGTCCAGTTGATAATTTTGGGGAGAGACAAATAGATCTAGGTCTGGACTCCCCCATTTCTCTGTTATCATGCTGAAGACTTGTGGATCCAGTTTTCACTTGCGAGGGTCCTTAAGATTTCTGCTTGGGTCATGTGTTAAGAGTATTCTGTTTTCCTGGCAGGAATTGAGCTTGAAGGTTTACTTGGGCAAGTCAAGGCAGTGTCCCACACTGCCATGGCTAGTCTGCAAAGGGGGTAGAAATGTGTACCCCTCTGCTTGTCTATGTACCACATAACCATGGTGTTGTCTGTCTTTATCAGTAGTTGTCCTGGATGAAGCAAGTCCTTGAAGGCTGTCAGGGCATTCTGAACAGCCAATATCTCTTTCTGGTTGATATGCAGATGCATTTGATTTGGGTTCTATATGCCCTGAATGCATCTCTCCACCAGGTGGGCCCCCCAAGCACAGTCTGATGCATCTGTAGTTAGGGTTTGGGTGGCAGGGGGTAGAGTGAATGACAGCCCCTTGCTTTGGTGACATGTCTCTGCCCACCAAAGAAACTGTTGTAGGCAGGGAATGAGAGGAATCATTGTTTCCAGACTGACCATGTTGACTCCATAAACTTTTTAGATACCATTGAAGTTTCCTCATATGCAGTCTTGCATATGGAATTAGTAGAATGCAGGATGCCATGAACCCCAAAGCCTGCAGAATTTGTCTTGCAGATAACTGGGTTTTTGTCGCCATCTGTTTGAAGTAAAAAAAGTCAGTTGCCTTTGTCTAGCGTAAGTTAAGCCATCTGGGCAGTTGTATTCAAGCTTGCACCCAGGAATGTAATTTTTTGAGAGGGTACCAGTTGTAATTTATTTTCATTTATTGTGTACTCTAGGCATGTTAGAAGCCTTTTTACAAATGCCAGATGTTGAAGAAGAATGTCCTTGTTTTCTGCTTGAATGAGACAGTCGTCCAAGTAATGACAGATTTGTATGCTTCTTTGTCTGCAAAATGCAATTACTTGTAAAGACCCTGGGCGCAGTAAATAAGCCAAAGGGCAGTGCAGAGAATTGTTAATGCATAAAACCAGCCTTGAAGTGAAGTGGAGGTATCTTCTGCACAATTCCCTTATTGGGATATGCAGGTATGCCTCTTAAGTCTAAAGTCACTAACCCAGCGTTCTTGCCCAGCATGGGCAGAAGCTGTTGCAAAGTCAGCATTCTGAATTTTGGAATGTCCAAGAATGTGTTCAAAATCGATACATCCAGTATAGGGCGCCAGGCATAGTCTTTTCTGGGTACCAGGAACAGTCTTGAGTAAAATCCTTGCCCTTTTTCCTGTTCTGGTACTGGCTGAATAGCCCCCATATCCATGAGGGACGCAACTTGTTTCTGTGCCTCTGCCCATCGATTTTGTGGTAGATCTGGCCAACCGTTTGGAATTGGCAAGGTATGGAAATTAAATCTGTATCCCTGGGATACGATGTTTAATACCCACTTGTCCGAGGTTATTAACTGCCAATTTTGAGCATGAAGTGCTAATTTTCCCCCTGAGGGGGCTGCCAAAAGATAAGTGCTTGGTGATGGCAGAGGGAAGTCATTGAGACTGCTTACTGTAAGGTTGTGCTTTGTTTCCTCCAGATTTGGACGTAGATGCACCCCATTGCTTTGACCTGTAAGAACCCGGTGATTGGTATCTAGAGCCTTTTGAGCGCCTGGATTTGCCCAGTGAGGCTCTGTCGGACACAGGAAAGGACCAATTTTTTGTAGGCCAATGTCTACTGAATCTTGCTGGCTGCACTTGTAAGAAGTCTTTTACAGTTTGCATAGACTTAGCTTTGTCTTCCATTTTCTTTAAAACCTATTCTGCCTTATTACCAAACATCATGCTGTAAAGGTGCATCCAACAATTTAGTTTTAACATGATCAGGCAGATTTTGCTCCTGGAGCCAGGCATGCCTTCTAATCACAGATCAAGTAACTGCAGCCCTGCAAGAGGCCTCCAAGGAATCAAAACCACACTGCAAAGTATGCTTTCCAACCTGTTCTGCTGCAGGATACAATTCCTGTAATTCTTTATTATCCACACATTCAGTAATCAACATCATTTTTGTTTCAGTAATCCCATAACATGCTGTTGATATTTAAGCATATGAAACTGGCAGTTTAAGGCCCTAATTGCCAAGGTTGCAGACGTATAAACCTTCTTTCCCCATCTATCCAGAGCCCTGGAATCTCTATCAGAGGGGGTTGGATTTTTGGCTGTAGAGGCTTTTACACCTTTGGGACCCTGTGAGATAGTTTCAGGATCAGCAGCAGGATTTTTGAATAAAATTTTGTGGGAGTTGGGAACCCTGCAATATCTGTTTAGCTTACTAGGAGCTGGAAGTAGGGAATCTGGAGCCATGCTTGATTCCGAAAACACATGATCAACACTGTCTAATACAGGGGGTATAGCCAACGGCCTATGCTGAGGAAGAAGGAACTTTTTAGAAGTCTTCGGTAGTAGAAATCTCTGGATCTGACCGACCGGCACTTGCGAACAGCTTCTGCTTCGGGCACCGCGTGGCAAGAAAGACTGGGGAAAATGGCGTCGGCTGATGCCTTTATACCCAATAAACAGCAGCTATGATGTCGGGTGAAGTGCGACATCAGCCGAGGCCAGACCCAGACTTTGGAATCCGGCCGACCGAAGGGCTGCCTGGGGCAGGACAACCCATATGTTAGGACTGCAGATGCATCCTTGAAGGACATGAAGGAAATCCTCAAGCCTCTTTTTTGATTCAGAGAAATCCTGACTCTCCCAATGAAAATGTTCCCTTAAGGTATGCAAGGTTTCTCCAAAAGAATAATCCTCAGGAGGAGATGAGATGGGATGGATTTGTCTGCATCTGAATCCTCATACGGTGGTATAGAAAATTCCTGATCAGAAGAGGGATCAGAAGAAATAGAAACCTGATCTGAAGATTCATAATCAGTGTCTTGCGTAGGCCTCTTAGCAGTGGGGGGGGGGGGTTTGGGAACCCCTGATCAAGGTAATCAAGTCCTCAGCCATTCTGATCTGTTTTTTTAGGCAGAGGGGCCTGAGCACATGGCTCATGCATCAGTTTTTTAGACTTAGAAGTTGTTTTTGAAGCTGGCGTCCGTTTTATATAGAAATGTTGAGGCCTGAAAACACCCTCAGAAGCCAGTGCCTGCTCAGCAGCTCCGGAACACATCTGAGGGAGAGACATCCGTGGGTACAATACTCTGAGAATCTCACGGCATACCGGACTCTGCATGGGTCTTGACAGAGGCCTGCGACTCAAAAGTAGCAGGTATCAGGGGCTGCGAAAGCACCTCACTGACTATCGGCAAATGGCTTAGAAGAAGCTTTGTCATCGGTTTTGGACCTAGACGGTCTGTCTTTTTCTTTGCGCCTTTTGTGAACTCCGGTAGTCAGATTGCTATCCAATGACATTTCAGGGTAATTAAATCTCGTTCCAAAATATTTTGGAGCAAAAATATACAGACGCTTAATAGTGCGTTGGTTAAATCTAGCACAAAACCGACAGCAAGGCACGTTATGGTCTGGGCCTAGGCAAGGAATACAGTACAAATGAAAATCCTTATGAGGTATTTGCTTCCCACAAGTAATGCAATGATTAACTTTTACTGACATCAGTAAGGAGCAAGAAAAAGTTTCCCCAACGGGGTACTTAGCTTTCATTAAAGACTTCGGTTCTGAAACTCTAATGCGAAAATTTCAGGAGTCGGCCAACCTGCGAACTGCTTCTGCTTCGGGCATCGCGCGGCATGAAAGACTTAATAAAATGGCATTGGTTGCATGTTTTTTACCCCTGACGACCAGACGTCATGGAAGAGGAGACAGCAATCGACACAGGACCAAAGACTTTCACATTCAGGCTGACTGAGGGCCACCTGCCAGCAGATTACCCAAATATAATGACTGCAACAGTGAAACACGAAGAACATCACAGACGCACTGTTTGCTGAAGTGATGGACAGAAGTAAGGCTGTTTGAGGAGAGGAATTTTAACTCTGCTGTAGCAGCAGGCTCAAAAGAGAAAAGCATGAGCTTCTCTAGTGCAAAGAGAAGGTCCCAGGCAGGGGTGTGAGCTCTCCTCAGAGGCCTTAATTTGTTAGCTCCTCTCAAGAACTGTTTGATGAGAGGGGTGAGAAAACAGAGGTGGCTCAGTACTGTAGTGAGCTGAGATGGCAGAGCATGAATTTTAATTGGAGAGAAAGATAAGCCTTTGTGGAGTAGCTCTGTTAGGTAATCTAGGATTTGAGGTAAGGAGGGCACAGCTGTGTCCTTTCCTTGAGACTGCCTCAAAGAACAATATCTTATCCACTTTTTTGAATACGATTTCCTAGTACTAGGCCTTCTGGCCTCAAGGATTATGTCCAGCACCTGTTTGCTGAGGGTTGCTGGTGGTGTATTCAGGGGATAAGCCAGGCTGCAAGGTTCAGAGTTTGCAGCTGTGGATGCAAAATCTGTCCCTCCTGCTGGGACAGCAGGGAGGGGGTCTGATGCAGGTGCCATGGTGGCACTGCTGTCAGACTGCTTAGGAGTGGCCATTCTGGGGCAATAAGGATCATTCTTGGCCTGTCCTGTTTGACCTTGAGTAGTACTTTTGAGAGGAGGGGCAGAGGGGGAAAGGCATAAATTGAGAGGTTTTCCCATGTAAAGTATAGGGCATCCACTTTCCACACTTGGCTGTGGGGATTTCTGGTGCAGAATTTGCTCAATTGATGGTTTTGAGGGAGGCAAAGAGGTCCACCTCTGGAGTCCCCACCTGCGGATTAGAAGCTTGAATGAGTTGGGTTCCAGCTTTCACTTGTACGGGTCCAGCAGATTTCTGTTTAAGTTGTCTGCCAGTGAATTTTGTTTGCCTGGCAGGAATTGAGTTTGCAGGTGCACTTGGTTGCTCAGGACTGTGTTCCACAGAGCCATGGCTAACTTGCAGAGGGGATAGGAATGAGTTCCCCCCTGTTAATGTACCACATAACTGTAGTGTCTGCCTTTATCAGGAGTTGTCCTGGAAGAATAAGGTATTTGAAGGCTGTCAGAGCATTCTGTACAGCTACATTTTCTTTTTGATTGACATGCAAAGGAATTTGTCCTGGGCTCCATTTGCCCTGAATGCATTTGCCTGCCATGTGAGCCCCCCACGCGTAGTCTGATGAGTCTGTCAGGGCTGGGGCGGTGAGGGGTTGAGAGAAAGGAAGTCCCTTGTTGTGGTCGCATGCCTCTGTCCACCAAAGGAACTCTGCCCTTAGACAAGGAATGATAGGAATCAGTGTTTCCAGGTCCTGAGGATGTTGACACCAGAGACTTAAGTACCACTTAAGTTTCCTCAGATGCAGTCTTGCATATGGAATTAGTAGAATGCATAAAGCCATGAACCCTAGGGCTTGCAGTATTTTTCTTGCAGATAGCTGGGTTGTAGTGGCCATTAGTTTGAAGTAGTGTGTCAAATAAGTCTGTTTTTCTGGAGTGAGAAATGCCATCTGGGAAGCTGTGTTCAAGCTTACTCCCAGGAATACAATCTTTTGGTTGGGCACAGTAGTGATTTATTTTCATTGATGGTGCATCCCAGAGAAGTTAGAAGTCTCTTTACAAATGCCAGGTGCTGAAGTAGCAATCCCAGACTGTCCACCTGAGTCAGGCAATAGTCCAACTAAGGGTAAATTTGAATATTTCTCTGCCTGCAGTATGCAATGGCTAGAGCCAGGCACTTTTTAAATACCCCGGGTGCAGTAGAGAAGCCAAAGGGAAGTGCAGAGAAAGTACAGTTTTGTACCTACCATAAATGTAGATGTCCGATAGATATGTAACTGCAGTCCTTACATATGGGTTGTCCTGCCTCAGGCAGCCCTTCAGTCGGCCGGATTCCAAAGTCTGGGTCCGGCGTCGGCTGATGTCGCCTCCTCCCCGACGTCAGAGTGGCTGGGGTATAAAAGCATCAGCCGACGCCATCTTCTTCAGTGCTCCTTGCCATAGATGCCCTCCAAGGAAGGCTAAATTTAGAAACTGGATAAAAAATTCCAGACATACACAATAGTAATAAACAGATATCCCCAGCTAATTAGAAAAAGGGGGAAATGGACCCAAAAGGAGAATATACAGATGGGTAGGAGGGAGGGAAAACCTGACTGCAGTTGCATATCTATCGGACATCTACATTTATGGTAGGTACAAAACTGTACTATGTCCTTCAAGAATGCAACTGCAGTCCTTACATATGGGTTGAATACCATAGCCAAGCTGGGGGTGGTAGGCTCCAAGATAAGGATGGCGTAGCTAAAATGCCCCGCAGGACTGCCGAAGCAAAGCCTGCTCGGGATCTGGAATTTAAAGGCAGGTTGTAGTGCTTGGAAAATGTATGCACGGAGCTCCATGTAGCAGCTTCTAGAACGTCCTTTGTAGCCACCCCACTTAGAAAGGCTGTGGAGGTGGCTATAGCTCTGGTGGAGAGTGGCCTGATATTGGCTGGCACACCCTTTCCATGGAAAGAATAACAAAATCTGATGCAGTGTCCAATCCATTTTGAAATTGTTTGTTTGGAAATTGCCTTTCCTTGCACTCCAGCAGCGTATGCTACAAATAGTTGGTCAGACTTTCTGTTGGCCTTTGTTCTGTCCAAGTAGTAGCGCAGTTGCCTGTGTATGTCCAAAGTGTGCAGCAGCTTTTCTCCTTTATTTTGAGGATTGGGGAAGAAGGTAGGCAGGTGAATTGCTTGATTTAGAGACACCCTGGATATCACTTTTGGCATGAATGAAGGATTGGTTCTTAAAGAAACTCTGTCCTGATGAAAAATGAGAAATGGAGGTACTACCATGAGGGCCTGTATCGCCGAAACTCTTCTTGCTGAGGTAATTGCCAACAGGAAAACTGTTTTCCAGGAGAGAAATTGCAATTCTGAAGATGCTGCTGGCTCAAAAGGAGGAAAAGTTAATTTTTCCAACATGAAGTTGAGGTCCCATGCAGGCACGGGTGGTTTTCTGGGGGGTTTGATATTTCTTTATCCCTCTTAGAAATAGTCTTAGCAAAGGATGTGAAAACACAGGTGGATCAGTGTTGTATTTTGCTGAAATTGCTGAAGCATGTATTTTTATGGAAGAATATGAAAGTCCATTATGTAGCATTTCTGCTAAGTATTCTAGTATCTGTGGGATGCTCATTACTGATGCATCCTGACCCTTGTTAGCATTCCAGATGTTGAATCTCTTCCATTTGGCTGAATACGTTTTTCTGGTGAAGGGTCTGCGTGCTTCCAGTAAGATCTGTTGAACTTCCTTGGAGAAAGAGATATGGGGAGAAGTCATGGAATCCTCCAAGCTGCCAGCTGCAGAGTTTGCAGGTTGGGATGAACCGTCCTGTAATTGTGCAGAGTCAAAAGCAGAGGCCATTGAGGCAGGGGCCACGGCTTGGTGCAAGTTATGCTCCTTAGTAATGGATACCAGTGCTGCCTTGGCCAATCTGGAGCTATCAAGATGCCTTTCGGTTGTTCTGCTTTGATCTTCAGTAACACCTTGGTCATTAATGGTAGAGGTGGGAATGCATAGATGTTCCAGCTGAAGGAGAGAGCATACATTCTCCAGACTTGAGGATGGTGTGTCCTCGAGCAGAACTTCTTCAGATGATGATTGAGGTGTGAGGCAAAGAGATCTATGTCCGGACTCCCCCATGCAGGAGTTATTTGTGCAAAAATGTCTGGATGCAACATCCATTTGTGCGGGTCCAAGATGTTTCTGCTTAGACTGTCCGCCAGAACATTGTCCTTGCCTGGAACAAACTGGGATTGCAGCTGTATGTTCAGTTTCAGGGACTTTTCCCAAAGAGTCATTGTTAGTCTGCAGAGGGGGTAAGAATGAGTACCTCCCTGTTTGTTTATGTACCACACCAACAGTGGTGTTGTCCGTCTTTATTAGCAGATGACCTTGTTGAAGATATTTTCCGAAGGCCTCGATTGCATGAATTACTGCTAACATCTCTTTTTGATTGATGTGTAGATGCACTTCTCGGGGTGCCCATTGCCCTTGAATGCATCTGCCCTCCATGTGCGCCCCCCATCCATGATCTGAGGCATCTGTTGTAATGGTTTGTCTTGTTTGAGGTTTGTTGAAAGACATGCCTTTGTTTAGCTGGCTTGCTTGGGCCCACCACAAAAATTCCTTTTGTAGACATGGAATGAGTGGGACAATTGCGTCTAAGTTGTGGCTGTGTTGAGACCATAAACTTTTTAGGTGCCATTGTAGTTTTCTCATGTGTAGTCTTGCCAATGGAATTAATAGAATGCAAGATGCCATGAAACCCAGGGCCTGCAGGATTTTCCTTGCAGTCATCTGGGTGAGCTTTGCTAGGCTTTTGAAGCAATCTGGTAATTGCTCTTGCTTCTCTTTTGTGAGGAAAGCCATTTGTGATTTTGTGTCCAGTTTGGCTCCTAGAAAAATTTGTTGGGATGGCAGTAGTCTTGATTTTTGAACGTTGACTGTGTATCCCAAAGCCTGTAGTAAGTGAATGACATAATTCAAGTTTTTTGTCAAGGCTTGCTTGCTGTCCGCTTGTATAAGGCAGTCGTCCAGATAAGGGTATATTTGTATCCCCTGGAGTCTGCAGTGTGCAATTACTGATGCCAAGCATTTCGTGAATACTCTGGGCGCAGTAGATAAGCCAAAAGGCAATGCTGAGAATTGATAATGCTCTGACCCTGCAAGAAATCTGAGGTATCTTCTGCAACTGTGTCTGACTGGGACATGCAGGTATGCCTCCCTAAGGTCCAGAGTAACCAGCCAAGACCCCTTGCCCAGCATGGGAAGGAGTTGCTGTAGCATCAGCATTTTGAATTTTGGCACAATGAGAAAAGTGTTTAGAGCGGACAAGTCCAGTATAGGTCTCCATTGCTTTTCTTTTCTTGGAACAAGGAACAGTCTTGAGTAGAATCCCTGGCCTTGTTCCTGAGGAGGAACCTTTTCTATTGCTTTGATTTGTAGCAACTTTGAAACTTGTACGAGTGCCTCTGCCCTTTGATTTTGTGGCAGGTTTGGCATGCCTTGTCTTATGGAAGTGGAACCTGTAACCTTCGTCTATTATGTCCAGAATCCATTTGTCCTTTGTTAAAACGTGCCAATTTTTTGAAAATAAGGATAGTTTTCCGCCTAAAGGTGCTTCTCTGAGCCTTGGTCGGCAGTGTCAAATTCAAGTCATTGTGATCGTCACTGTGGAGCAGTAGAAGTCCCTGCGCCACTTCTCTGATTAGTCAGTTGCCATTGGCGTCCCCTGTAGGAGCCTCGGTATTGCCCTCTCCCTCGGGCATGCCTGTTTTTTCCCCTTTGGAACTTGTCAGTGTCTGGAAAGGACCAATTCTTCGAAGGCCAATTCCTGCTGAACCTTGGTGGCTGAACCTGGAGGAAATCTTTGACTGCACTAATTTAGCATTTTCCTCAATTGATTTCAAAACATCCTGAGCATTAGCACCAAATAGCTTGTGTTTTTCCAGGGGTGCATCTAGAAGCTTTACTTTAACATGATCTGGCAATGCCTGTTCTTTTAACCAAGCATGTCTACATATGACGGCCCCTGTCATAGCTGCCCTACATGAATGCATCATAGCCACACTGAAGAAAATGATTGCTAACCTGCTCTGTATTATGAACCAAATCCTGCAAGGCCTTTCTATCTAAAGGCTCAGGAGAGGCTAACTTTTTCTGAAAATCATCCATCAAGAAATCCTGATGCTGAAACATATGAAAAAGGCAATTAAGGGCCCTCATGGCAAGGGTGGTTGAAGTATAAACATTTTTGCCCCACCTCTCCAGGGACCTAGATTCCCTGTCTGCGGGCAAAGGATTTTTGGCCGTGGAAGTGGCCACTCCTTTGGGACCCTGGGAAATAGTTTCTAGATCAACATAATGGGCCTTAAAGAGATGTTTATGAGTTTCAGGAACCCTGTAGTATCTGTCTGGCTTGACAGGAGCAGGAGGGAGAGAATCAGGAGAAGCACTCGTATCTGAGTACACATCATCCAATACATCTAACACTGGTGGGATAGCTAAAGGCCTGTGCTGGGGAAGCTCAAGGAAGGTACGAAGCAGTTTCCTGGAGTCGGAGAATTCCTGGCCTTGCCACTGAAAATGCTCTCTCACGGAGTGGAGAATTTCCCCGAAAAAAATATCCTCAGGAGGAGAGGCAGAAGGAATAGATTCCTCAGCATCAGAATCCTCGTAGTCCTGGAAGGACTCTTCCTGTGAATCTGAATGGTCTGAGTCACCAGAGGCTTCATCTGAGGAAAGGGTATCTGTCTGCTCAACCCTAGGCCTTTTGTCTGAGGGCGGCTGAGAACCTCTGTCAGGATGAGCCTGGGAACCTCTGATTAAAGAAATTAGATCTGCAGCTAAAGACATGATCTGTTTATCAGAAGTGGGACCCTGAGAAAAAGATTTAGGAGGGTGAGTCTAAGCCTGGCTGGCAGCCTTAGCACGTGTGTAGGCCTTGATGGACAGACACCGGAAGCCTAGCTGCCCCACGTGCTGGAGTAACTTTGTCCACCGGTATGGTGTCAGGCAAATCTTGGGCTTCAGCTTCTGGAGGAAAATCAATAACCAGCACCGGGGTAGGCTCCGGGGCCGAAGAGAACGGTAAGGCGGTGTCCTCAGTCTGGAGCGGTGGAATTACCGCCTCAGAAGAGACCGATGCACTCGCGGTAGGTTTTGGCGTGGTGTCGGTGGAAGTCGCGGGCTGAAAATGTCGGTCCCGGTCCTTCCGTTTTTTGGAAATACGTGTTGTCGGTTGTTCCGACGGCATGATATAGGAGTACTTTTCGCCAAAAAAGTCTTCAGCAAATTCTGCCCGGCGCCTGAGTGTGCGCTTAGTGAAGCGAGCACAGGCAGCACAGGCCGAGATGTCGTGGTCTGGGCCAAGGCAGGGGAAGGCAGTAAGAATGGAAGTCCTTATGAGGTATTTGTTTACCACAAGACAAACATTTGCAGTTTTATCTGACATCGGCTGAGGCAAGAAAAGGTTCCCCAACGGGGTACTTAGCTTTTTGATGACTTCGGTTACTGAAAACACAGGAGTTGGCCGACCGGCACTTGCGAACTGCTTCTGCTTCGGGCACCGCGCGGCAAGAAAGACTGAAGATGATGGCGTCGGCTGATGCTTTTATACCCCAGCCGCTCTGACGTCAGGGAGGAGGCGACATCAGCCGACGCCGGACCCAGACACTGGAATCCAGCCGACCGAAGGGCTGCCTGAGGCAGGACAACCCATATGTAAGGACTGCAGTTGCATTCTTGAAGGACATCTGATGGTGTATAGAGACTGCCCTGATACATAGATATTTCCTGCAAGATTCTCTTAAGGGGATGTGCAGATAAGCTTCTTTTAAGTCTAGGGTGACTAGCCAGGCATCCTTTGCTAGCATAGGAAGTCGCTGGGTTAGAGTCAACATCTTGAATTTTAGGACCAACAAGCAGGTGTTGAGAATTGACAGATCTAGGACAGGGCACCAAGAGCCCTCCTTTCTGGGCACCAGGAATAGTCTTGAGTAGAAACCCTGTCCCCTTTGCTCTATACACACAGGTTGAATAGCCCTGATATTGAGAAGAGAAAGTACTTGCTTTTGAGCCTCTGCCCACTGGTTTGGAGGAAGGTCTGGCAACCCGCTTGGGGTTGGCAGTGAGTGGAAGTAGAATCCATATCCCTGGGCACCAGTCCTGGGTAATGGACATCCAGTTTTGTACATGCAGGGCAAGTTTTCCTCCCAAGGGTGCAAGTACTTGGGCTTTGCTGGGAAGGAAGATAGACAAGTCATTGTGAACTTTTTCCATAAGGGGTGGCTTACCACTCCCTGGTTTAGAGGAGGGAACACTCCATTGTTTAGATCTCAGCATACCCTGAGACTATAGTCTTGGTAGCCTGTTGCCCCTGGGTTTGGACCGATAATGCCTGGGAGGGACAGAGAAAGAACCAGTTTTTAGAAGGCCAACGCCTACTGAATCTAGGTGGCTGCACCAGTAAAAAAGTCTAACAGTTTGCAGAGATTTAGCTTTTTCCTTCATGTTTTTAAGTAAGTACAGTTGTGTACACCTACCATAAATGTAGATGTTAAGTGTCTTCACTGTTGCAGTCATGACTGTAGGATTCTCCCCTGCCGGCAGGCAGTCCTCGGTCGGCCAGAATCCCAAAGTCTGGGTCCGGCGTCGGCTGTTCAACCATGCTCCCTGACGTCAGAGCGCCAGGAGTACAAAGCTGGCAGCCGACGCCATGTTCTCCAGTTTTTCTTGCTCCAGATGTCAGGAGTCCCAAAAATGAGAAAGGTCCCATATATCACCTCAGATGAATGGTGAAAAAAGGAACCACACAAAAGTAAAAATAAGAGGGGACAGGAGGGAGGGAAACCCAGACTGCAATTATGAAGACACTAACATCTACATTTATGGTAGGTGTACACAACTGTACTATGTTCATCATGTTTCACTGTTGCAGTCATGACTGTAGGGTAGAATCCCAAAGCAGAATGAAAGGGAGGTGGTCATAAAGTAGAAGGGGCGGCTAAAAGGCCCTGCAAGACTGCACAGGCAAAGCCTGCCCTAGACTTAGAGTAGAGAGGTAGATTGTAGTGCTTTGAAAAAGTATGCACTGAACTCCAAGTTGCAGCTTCCAAAATGTCTTTGGTAGGAACTCCCCTGAGGAAGGCAGCAGAAGTGGCAGCAGCTCTGGTGGAATGAGTCCGTATACTCTCTGGGATTTGCTTTCCATGGTGTGAATAACAAAATCTGATTCCATGAGCAATCCATTTAGAAATGGTCTGCTTTGAAATGGCTTTACCTTGGGAACTTGAAGCATAAGAAACAAACAATTGTTCTGATTTTCTGATGTCCTTGGTTCTGTCCAGGTAAAAACGTAGCTGTCTGTGTACATCCAAGGAATGTAAGATCCTTTCCCCTTTATTTTGAGGAGTGGGGAAAAAAGTTGGCAAGTGGATAGTTTGATTTAAAGCCACTTTGGAAGCCACCTTAGGCATTAATGTAGGATTAGTCCTCAAAGACACCCTGTCTTGATGAAAAACAATATAAGGTTCCACAGCCATAAGAGCTTGCAACTCAAACTCTAGCAGAGGTCAGGGCTAACAGGATGGCTGTTTTCCAAGATAAAAACTTGATGTCAGAAGAGGCAGCAGGCTCAAAAGGAGGCAAGGTGAGCTTTTCCAAAACATAGTTGAGATCCCAAGCAGGAATGGGAGGAGATCTAGGAGGTCTTAAGTTCTTGGCTCCTCTGAGAAACTGTCTTATGAGCTGGTGGGAAAAGATTGGAGGGCCTGTATTATAATGAGCGGAAATAGCAGAGGCATGTATCTTAATGGAAGAGAAAGAGACCCTTATGTAAGAGATCTGTCAGGTAAAGTAAAATCAAAGGAATGTTCAGAAGAAGAGGATCAGAATCCTGAGCCTGCATCCAGGAACAAAATCTTTTCCATTTTCCTGCATAAGATTTTCTAGTGCTAGGACGTCTGGCTTCTAAAATGACATCCATAACCTGCTTGGGTAGGAGAGAAGGAATCAAAGGCCCTGGATTAACCAGGCCGCCAGGCTGAGTGCTGACATGGGAGTGTAGAACCTGACCCTGATGTTGGGACAGAAGGTTCGGAGTCTGTGGTAAGACCCAAGGGGGCTCCAGACATAGGTTTTTCAGAGTGGGGTACCAAAACTGTCGAGGTCAATTTGGGGCCAACAAGATAATCATCTTGGGCTTGTCCTGTTTGATCTTTAATAATACCCGTGGAAGAAGAGGAAGAGGTGGAAAGGCATATCCCGAGAGGTTTCTCCAACTGAATGATAATGCATCCACTTTCCAAGCTTGTTTGTGGAAAGTCCTGGTGCAAAAATTCTGTAGTTGATGATTGAGATGGGATGCAAAGAGGTCTATGTGAGGACATCCCCAGACTGCTGTTATCATCCTGAATATTTCGGTGTCCAGCATCCATTCGTGTGGATCTGAAAGGTTTCTGCTCAGACTGTCTGCCAGGAAGTTTTGCTTCCCTGGTAGAAACTGAGCTTGGAGGTCCAGATTGCAAGCTAGAGCTGTGTTCCATAGATCCATGGCTAGTCTGCAAAGAGGGTAGGAATGAGATCCCCCTTGCTTGTTTATGTACCACATAACCGTGGTGTTGTCTGTCCGTATCAGTAGTTGTCCTGGTTGTAGAAGATTCCTGAAGACCATTAGAGCTTTCTGAATGGCTAACATTTCCTTTAAATTGATATGCAGGTGCTTCTGATCCTTTGTCCAAAGGATCCTGCAGACAGTTGCCCTGAAAATGGGCTCCCCAAGCATAATCCGAGGCATCCGTGGATAGAATCTGAGTGGCAGGAGGCAGACAGAAGGGTTTCCCTTTGTTTAGAGTACATGCCTTGGACCACCAAAGGAATTCCTTTTGAAGACAAGGCAGGACGGAGATCAGTATGTCTAAACTGTGGCAATGCTGACACCATACACTTTTTAGGTACCACTGTATTTTCCTCATGTGTAGTCTTGCATATGGTATGAGAAGGATGCAGGAGGCCATGTAACCCAAAGCCTGCAGGAATCTCCTTGCAGATAGCCGAGTTAAAGTTGCCAAGGTTTTGAAAGTTGAAGCCAGCAGAAACTGTTTTTCGTACGTCAGAAATGCCATCTGGGTTGCTGTGTTTAAAGAAGTGCCCAGAAAAATGATCTGTTGTGAGGGTGTCAAATTTGACTTTATGTTTACAGTGAATCCCAGGAACTTGAGGAGATCCTGAACAAACTGTAGATGCTGGAGTAAGACATCCTTGCTGTCTGCCTAAATAAGACAGTTCAGATAAGGGTAAATTTGAATTCCCTTGAGTTTGCAGTAAGCTACTACTGGAGCCAGGCATTTGGTGAAGACCCTGGGCGCAATAGACAATCCAAAGGGCAACGCAGAGAATTGAAAGTGACTCGATCCGGCCTTGAACCGGAGGTATTTTCTGCATTTCTGCCTGATGGGAATGTGTAAATATGCCTCCTTTAAATCCAAAGTTACCATCCACGCATTTTTGGACAGCATTGGAAGTAGCTGCTGTAGAGTAAGCATCTTGAATTTTGGAATCTCTAGAAAGGTGTTCAAGACTGACAGATCCAGAATGGGTCTCCATGAGTTTTGCTTCCTGGGGACTAGAAAGAGCCTCGAGTAAAAACCTTGTCCGATCTCTGAAAGTGGAACTAGTTCTATGGCTTTCATAGCCAAAAGAGCTTCCACCTGGTTTAAGGCCTCTGGCCATTGATGTTTTGGAAGGTCTGTTTGGCCTTGGCAGGGTATGAAAATGGAATTTGTAACCTCTTGAAACCACATCCAGAACCCACTTGTCTTGGGTTATACGAGTCCAATTTCGATGAAAAAGAGTTTTCCTCCGAGAGGGGCTTCCAGGCAAGAAGTTCCTGCAGCCCAACAGAGGGAGTCATTGAGTCGGTTTCCTATGAGTTTGTGACCTGTCCTCTCCTCCCCTAGGGGTGGAAGCAGTCCACTGTCTTGGTCTATAAGAAGCTTGTGTTTGAGGCCTTCCTCAGGAGCGTCTATATCTATCCCTCTGAGGTCTGTCTGAATTGGGAAAGGACCAATTTTTTGTAGGCCAATTCCTGCTAAATCTGGGTGGCTGTACTTGTAAGAAATCTTTAACTGTTTGCATGTATTTCGCCTTGTCCTCCATCTTTTTAATCACCTCTTCAGCTTTTGATCCAAACAAAACATTATGCTGAACAGGAGCATCCAATAATTTAGCTTTTACTTGTTCTGGCAAATTTTGTTCCTTAACAATGCATGCCTTCTAATAACTGTGCCGGAGGCAGCAGCCCTACAAGAAGCCTCCAAGGCACCAAATCCACAGTGTAAACCATGCTTCCCAACTTGTTCAGTGGCATGCATTAAGTCATGTAATTCCTTATCTGCACAGGCAAAAATGGAAGTAAGCTTTTGTTTTAAAAACAGACAAGAGAAATTGCTGGTATTTCAGCATATGAAACTGACAGTTTAAAGCCCTAATAGATAAAGTAGCAGAAGTGTACACTTTTTTGCCCCATCTTTCTAAAGATCTAGAATCCTTCTCAGTGGGAATGGGGTTTTTAGCATAAGCGGCCTTAACTCCCTTAGGACCCTGAGAAATGGTTTCAGGGTCAGCAGTAGGGTTCTTCTATAAAAACTGGTGGGAATCAGGAACCCTGTAATATCTATTAGGCTTAACAGGAGCAGGAGGAAGAGAGTCAGGGGTTAAGTTGGCCTCCGAAAAAGCATCATCCACAATATCCAAAACAGGAAGAATAGCCAGGGGTCTATGTTGGGGAAGAAGAAGAAAATCCCTTAGTCTTTTCTTAGATTCCGAATACTCCTGCCCTTCCCAGTGGAAATGTTCCCTCATTTCATGCAAAGTTTCCCCAAAAGAGAAATCCTCAGGGGGAGAAGCTGAAGGAATGGAATCCTCAGCATCAGAATCCTCATAAGGAGGGAAAGAATATTCCTGGTCAGAAGAAACTGAAGAAACAGAAGCCTGATCAGAGGAATCATAATAAACTTCCTGCCTTGGCCTTTTATCTGGAGGGGGATGTGAACCCCTAATCATAGTAAGTAAATCCTCCGCCATCTTAAGTAACTGTTTCTGTGACTTGGGAGCCAGATCAGAAGAGGCCTGTGTTGCAATCTTTGATTTGGAAGGAGTCTTTGCCTTTGGCTTTGCCTTTATTAGAAGCTGAGTAGGCCTGAAACCCCCTTCGGAAGCCGGTACCTGCACAGCGGCTCCGGACCCATCCAAAGGAGCAATGTCCGAAGGTCCTGCAATAGAAATATTCAAAGGCCTAGTTGGCTCCTCGTGGGAGTCCATTTCGGCCATCGGTTCTGAAATGGCCCGACGACAGGGGCTGTAAAAGCGCCTCACTGACGACGGCCGAACGTGAAGCTGGCTCTGCTTGTGCGATATCGTCAGATTTGGACCTCGGAGGCCTGTCTTTGTCCTTGCATCGTTTGTGAACTCCATTAGCCGGAACCGTATCAGACATGTTGTAGTTAAAACGCCTACCGAAGTAATGAAATGCAAAATCGTACCGTCGTTTAATTGTACTTTGATTGAATCTAGCACAAAAGACAACTAGCTACGTCGTGGTCAGGGCCTAAGCAAGGAATACAGTAAGAATGAAAATCCTTATGAGGTATTTGCTTCCCACATGAAATACAATTATTAACTTTTTTTGACATCAGACTGGAGCAAGAAAAAGTTTCCCCAACGGGGTACTTAGCTTTGAGTGGAGAAGAAAGTCTTCGGACTGAAGTTTTTCAGAAAGAATGGTCAGGAGTCAGCCGACCGGCACTTGCAAACTGCTATCACCGCACGGCAAGAAAGACTGGAGAACATGGCGTCGGCTGTCAGCTTTGTACTCCTGCCGCTCTGACGTCAGGGAGCATGGTTGAACAGCCGACGCCGGACCCAGACTTTGGGATTCTGGCCGACTGAGGACTGCCTGCCGGCAGGGGAGAAAGTACAGTTTTGTACCTACCATAAATGTAGATGTCCGAGAGGAATGCATCTGCAGTCCTTACAAATGGGTTGTCCTGTCGTCAGGCAGCCCTTCGGTCAGCCGGATTCCAAAGTCTGGGTCCGGCTTCGGCTGGTGTCGCACTTCACCCGACGTAATTGCAGCAGTTTTCGGGTATAAAGGCATCAGCAGACGCCATTTTCCTCAGTGTTTCTTGCCCCAGATGCCAGATGCCCTCTTGGAAGGCTAAATTTGGATAAATGTCAAAGTTTCCAAATAATAGAGAGCAAACACACAAAATAAACATGTATGTACATATATACAAACAAATACACCATAATAGATCCCCCCCAAGCTAGCTGAAGATTGGTAAGTACCCTAGGAGTACCTCAGAGGGGAAGGAGGGAGGGTAATCCTGACTGCAGATGCATTCCTCTCGGACATCTACATTTATGGTAGGTACAAAACTGTACTATGTCCTTCAAGGATGCATCTGCAGTCCTTACAAATGGGTAGAATACCATAGCTAAACTAGGGGAGGAGGAAATGAGAATAGATTATGGTGTAGTCAGGATCCCTTGCAAAACAGCAGTGGCAAAGCCAGCACGGGATCTAGAGTATAGAGGTAATGAGATAATGCTTGGCAAATGTATGCACGGAGGTCCAAGTAGCAGCCTCTATAATGTCCTTGGTAGCCACTCCTCGTAAGAAAGCTGTGGTAGTGGCTGTGGCCCTTGTGGAGTGAGGCCTGATGTTCTCTGGAGTTTTCTTTCCATGGTAGGAGTAACAAAATCTAATGCAATTTCCTATCCATTTGGAGATTTGTCTGTTTAGAAATTGGTTTTCCTTCTTTACCTGTTGCATAAGCTACCAGAAGCTGGTCAGTTCTTCTATTGTTTTTTGTCCTGTCCAGGTAGTAGCGTAATTGCCTGTGTACATCCAAGGTATGTAAAAGCTTTTCTCTCCTGTTCTGTGGATTGGGGAAGAATGTAGGAAGGTGGATAGCCTGATTTAAAGAGACTCTGGATACCACCTTAGGCATAAATGTAGGATTTGTTCTCATGGACACTCTATCTTGATGGAAGATCAGGAAGGGTTGTACTGCCATTAATGCTTGTAGTTCAGAGACCCTTCTTGCTGAAGTTATTGCCAGCAGGAAGGCAGTCTTCCAGGATAAGTATTGCAAGTCTGCTGTAGCTGCTGGCTCGAAAGGAGGCAGAGTCAGTTTTTCTAGCACAAAGTTCAAGTCCCATGCTGGCAATGGAGGTTTCCTGGGAGGTTTTACATTTTAATTCCCTCAGAAACTGTCTGAGCAGAGGATGCAAGAAGACAGGAGGATCCAAGCTGTATTGTGCTGAAATAGCTGATGCATGTATCTTGATGGAGGAATAGGACAGGCCTGTGTGGTAGAGCTCAGCCAAGTACTCCAGGATGTTGGCTATGTTCACCAGTGTCACATCTTGCCCTTTTGCAGCGCTCCAGATGAGATATCTTTTCCATTTTGCTGCATAATTCTTTCTTGTTGAAGGTCTACGAGCCTCCAGGATTATGTCCTTAACCCTTTGGGATAACTTTGTGCTAATTTCTGTCATGTAATGTTCCAGGCAGCTAGTTGCAGAGTTTTTAGGCTTGGATGCAGAATGTTGTAGTTGTTCTGTGTCAGCAGTAATGGGATCAGTGGTAGTTTCCATATTTGCTCCCTGGACATGCTCCTCAGTAGTGGGTACCAATGTTGTCTTGGCCAGTCTGGGGCTATCAGAATGATCCTCGGACGTTCCTCTTTGATCTTGAGAAGCACTTTGTGCATCAAAGGAAGTGGTGGGAATGCGTATGCTGTCATGCTTTTCCAACTGAAGGATAGGGAGTCCACCTTCCAAGCAAGTGGGTGGTAAGTCCTTGTGCAGAATTTCTTTAACTGGTGATTGTATGGGGATGCAAACAAGTCTATTTGTGGTAATCCCCATTTCCTTGTGATGGCTTTGAAGATGTCCGGATGCAGCATCCATTCGTGGGCATCTGTTATAGTTCTGCTTAATATGTCTGCTAGAATGTTTTCCTTCCCTGGAACATAAATTGCCTGTAACTGAAGGTTGTAACCCAGAGCCACATCCCATAGGTCTAGTGCCAGCCGGCATAGGGGGTATGAGTGTGTGCCTCCCTGTTTGTTGATGTACCACATAACTGTGGTGTTGTTAAAACGCCTACCAAAGTTAACAGCTGGCCTTCGTGGAGAAGAGGTCTGAATGCCTGGATTGCCAATTTTACTGCCATCATTTCTTTTAGATTTATGTGCAGATGCAGTTGGTCTTGAGTCCATAGGCCTTGAATGCACTTGTCCATCATGTGTGCCCCCCAACCGAGGTCTGAGGCATCTGTCGTGATAGTTTGTCTTGGATGACTTTTGCTGAAGGGCAGTCCTGTGTTTGATTGACAGGCCTGTGCCCACCATAAGAACTCTTGTTTCAGGCATGGGATCATTGGAATTTTGGTTTCCAGGCTGTCCTTGTGCTGAGACCACAAATTCTTTAGGTACCACTGTAGCTTTCTCATATGAAGCCTGGCATGAGGGACCAGAATTATGCAGGATGCCATGAAGCCTAGAGCTTGTAACACTTTTCTTGCAGTTAGATGGCTCTGCTTTTGTTAATGCCAAAAAGTAGAGAGGAAGTTGTTCTTTCTTTTCTGCAGTTAGAAATGCCATTTGTTTGGATGTGTCCAGTTCTGCACCCAGAAAGGTTATTATTTGGGATGGAATCAGCCTTGACTTTTTTGAATTGACTGTGTATCCCAGGGCTTGAAGCAGGTAGATGACTCTTTGTAAGTCTTCTGTTAACTTGTTTTGTTTTTGTTGTCCGCTTGTATCAGGCAGTCGTCCAGGTAGGGATAGATTTGAATCCCCTGAAGTCTGCAATGAGCGATTACTGATGCCAGGCATTTCGTGAACACTCTGGGCGCAGTGGATAAGCCAAAGGGCAATGCTGAGAATTGATAATGCTCTGATCCTGCAAGAAATCTGAGGTATCTTCTGCAAATTGGTCTGATGGGGACGTGCAGGTATGCCTCCTTGAGATCTAGAGTTACCAGCCAAGACTCCTTGCCCAGCATGGGAAGAAGCTGCTGTAGAGTCAGCATTTTGAATTTTGGAACAATGATGAATGTGTTTAGAGCGGACAGATCTAGAATAGGCCTCCATTAGTTTTCTTTTCTTGGTACCAGGAAGAGCCTGGAGTAAAATCCCTTCCCTTGCTCCATAGATGGTACCTTTTCCACAGCTCTCATTCTTAATAATTGAGATATTTGGTTTAGAGCTTCTGCCCTTTGAGTAGGTGGTAGGTTTGGCATTCCTCTCTTTCCTGGTAGAGTATGGAAATGGAACCTGTAACCTTGGTCTATAGTTTGCAAAATCCATTTTTCTCTTGTAATGCAGTGCCAGTTTCTTGAAAATAAGGTTAGCTTTCCGCCTAAGGGTGTTTCTAGTTGTTCCCTGGTAGGCGGTGTCACCGCCAAGTCACTGTGATTGAGTTGTTGTAGTGGTGGTGGCTGTGTCCGTGCCTCGTTGGTTGTTACCCTGCCACTGGCGACCCCTGTAGGCACCTCTGGTTTGGTTTCTGCCTCTGGAGCGCCTGTTCCTGCCTCTTTGTGCCTTAGAGGACTCCGGAAAGGACCAATTCTTGGAGGGCCAATTCCTGCTAAACCTTGGAGGTTGAACTTGTAAGAAATCTTTTACGGTTTGCACAGATTTTGCTTTCTCTTCCATCTTTTTGAGAACCTGTTGTGCGGGGGCACCAAATAAATTGACCTTGTCCATAGGTGCATCCAAAAGCTTAGATTTGATATGGTCTGGTAATGCCTGTTCTTTCAACCATGCATGCCTCCTGATAACTGTGCCCGTCATGGCTGATCTAAAGGAAGCCTCCAGTGCATCATAGCCACATTTTAAAGAATGGTTACTAACCTGCTGAATGTTATGTAACATTTCTTGAACATACTTTTTATCTAAAGATTCTTCAGAGGACAGTTTTTTAGTCAACTGGTCAAGCATAAACTCTTGATATTGAATCATATGGAATTGGCAATTCAAAGCTCTAGCTGACAAAGTAGCAGAGGTGTAAACTTTTTTACCCCATCTCTCTAAGGACCTGGAATCCCTTTCAGAGGGGAGGGGTTTTTTAGAAGAAGTAGCTGCTACAGCTTTAGGGCCCTGGGAGATAGTCTCTGGATCTGCAAAAGGGGCCTTATATAAGTGGTGATGAGTGTCCGGGACCCTGTAGTACCTATCTGGTTTAACAGGAGCCGGAGGTAAAGTATCAGAAGTGCAAGCATCATTAAATGCATCATCAACAGATAGAACTGGAGGAATAGCTAGAGGCCTATGCTGTGGTAAGTGTAGAAAGGTCCTAAGCCTTTTTCTTGAGTCTGAGAAATCTTGGCCCTGCCACTGGAATTGTTCCCTCATAGCATGCAAGGTTTCCCCAAAGGAAAATTCCTCAGGAGGAGAGGCTGAAGGGATGGACTCCTCAGCATCGGAATCTTCGTAAGGAGAATAAGAAGCCTCAGGAGGATCAGAATGTTTTGAATCATCAGAAGAATCATCTGTGGCTACTGGCTCAGGGGGCTCTGCTCTAGGTCTCTTTTCTGGAGGAGGGAGAGAGGCCCTGTCTGGATGGGGCTGGGATCCTCGGATTAAAGTGATGAGATCCTGTGCCAAAGAAAGCATATGGGAGCTGGTGCTGGGCCTGTGAGAGGGGGGCTTGGCAGGCACTGGCTTGGAAGTTTTGGCTGCTTTAGCCCTGGCAAAGGCCTTAATAGACATAGCTGGAGGAGGCCTAGCAGCTCCACGTGCAGGAGTAGAAATATCTAGTGGAATGGTGTCAGATAAATCCTGTGAAATCGCAACAGAAGGCTGGATTTCAGAAGCCGTTTCTACCAGAATGGAAGAGGCCTCAGTAGATGGCAAGTTGTCGGCTGAAGAAAGAACCGCTTGCTCGGTTTCGGCCGAAACAGACACTCGCGGATTGCTTGGCCGTGGTTTCAGCCGAAACTGCGGACCAAGAGTGTCGGTCCTTTTCTTTGCGTTTTTTAGTTATTTGCGTAGTCTGAGGATCCGACGGCATAATGTAGGCAAAATCGGAGCCGAAAATCTGTTCAGCAAAGTCCGAGCGACGTCTCAGCGTCCGCCGGTTAAAAGAAGCACAGGCTAGACAAGCTGCTACGTCGTGGTCTGGGCCTAAACAGTGTATACAATAGGAGTGGAAATCTTTATGAGGTATTTGTTTCCCACAAGATAAACAGTTATTAACTTTCTCTGACATCGGCTGAGGCAAGAAAGAGTCCCCAACGGGGTACTTAGCTTTATAGAAGTCTTCGAAGTAGTATTCGGTAGAATTATCTCTGGATCTGACCGACCGGCACTTGCGAACAGCTTCTGCTTCGGGCACCACGCGGCAAGAAAGACTGAGGAAAATGGCGTTGGCTGATGCCTTTATACCCGAAAACTGCCGCAATGACGTCGGGTGAAGTGCGACACCAGCCGAAGCCGGACCCAGACTTTGGAATCCGGCCGACCGAAGGGCTGCCTGACGACAGGACAACCCATTTGCAAGGACTGCAGATGCATCCTTGAAGGACATCCCCACAGTCATGCCTGCAACAGTGAAACACGATGAACATCATCTGCTTTTGTGCAGAACAATTTTTCCCGGTTTAATGGAGCATCTAGTAATTTTGCTTTGACATGGCCTGGCAAGATTTGCTCCTTCAGCCAAGCATGCTTTCTCAGTACAGACCCAGTGACAGCAGCCCTACAAGCTGCTTCTAAGGCACCAAAACCACACTGCAAAGTAAGTCTACTAACTTGGTTTGCAGAATGCATTAGTTGTTGTAAATCTATTTTCTGTACAATCTGGAAGCAGCAACATTTTTTGTTTAATTAGTTCCACAACATGCTGCTAGTACTTCAACATGTGAAAAGTACAGTTGTGTACACTTAACATAAATGTACATGTTAGAGTGTATTCACTGTTGCAATCATTACATTTGGGTTATCCTGTTGGCAGGTTGCCCTCAGTCTGCCTGAATTCCAAAGTCTTGGGTCCTGCGTCGGTTGCTGTCGCCTCTTCCCCATCAGGTTGTCAGGGGTATAAAAGATGCAGCCGACGCCATTTTTAGTTTTTCTTGCCCCAGATGTCAGGTGCTCCCAAAAAGGTAGACTAAAGTTATGTAAATAAAACATACATGCACCAAAATAAGCTTTACCTTCATCTATAAGCAAATACACCACCTAGGCTGTATAGATTAGAGAAGTAAAGATAAGTTCCACCAAAAATAAGGGGGACGGCAGGTGGTAACCTGGACTGCAACAGTGAATACACTCGAACATCAACATTTATGCTTAGTGTACACAACTGTACTATGTTCTTTGTGTTTCACTGTTGCAGTCATTACATTTGGGTTGAGTCCCTAAGCTATGGTTAGGGGGCTGGAGCTAAACAGCATTAGGAGCGGCTATGAGGCCCTGCAGAACTGCAGTGGCAAAGCCTGCCCTGGATTTAGAGTAAAGAGGAAGATTGTAATGTTTTATAATGGTATGCACTGAACTCCAAGTAGCAGCCTCCAAAATGTCTTTGGTTGGTACTCCCCTGAGAAAGGCTGCTGAAGTGGCTGCAGCTCTGGTTGAATGTGGCCTAATGCCCTTAGGCACTGGTTTGCCATGCTGTGAGTAGCAAAAACAGATGCAGTGACCTATCCACTTTGAAATAGTCTGCTTGGAGATGGCCTTTCCTTGTGATGCTGTGGCATATGCCACTAGTAATTGCTCTTTCTGAAAACTTTAGTTTTGTCCAAGTAGAATCTAAGTTGTCTGTGTACGTCCAAAGAATGCAGAATTTTCTCACCCTTGTTCTGTGGATTTGGATAAAAGGTTGGCAGATGAATTGCTTGGTTAAGGGCTACACTGGATACCACCTTAGGCATAAATGTAGAGTTTGTTCTCAGAGAGACCCTGTCTGGATAGAAAATGATAAAGGGTTCCACAGCCACGAGCCTGTAGCTCTGAAATTCATCTTGCAGAAGTTATTGCTAGGAGCAGAGCTGTTTTCCAAGATAAGAACTTTATGACCGCAGTAGCAGCTGGCTCAAAAGGAGGTAAGGTGAGTTTTTCAAAGACATAACTGAGGTCCCATGCAGGTATTGGCGTTCTACTTGGAGGCCTTTACGTTTTTGGCTCCTCTGAGGTACTGCCTTAATAAAGGATGAGAAAGAGAGTGGTGGCTCTGTATTGTAATGAGCCAAAATGGCAGAGGCATGCAGTTTAATTGATGAAAAAGATAGGCCTTTTCCCAGCATCTCAGTTAAAAATTGCAAAATCTGAGGAATATTTGGGACAGCTGTATCAGTTCCTTGAGCTTGGATCCAAGCACAAAATCTTTTCCATTTCCCAGCACAGGATTTTCTAGCACTAGGCCTTCTGGCTTCTAAAATGACATCCATCACAGCTTTACTGAGAGGTGTGGTTTTGTATGGCTACATTATCCGCCATGCTGCCAGGTTTAGGGTCCCGAGTTGGCTGTGCAGAATCTGATTGTTTTGCTGGGACAGTAGGTGAGGCATTTGAGGTAAGGTCCTGGCTGGGCATTGGGACAAGTTCCTTAAGATCGGATACCAGTACTAGCGTGGCCAGTCTGGAGCAATCAGAATCATTTTTGGTTTCTCCTGCCTGACCTTTAAGAGCATCTTGGGGAGGAGAGGCAGTGGAGGAAAGGCATATTCTGATAGGTTTGTCCAGTTGAAAGATAAGGTGCCCACTTTCCAAGCTTGTCTGTGACAAGTCCTTGTGCAGAATCTTTTTAGTTGATTGTTTTGAGGACAGGCAAATAGATCTATGTCCGGGTATCCCCATTTCATTATCATGCGGAAAACTTGTGGATCCAGGTGCCACTTGTGGGGATCCATGAGGTTTCTGCTTAGTTCGTCTGCCAGAGTATTTTCCTTTCCTAGCAGGAACTGTGCCTACAGATGAACTTGGTAAGTCAATACTGTGTCCCATAAAGCCATGGCTAGTCTGCACAGGGGGTAAGAATGAGTACCCCCCCCTGCTTGTTTATGTACCACATGACCGTGGTGTTGTCTGTCTTTATCAGTAGTTGTCCCGGATGAAGTAGGTCCTTGAAGGCTGTCAGGGCATTTTGAACAACTAGCATCTCTTTTCGATCGATATGTAGATGCTTTTGGTTTGTGGACCAGGTGCCCTGAATGCTTCTTCCTGCCATGTGTGCCCCCCAGGCATAATCTGAAGCACTGTCATTAGGCTCTGCCTGGCTGGAGGTATTGAGAATGGCTGATACTTGTTTTGGTGACAAGCCTTTGTTCACCATCAAAACTCCTGTTGCACTGAATCTTCCTCATATGCAGTCTTGCATATGGAATTAGTAAGATGCAGGATGCCATGAAGCCCAAAGCCTGCAGAATTTTTCTGGCAGATAACTGGGCCTTTGTTGCAATTTCCTTGAAATAGGTAGTCAGTTGTCTTTGTCTGGAGTGAGATAAGCCATCTGGGCAGTTGTATTTAAGCTTGCACCCAGGAATATTATCTCTTGAGAGGGTACTAGTTTTGATTTCTTTTTGCTGACTGTGTACCCTAGGCATGTTAAAAGTCATCACAAAAGTCAGATGCTGTAGTAGAATGTCCTTGTTCTCTGCTTGTATGAGGCCGTCATCCAAGTAAGGATATATTTGTATTCCTCTTTGTCTGCAGTAAGCAATTACTGGTGCCAGGCACTTTGTGAAGACCCTGGGTGCAGTAGATAAGCCAAAGGGCAGTGCAGAGAATTAGTAATGCTTTGAGCCGGCCTCGAATCGGAGGCATCTTCTGCATGATTGTCTGATTGGGACATGTAGGTATGCCTCTTTTAGGTCTAAAGTCACGAGCCAAGCCTTGCTGCCCAGCATGGGCAGAAGCTGCTGTAAGGTCAACATCTTGAATTCTGGTATATCCAGAAAAGTGTTTAGAATAGATAGGTCCAGTATTGGTCTCCATGCTTTGTCCTTTCTGGGAACCAAGAACAGTCGAGTAAAATCCTTGTCCCTGCTCTTGCTGTGGCACTTGTTGAATAGCCCTCATGTCCATGAGGGTTGCGACTTGTTTTTGAATCTCTGCCCATTGATTTTTTGGCAGGTCTGGCCAACTGTTTCGCCTTGGCAGGGTATGGAAATGAAACTTGTAGCCTTGTGACACTGTCTAGAACCCATTTGTCCTGGGTTATAATGTGCCAATTTTGAGAAAAAAAAAAAAGAGTGCTAGTTTTCCCTATAAGGGTGCTGCCACAAGATAAGTGCTTGGTGCAGGCAGGGGGAAGTCATTAGGACTGTTTCCTATATGATTGTGCTTTGTCTTCTCCACTTTTTGAGGTAGAAGCACTCCACTGTTTAGACCTGTAGGATCCTTGCGGCTATGGATCTGCCTCCAAGGCATCTGGATCTGCCCCTTTGAGGTCTGTCTGAGACTGGAAAGGACCAATTATTTGTAGGCCAGTGTCCGCTAAATCTAGGAGGCTGTACCTGTAAGAAATCCTTGACTGTTTGCATAGATTTAGCTTTGTCCTCCATTTTCTTTAACACCTCTGATGCCTTAACACCAACCAAGGTATCATGTTGTAAAGGAGCATCTAATAATTTTGCTTTTACACGGTCAGGCAGATTTTGTTCCTTTAACCAAGCATGCCTCCTAATGACAGAACCCGTAACAGCGGCCCTGCAGGAGGCCTCCAGAGAATCAAACCCACATTGCAAAGTATGCTTTCCAACTTGTTCAGCTGCATGCAACAAATCCTGCATTTCTTTGTTTTCTGCACATTCAGAATTTGCCATCATTTTCTGTTTAAGCAGTGTCATGATATATTGCTGTTATTTGAGCATATGAAACTGGCAATTTAAGGCCCTTATAGCCAAAGTAGCAGATGTGTAAATCTTTTTTCCCCATCTATCCAGTGCCCTGGAATCCCCGTCAGAGGGGGGTAGGGTTTTTTGCAGTAGAAGCCTTGACCCCTTTTGGACCCTGATAAATAGTTTCCAAGTCTGCAGTAGGGTTTTTGTAAAGGAATTTATGAGAGTCAGGGACCCTATAGTATCTGTCCGGCTTAACAGGAGCTGGAGGTAAAGAGTCAGGGGTCAGACTAGACTCCGAGAATCCGAGAACACAATCTACAATGTCCAACACAGGCGGAATAGCTAGAGGCCTGTGTTGAAGTAGTAAAAGGAAGTCTCTGAGCCTTTTCTTAAGATTCTGAAAAATCTTGGCTCTCCCAGTGGAAGTGCTCCCTCATGGTATGCAAGGTTTCCCCAAAAAAAGAGAGTAGCCCTCAGGAGGAGAAGCTGAAGGAATTGATTCTTAAGCATCAGAATCCTTATAGGGGGGAAAAGAATATTCCTGATCAGAAGAGGAATCAGAAGAAATGGAAACCTGATCTGAAGATTCATAGTCTGTCTCTTGCCTAGGCCCCTTATCAGGAGGGGGATGGGAACACCTGATCAAGGTAATTAAGTCTTCGGCCATTTTGAGTATCTGCTTTTTGGGCATGGAGGCCTGTCCTTGTGGCTGAACTTGTTTCTTTGCCTTTAAAGGTGTTTTAGTCTTTGAAGTCGGTTTAATATACAATTATTTAAGCCTGAATACACCCTCAGAAGCAGATGCCTGCTCAGCGGCTCCGGACCCATGTGAAGGAATAATCTCCGAGGATCCAATACCTTGAGTTTCCAGTGGCCCGGCCGACTCCACGTGTGAGTCGGTAGCGGCATGTGACTCTAAAGTAGCGGGCGTCAGGGGTTGCGAAAGCACCGCACTGATAACCGGCGACTTGCTTAGGAGAAGCTTCGTCGGTTTTGGACCTCTGTTGCCTGTCTTTTTCTTTGCGTTTTTGTGAATTCCAGTAGTCAGATGGCTTTCCAACGACACTGTATAATTAAATTTTTGCCCAAAATAGCTTAATGCAAAATCGTACCAATGCTTAATAGTGCGTTGGTTAAATCTAGCACAAAACCGACAACTAGCAACGTCGTGGTCAGGGCCTAGGCAAGGAATACACTAAGAATGAAAGTCCTTATGATGTATTTGCTTCCCACAAGAAATACAAATAACGTTTTCTGATATCGGTCTGGAGCAAGAAAAGAGTTTCCCCAGTGGGGTACTTAGCTTTTAATGAAGACTTCGGATCTGAAACTCGAACATGAAAATCTCAGGAGTCAGCCTACCGGCACTTGCGAACTGCTTCTGCTTCGGGCACTGCACAGCAAGAAAGACTGAATAAAATGGCGTTGGCTGCATCTTTTATACCCCTGATGACCTGACGTCAAGAAGAGGTGACAGCAACCGACGCAGGACCAAAGACTTTGGAATTCAGGCCGACTGAGGGCAACCTGCCAGCAGGAGAACCCAAATGTAATGACTGCAACAGTGAAACAATGAAGAACATTCATGGTTACTGCTGCTATTGCAGGTGGACAGAACGGTTGACCATCTGAAACCACCGAGGTCAACCACAGACTGATATCAGTCCTGCAAATTGGTGACCAGACCAATCTCAGTATGTAGTGGGTAAGACAGGGAACACTGGACAGACTAGGTCCAGTAAAGCTCTCTCCTGTAATGTCTTGCTAGGGAAAAGATTAGTTGTGTAAAATCTTATAAACTATATATGCCCCTCTCCTCTCTGTTGCAGTATTCTTAACATAAGGGAGTTGCCTGCTGCAACGACATGACGGCCAGTATACAAAAGACTTACTACTGGGGTGCATGGTACATTGAATGTAGGCTACTGTCGGACATCAGCCATACAAGTGACACACAGACATCCTCATAACCGAGGGCCCAGGAGGAATGCCCAGGAGGAATGCCCATCTAAGGGAAGTCATACCCTTTGCTACATACATCCAAGATGAACAAAGTCAGGGGGGAAGGAGAGAGGGATGGAATCCTGCAACAGAGAAGAGAAGAACATCTATTGTTATGGTAAGATTTTACACAATTTATATCCTTCTATTCCTCAGCTGCAGTATTTAACATGAGGGAGAATACCAAAGCTCATGAGGAAAGGGAGGAGGGTAGGGGCAGAGGAGCTCTCGAATAACCCTTGCAAACCCTGCCCTATATTTGGAAATGTCCAATTTGTAATATTTGAAGGTATCAAATGAAGACCAGGTGGCTGCCTCCAGAATGGAGTCAAGTGTCAATTCCTTTGAAACAAGCGCCAGAGGAAACAGCAGCTCTGGTACAGTGTGCCTTAACAGGTGAAGGGAGGATCTTTCCATGGTGCTCTTAGCAGAAGGAAACTGCTTTAAAGATCCAGCTGGAAAGCATGCATTTAGAGACAGGGAGCCCTAAACCTCCAGGATGCAATGAGACAAACAATTGGTCTGATTTCCAGATATCCATTGGTTTTTAAAGATAAAACCTAAGATGTCTGTGTATATCCAATGTGAGCAAAATCCTCTGCAAAGTTATGTGGAGTGGGAGGAAAAGGTATGCACGTGGACTGACTGGTTGAGGGATAACTCATTTACCACTTTAGGCATAAAAGGTAGGGCTGGTGTCTCTGTGGAACACCAAGAAAGGAGGGGAATCCCATTAGGGCCTGTAGTTCAGAAACCCTTCTGGCAATTAGCGCAAGCAGCAAAATAGTTTTCCAGGAGCAAAATGTCAAGGAAGAAGAAGCTACCGGCTCAAAAGGAGCTAGGTTCAGCTTCTGTAATATAAAGTTAAGATCCCGGGGATGCAACAGGTTTCCTGGGGTTCTTATGTGAAGGATGCCTTTTTAGAATTGTTTAGCCTCAAATCTAGAAGCTAAAGGTGGAGATAGAGGCGGTCGGTCAGAAATAGCGGACGTGCACTTTGACTGAAGAGCAAGTTAAGCCAGCATCTAGTAATTCACACAGATATGACAAAACCAGAGGGACTTCACTGTCGGTGGGTCCTGGTTTCAGCAAAGACACCAAATTTAAAATCTCCTCCATTTGGATAAGATTTTCTAGTATTGGGTTTTCAGGCCTCCTGCACAGCCCTGAGCATATCCTCTGAAAAAAGGTGCCTGAAAGGAATTAAGACCTTATCACCCACAATGTCAGCTGAAGGGTAGGGGCAAGTGGGGACGGATTAGGACTTCCTCTGTGTTGTGTGAAGTCTACTCCATGGGGTAACTTGCGATTGCCTTGGCTAAACGCAGCAGCAGGGGGAACCAATGTGGTCTTGGCCAAAAGGGGGTCAACATCAAGACTTTTGGTTTGTCCTGCTGAATCTTTAGCATGACCTTTGGAATGAAAGGAAGGGGAGGGACTGCACACAAACATCCCCTTCCATGAAAAGTTAACAGCGTTCACCTTCCAGACCACAGGATGAGGATCTCTGGCACAAAATTGTGGAAGCTGTCTGTTCATGGGGAGGCAAAAAAGACTTTGTGGAGTACCCAATCTGTAGACAATGTCCAGGAACACTTCCCTGTAAAGCATTCATTCGTGGGATTGTGTTTTGGACCTGCTTAGTGCGTCTGCCACTACATTCTGACTGGAGGGGAGTCAGAAGTTGGACAGCCAACTTCCAGACTTGCAGAGCTAGTCTGCAAAGGAGATGAGACTTTGCAGTCCCAGTTTGTTCACATATCAGAGAACTGTCACGTCTGTGTACATTTTTTAGAGGGCCTGGAATAAAGATGGTCTGAAAAGCCAGCAAGTGTCCCCTCATTTCTTTTACACTGATGTGTTCCCATCTTTGAGATGAAGACCAAGTCACTTGTGCTTTTATGGAGCCGAAAACTTCTCCCCATACTGTGTCTGATGCATCTGTGAACATCTCCTGGAAAGGTGATAAAGGATGGAGTGGGAGACCTGGGTTGGCAGGTAGCTGTTGAATCCACAAGATAATTTCCCTCTTCAGACAAAGCAGAAGGGGAACTGGGAACTCTAGGGGTTGTGCATGTTGCATCCACACTGACTTCAGGAATCACCGTTTCCTCATGTGTAATTTTGCCACAGGAAACATTGGGATGGTGGATGCTATCAAGTCCAGGGTTCTGAGAAAGGTTCTGGCAGTGATGCAAGTCAGTGAGATGAGGCTTTGTAAAAACAAAATGAGATCCTAACAGATAGCTTCACAAGGTCTTGAAGTCTGCATCCTGAAACCCAGAGATGGCAGCATGGAGAGGGCAGAGTTTAGATTACGCTCCAATGCTCCTGGACCGATTGCTTGAAAGAGAAGGTTGTCCAGATATGGGAATATCTGAATGGCTTGAAGTCTGCAGTAAGCAATTACTGGGGTTAGACATTTTGTGACTACCCCTGGGGCAGAGGACAGATCAAAAGTCAAGACAGAGAATCTTTAGAATTTCCTGTAATTGGGATTAATGGGGATGTGTAGGTAAGCATCCTTTATGTCTACAGAAGCCATGTAGGCTTGTGGGATGAGGTGAAAGAGTTTGCAAGGTTAGCCTTCTGAATGTGGGTACTTTCAGGAAGGTCTTGAAGTAGGAGAGGTCAAGGATGGGTCTTCAATGGGCCCTCTTTCCTTGTTACCAAAAACATCCTTGAATAGAACCCTTTTCCCCTTTGCTTGGGTGGCACTGGTTGGATAATGCCTTGATCCAGTGGGTTTTGTAGTACCTTTGGGAAATGTGGCAGTTAGTCCCTGGGAGGTTGAGGTATGCCCCTGAAGGGCATGGGAGAATTCCATACCATGAAGTATCCCTTTTTTATGATGGAGAGCACTCAGGCATACTGAGTTATGTTTTCCCAAGCTGAAAAGGGAAAGGTGTATGGAAAGGAGGAGATGTCTGGGGTCCAAATAGTCACATAGACCCTGGTCCGTCTGGAAGAGACTATTTTTGAGGTGGGGTTTGTAGTGGAGTCCCAAGATGCTGAGGTCTCTTGCCAGACTTCTTTGTCTTAGCTGGGGGAAGCCGTGACTGCCTTCTAACAGACACTAGCTTAGAAGAATTCCTTTGGAATTTGGTACAGGGGAGACCAGGATGTGTGCTAGTTCCTGCTCTTTGGCCAGGCTCCTGCAGAAGTTTTCAAAACGTTTCAGGTGAAGGGACTAAGTACTTGTTCAAAGCCACATTATAGAATGTCTGGTTTCTTAGGAACAGGGGGCTGGGAGTCGGGGGCTTTACAGGAAGATGCAAAACCATCAAGAAGGCAAGTAGGACAGCTGAGGGACTAGGACTGTCTACATAAAGTAGTTTGCAGTACCTTTTTTTGGACCTCAGACATCTGACAGCTATCCCATCTGAAATGCTCCCTCATCTTGCCCAAGGTCTCATTGAAAGAAAGCTCCTCCATTGGAGAGTCAGTGCTGTTGGGAGTCCTCCTCCGAGGAAGTTTAATCCAGTGGGGAGGGGATATGAAATGAGCAAACTAAGGAGTCATCCTCTGAAGACTCTTCCTCCTCAGAAGAAGCCTATTTCCTCACCTTTTTCTGTGGAGAAGTAACCCAGGGTGTGGCTGGGACTGAAACAGCAGGAGGAGGCCCAAGAGATAGGAGGGCATCAAAAATATCCTGTGTAAATTTTTTTCCAATCCTCTAAGTGGATCAGAGGGTGGTGACAAATGCTTTCTTCTTTTGTTTCCGTTTAGCATGTAGTTCCACTTTATGTAGAGCTAGTGGACCGGATGTAGGCCTGGTTACGATTATGTCTGAATCCATGTACTTCATCTAAAATTTGGGAGATGCCCCTACGACCTTCTGTGATCATAAGTCTCGGCTCCCCATGGACATCTGTACTGGATGCCTACGGTACCTCCAAGGACGTGCCATCATCCTAATCCAAGGCAGCCTCAGTTATGGGCTCAGCCTGTGAATCAGACATAGGGGCTGAACTTTTCTCCTGTCTAGCCAGTGCCTTGGGAGAGACGTCCTCCACCGATGTGCAGCAGTAGTTTCAGGCCTACTTGACAGTGTCTATAAGAAGTTTGTGTGCAGATCTCAGGGACTTTAGGTTGTGGTATGGGTGAATCAGACTGGATAGTATAGGGGTTTTGTCAGGTTGATAAAGAATTTGATGGGCTATGCTAAGCTGGTTAATTTTTAGTTGCTGTTGATATTCCAGCCAGCCTAGTTTTAAATTAGTACAGTGGTGGGTTCTGTAAGGGTTTCCTGTGGCAAATCTGGCTATGTTGTGGTAGGAGTTTTCTAGTTTTGACAGATTTTTTTTTGATAATTTGGTAAAAATGGGGGAGGCATAGAGAAGGGGTGAGATAAGGTGGGAGTGGGCTATAGTTGTTCTAGATTCTGGAGTGAGGAAAGGTTCGATTCTGTAAAGAGAGCCTATTTTTTTGTTAATGGTTTTTAGTGTGTTGTTAATATGGGCATCGAAGTTAAGGTTGTTGTTAATGGTAATGCCTAGTAGTTTGGTAGTAGACTCTTGTGATATAGGTGTGACATTTGTTGATGTTATAGTAAAATCAATGAGGGGAGATTTGCTCGAAAGTGTAAAGAGGAGCAGTTTAGTTTTTTTAGGGTTGAGTAGTAGACAATGCTGGGAAAACCATTCTTCTACAGAGTTAAATATGTGTTGTGTGAGGGAGTGAAGGTGCGATACAGATGTGGCTGAACAGATAAGCGTTGAATAGTCTGCGTACTGTATACATGTAGCTTGGGGAGCCACATGGTGTAGGTCATTGATAAATAAAGAAAATAGGAGAGGACCTAGTATAGACCCTTGTGGGACACCAATGTTGACAGGCAGCTGGGAGGATGGAGTGGAGTTCCAGAGTACTGCTTGATGTCTGTTATTTAAGTAGGACTTAAACCAGTTAATAGATTGGGTTTCAATTGATGTGGATTGAAGAATGTGAATGAGTATTTGGTGGTTGACCATGTCAAAGGCTTTGGATAGATCTAAGAAAAGTGCTGAGGAGAGGGTGTTATTGTTGCGATTTTTGTTGATTGTGTCTGTAAAGGAGAGGAGGGCAGTGGTGGTACTGTGGGATGGTCTGAAACTGTGTTGGGTGTTAGAGAGTAGGTTATTATGGAGAAGGTGTTGAAGCAGTTGTTTGTGGATACACCTTTCCATGATCTTAGATCAGGGCGAAATAAGGGCTATGGGGCGGTAGTTAGAGATTTCAGTAGAATTTCCACCCTTATGAAGTGGGATAATGTGGGAGATTTTCCAGAGTTTAGGGACATATCCTTCAATGATGATTCTATTAATCAGAATTGAAATTGGGAAGGCTATTGCTTTAGCTGCTAATTGCAAGTATTCTGCGGGTAATAGGTCAGCAGAGGGAGTACATGGTTTGAGTTTTTTTAGAAGGGAGAGAATATAAGTTGTTGGGACCGGTTGGAAGTGAAAAGGATAAGTTGTTGGGACCGGTTGGAAGTGAAAAGGTGGGGGTGGGTTTAGGTTGCTGTTAGACATGTGTGTGTTTTTGATGGGAAGTTGACTTGCTAAGGTTTGAATAGTTTCGATGAAGAAGGAATTAAAGGAATTTGCTGTTTGGTTGGGGTTATTTATGTCAGAGCCTTGTGGGTTAGGTGTGACAGGTTTACTTGGCTGTAGTAATTGATTTATGGTTGCCCAGAATTTTTGTGGGTTGTTTTGGCGAGAATGTTGAGGTTTCAGGTAGTAATTTTTTTTATTGTTCATTATTACTTTTTTGGTCTCATTTCTAAGTTGCTTAAAGATTTGGTAGTCTGCTGTGTTTTTAGTTAAGCGAGATTTGTTCCAGGCTTTATTCCTGAGAGTGATTTTTTGTTTGGTTTCTATTGATAGCCAGGGGGCAGGTTTAGTTTTGATTCTAATGGAGCGTGTGGGGGCATGGTAATTGAGGATAGTTAGAAACTTAGCATTAAAGAAATCAACAGCTTCATCTAGTGGAAGATGTTTTAAGGGTGTCCAGTTGCATGCTTCCAGTTCAGTTTGAAATAGCTCCAAGTTGAAATTTTTTTTGGATCTGATTGTTCTGGTTATGATTTGGGTAGGAGGGTTGGTTTTAAGCCTGATGATGTAGGTTAGTAAGTGATCACTTATATCATCAGGGAGGGTTCCTGTTTTATAAGTATGGGGTTGGTTGTTGGTGAGTATCCAGTCTATGGTACTTTCTTTTTTGTTAACTTTAATTATTCTAGTGGGGGAGGTGATGGTCTGAGAGAATCCATAAAGGTTAATATGGCTAGTAGGTTGTTCGTTGTTACAAGATTCCCAATCGATGTTTACATCACCTAAGAGGATTATCTCTTGGGGTAAGTTTAGTGATAGCCAACATAGGATCTTTTCTATGGTGGAAATGTTATTACCTGGGGGAACATAAATGCAGATAATATAGATTGATTTGACTGGGTTTATATCTAGTTTGGTAATAAGAAGTTCAGCATTTGAGTCCTGGGGAGGTTTTTGGTGGTATGTGGTTATTTGAAGGCTGGATTTAAATAATATGGCAATACCTCCACCTTTTTTAGATTCTCTGTTGAGACGCAAGATGTTATAGCCAGGAGGAATGATTTCACTGTCTTTTGTTGAGGGTTTTAACCAGGTTTCTGTTAGACAAATAATATCAAAGGAGTACAGCTGTAAGAGAGCATGTAGTTGAGTTGTTTTATTATTAATACTACGTATGTTAAGGTTGGCTACTGAGAGAGAGTGAGTTTTTGGGTTGTTTAAGCAGTGGGTTAACAACGGGGTTTAGTTTACTGGATTGATTTAAGGAGGAGTCAGTTGGACCTGGGTTTGGGTGAATATCTCCATTTTTAAGTAAGAGGAGTAGGGTTAGGTAAGTAGTGTTTGTATATTTACTATGTGGAAGGAGTATCCTTATGGAATTAGGGTATACATGTTTAATGTGGGTAATTCTATGAAATTTGGGTAATAGATAGCTAGGTATTGAAGTTATGTTGATGTGATGGTTGGGGTAGATAGGAATTAAGGAGGAAGTTTGTTTGTGTGGTGTGTTAAGGTGTGAGAGTAGTGGTTGTTCATAGGAGGTGGTAAGGTGTGCTAATAATAGAGTGAAAGTAAGAGAGAACATGATTATGGTATATTTGAGTACTACGGTGGGAAGTTTAAACATTTTAAAGGTTGATATTATAGTTACTAGTACAAGTGTTGTGGGTGTGGTATTGTTAGACTAGTTAAGTGGTATTTGCGAAAGGGTGTGGTTAAGGAAAGTAGTATTGGGTGAAGAGAGAGAGGGGATTGGACAGTTGCTGTTGGGATGTAATTGGAGGAACAGGAGAGGGGTGTGGTTAGGTAGGTATATATGTAGATGTACTGGGGGTGGGTGGGGGAGCGGAGTGAGAAAACGAACCAAGGCACAGGAACAACTTGTAGAAAAGCAACAACCACGGTATCCACCAAAAGATTTATTAAAAAACTGTAGTCTCTGACGTCTCGGCCAAAGCCTTCAAGGAGTATAACACACAATAAAAACTGTAACAATATATACACTAGTATACTAGCTAAATTATCCACTTACATCCTAACAATCAATTAAACAATGCCTTCCAATTGAAGTCCTCATTCAGCCCAAATGGAGACAGTTTTAAATTTAAAAATATACATAGCTTCTTTTTGTAATAAAATAGTTTTAATATTCACATTATAATATGTGGAAAAACAAACCTGTTCTAAAACAGTACCTTTAAGACTATTACACTATTGCCCCCATGAAATTGTGCAAAATGCAAGGGCTTTCTTC
>NC_056736.1:559010765-559074582 GCF_019279795.1 Protopterus annectens
TTTGTCTGATGAAGCGGCGACATACAGCCGTGAAAGCGCTCACGAAATTAAAACTTTTTAAAATCTATATATATGGATTGATGGGTTCTGTGTATAAGGCATAAGTGCTTGGATGTACGCAAGTTTTTGTACAAACGCTGGTTAGAAGGATATACCACTGTAATTTGGAAATAACGCCGTCTTAAGTCAAGACTTAAGCAAGGCTCCACTGGCTTCAAAAGGACGTCAACTGCACAGTCTACACTGAAAAGGGGATCACAGATGTTGACCCTGGGATATGTAAGCAGACCACCAGAACAAAATTAGTATCAAAACCTGACAGGGACTTGAAAGGAAAGCCCAAATCCTGTGATAGAATAATCTCAGATTGATATTGCTCTACTAGACTAGACGGCAATGGAGAAGATCTGGAACACCTTCTGTATCAAAATGGAGTTTGGGGGGGTGGGGTCCATCTTAATTTTAGTTCTGATGCTAGGTCAAGGTTACTCCTGGTATAGGTCCAGGTTCTTTCAAAACTGACAGACCAAACATGGGTAGGGTAGCCAACCAAATGCAGTTTCTTGGTTCAGGGCTGGGAACCTCTTGTTCACAGAGAGTCTGAAATGTCCATGAAGTGAACCTTGACAGAGAAGCCTGGCCATAAGACATCTCACACAAATACTGTGAAACCAGAGAAACACTAACCCTGAAGTGGTGCTGGTTTTCTGTCTGCCCATGAACCCATTCTTTCAATGCAATCTCAAATGAAAACGTTTTCTAGACGTTTGCTTTGCTGGCACCAAGTGGAAAATGTTTTACATTCTCCAAAATATGATTTTCTAATGGAAAGCTTGGTCTCCGTTAATATCTGCAGTATGTACTCAGAAAATAGGTGCCTAAAAGGTTTTAAGCCCACATCATCCAGGCAAACAGCTTTACTAGTTTGGAGTCAGGATGGTACACACACCCCTGATTTTCTGCGAGTAGATCCAGACTTGAGAAAGCTTGTGGTAAAAGACCCTGGCCAATTCCAAAGAAAGGGAGAACCACTGTTGCAAGGAGTCACCAAAATGGATTTTTGGGGAGTACTGAATCTTCAGATACAGACGGAAATCAATGGAAAAAAAACATACAGGAACATTCCTATCCAAGGAAAAGGAAAGGAAATCTTCCAGGCCGTCCCGGATGGAATCTTGGAACAGAATTTTACCACCTGACTGTTTAGAGAGGATGCAAAAAGGTCTGAGGAATTTCCCCACAGATGGACTAGATCTTGGAAATCCATAGTTTCCATTTGGGAGGGTCTGTGTTTGTCTTGCTCAGCTTGTCTGCCATAAAATTTTGCTCTGATGAAACAAGATGGCTGCAGGCTGAGATTGTAATGTAAGCTATATCCCATGTTAACATGGCTAGGCTGTAAAAGTGGCCAAGACCTGGTTCCCCCTTGCCTCTGTACCACATCACTGTGGTATGGTCTGCAACTACCTGAACAGGTCCTGGGGACCACAGAGGATTTAGAGTTGAGAGACTAGAAAAACAAAAAAGGGATGCTAGCGCTTACGTGCTTCTCTGCTTTCTTGTTCCAGACACCTTGCACTTTTTAATCCCCTAGACGCTGCTCCCCAAAGCAAAGTCTGATGCTCTGTAGTTATAAACTTCCTTGGAGCAGGTATGGGAAAAATAAATAAGGGGGGGGCTGCACTTAGGGTCACCTGATGTCTCCACCAAGTGATCTCTTACAAATCCCACAGCTGGAATTTGAAGAGACAATGCGTGTTGATGCTAGGACAAACGAGACTTCAGGAGTTTTGAAAGAGGTACGGGACTCATTAAGACACAGAATCCCAAGCTATTCCATTGTTGGAACATTAGTCTGAATGGAAAACCCCTATATTAAATCTAAATGTACATCTACTTTTTTTTTTTCATGTGGAAAAAAAACTTTGTACTGAGGGGGTCCAACAAGCACCCTAGAAACACAATCCTGTGTGATAGAGCCAAAAGACTTTTGAAAGCTCTCCTATAATCCCAGTTTGTGTAGAGTTCTTACCCAGGCAAGACATTCATGACACTGAAAATCACTTAGTAAAAAATAAGCAAGTCATAAATATGGGAAAATGTGGGTATCCTGTAGCCTGCAATGGACTATATAATGAGATAGACACTTTCTGAATATTCTTGTAGTGGATAGCCCAAAGGGTCTGACAAACAACCGTAAAAAATTTCTCCACAGCCAATTTCACGCTTAAGACAGAAGTGGCAAACTTCATGGCACCCATGCTGATGGACAATAGAGATACAACTGCGGAATCCTATACAATTGCACTTTATAAGCACATAAAGTGCATGGATTGTGCAATCCCTAACAGAACCAACATGCTATACTCCAAAAAAGGAAGCCAATCTGGTGGTCCCCTGCTATAAACAAAGTCTACAACAGAAGAAAGAAACTGTTGCAAAATAAGAGTAAAATCCCATGATTGGGGGAACTCCGTGATCAGCCTCAGTAAGAAGCTGAGATCCCTCATAAAATCCTCCAAAGTTAGTTACGAAACAAAAAAAAAAAAAAAAAGTACCTGTAATCATGGCTGCACAGGTAAAAAAAACAAACAAAAAAAACTCTCCAAAGCCAAGAACACAGCATCCATGGGACCCAACAACATCCCAGGCTGCATTCTACATGAACTACAGAACGAACTGGCACCCCACCTAAGTACCATGTTCAATAATAGCCTCACCTCAGGCTTTGTGCCCACTGAATGGCACACAGCAACAGTTATCCCACTCCACAAAGGGGGAGCCACCACAGACCCCAGGAACTAACGCCCCATTAGCCTGACAAGCCTGCTCTGCAAGGCTATGGAGTCTATCATCATGGAACTTATAAACAATGACATTGGTAACCTCCAAACTCTGGACCCTACCCAGTTCGGGTTTGTAAAAGGCAGATCATGTCTCCTAAACCTGATGGACTTCTTTGAAGCGGTCACCAAAGCTGTAGATGAGGGTAAGGTGGTAAAGACAGCCTATCTAGATCTCGCCAAGGCTTCACACCATCCCCCACTCTGGAATTATGGACAAACTCACTAAACTAGGTATAAATCCCTACGTCACAAGATGGGTTGCCAACTGGCTCACTGACCGAACCCACACTGTGAAAGTAGCAGACTCTAAATCCAACTTCAGACCAGTGACAAGTGGAGTACCACAGGGTTCAGTCCTAGGTACTCTCCTGTTTGGCATCTACTTCTCTGAAGTACAGGCCAACACAGAAGGTCTTTGGCTAACAAAGTTTGCAGATGACTGCAAACTAGGAGCCATCATCAAATCTCCTAAATATGTGGACATCCTACAAAAGAACTCACCGAGACAGATGCCTGGTGTCAAAGCCATGGCCTCAAGCTCAACATCAGAAAGTGCATGGTCATCCCTTTTGGTAAAAGCACTGTACCCATGAACTACCACATAGGCGGTAGTTTACTTAACACCGAAAGTGTGATAAGAGACCTTGGGACACAGGTGGACAGAAGTCTTTCCTTTGATAATCACATTGCCACAGTAGTCAGGAAATCCTTCTATGTGGCACACCTCATCACAAAAGGTTTCTCATCCAGGAAAAGAGAGAGGTCATTGTTCCACTCTACTCATTAGACCCATTATAGAGTACAACGCCCCTTTTGGTATGGGCCTCACAAGACATCTACAACTATTAAGGCCACAGAAATACCTCACAAAGAGGATTACCGGCCTCAAACAGATGCCCTATGCAGACAGTCTCAAAAAACTCCAGCTTTACTCTGTCGCATATCGTCTACTCTGCCTAACATACAAAGCCATGTCAAACCCAGAGCTGTTGGACATGCTCCACGTAAAGAAATCCTAATCCCTCAGAGCTACACGCTCTAGCGACCTAAACCTTGTCACCACAATAAACAGAACATGCTGGAGGTATAGATTCCCATCTCAGAGACTTCCCATACTCTGGAACAAACTACCTATCTAGATCAAACAAAGCTCCTCATTAGCACTCCCATGAAAAATCTTGAGGATTGGATGGGAGATAGGAAATTCACCCCAGGGATCACTTCTGTGGTGCTGCTTGACAGAGACACAGGAAAATAATTTTCTTGGGTGGCAAAAACCAAGGTACCATTTGGCTAGGCTTATATAGGGCCCTAGGGCCAACAGCCTAGTACCTACCTATGAACAGAAAATAACTATTTGCCTGAGGCACTTAATTTGCTTTTTCATATAAAAGAGACTTACAGCTAGGAATCAGAATGGATTACAGGCAGCATTCAACATCCTCCAGGAATAGCAGTATAGGAGGGATCACAGAAGAATGAGGAATAACCATTTGTAACATATCTGTTTCCACAAAAATACCTAATTCACCATGGTTATGGCCTGATTAAAAGAAAATAACTCCACAAGTGGGAGCGAGTTAATATTTTCCTCACAGTCAGAGGGCTGAGCATGTGAATATGGAGAAGAGCAGCTCTTTGTCATAATTATAATCACCACACCCATCTTCCTCAGGAATTTCTTTACATGGGTCCTACACCTAGAACGGCTTCTGGAAAACACGAGTCATAGCCTGTAATCCATGCCTTACTAAAAGGTATGAAAAATAATCTTTCTTAACGGCAATCATTTCTTGTGATAAACATTTACATTTTTCTTTTATAGAAGTGTAGAATAAAAAATGACTTAAGGTGAGGTCTGACCAGTCTAATATACTTTCCTGCCTCAGTAACTCTAAAGAATCACCTGGAGTGTTCTCCCTGCCCTAGAGAAAATGGTTTCCCCCTGCCTAGTATGATCCTGGATCATGGTGGCCAAAAGGACTATCCCAGAAGTTGGAGAGGGAAGTGACCTGAGAAACTAATTGCCACTACAGGTTCATCCTTTAGTGGCTGTGTGTTAGCGGCAAGGGCTTCATGTTAAGTGCTTTTTTTCTAGGTACAACAGGAGAGGAACCAACAGGATCAGAGTAAGCATCTGTTTTACAGCAGAGGAGATGTCAAAAGCAGCAAGCATTGCTGAAGAGTGTTGATCAGAAGGCAAGCTGTCACAGAGTGTCTGTCCACAAGCAGCACACTACATTCACAGTACTTACCCCAGCCCCTTCAAAAAGTAAAAGCACACAAATGTCCTGTCATCACACTGTTGAAATATCAAGAGCATATTTATGAAAATAAAATTCAGTAGTTAATCATTTTTATTCATTTAATGCTTTGTGCTTAACTTATATTTTGCTGATGCTAACAATGACTACCAATTGTCTTTTTTTTTTTATCTTAAAAATGTATAAAAGGAGGATCCAGCTGTGCTGGTGACATGTTCTTCCCCTCAGATTCTCATATACGAAGCTGTGCTTCATTCACAATGTGAAAGGATCAGCAGTATGCAGCTTCTACTTGGTAGGAGCAAGAAAGGCATTTCAGCATTGAATATTTTTAGTTTACACTAGCATTTCATTTTTTACTGTTCAGAAAAAGCATGATTATGCTAATGCTGTTCCACTAACTTGTGGAATGATTTTTCTGCCTTTGACTCCTTCACTTTTGTGCTTCTTGATTTGGCCGCATAAACTTGCCCTACATTTTATAACATTTGCTTCCCCTTAAAAATCGGAGGATTTCAGTCAGTAATGCAAAAATTAGTTCAGAAAACTTTGAGCATTTGCCCAGCCATTACTTTTCAGCTTTGACAAACATTCCTGAACAAAGAAATGAAGAAATACAAGAGCTCCATTCCTGTAACAGCATTTACTTTTGCACTGCTGCTAACCACCTTTGTGCTGCCACTACATTGAGTTGTGAATGCAAGAGATACAGGACAGACTAATAATTCCCCTTGGTTTGTACAATGTTTGTTGAAAACACAGACACAGATGCACTAAAATAGGAGGAGTGCAAGAAAGACCCAAGTTTGCACCAAAGGGATGAGCTCGATGATGCAAACATAGGAAGTATTGCAAGCAGACGCCTTGAGTTTTCCTTCCTGGCACCCTTCTAAAACAGCTTAATAAATTGGAAAGAAAATTACAAAAAAGCAGATTCAAGCAAAAGGATGATGACCAGAATGCCATATGTTGCAGGTAATGGAAAAATCATTGCACATGATCTTTAAAATCCTAAACACAATACACACACCCAACAAAAAAGCAGCAGATGTGTTATATTCATGGCAACCTAAAACACTACACCAAAACACATCTCTACCCATCCCAAAGTAAAACTTTTAGTCACAAAAAGTCTACAATAGATTTTGTAGAAAAAAAGGCCCTGACAAAAAAAGTTTAATGAATATCAGAAGCTATTTTAAAAGTTGGTAATACCACTTTTACACAAAAAAAAAAAAAAAAAAAAAAAAAAAATCTGTAAAAAGGGCTACAACTTGTATGTAAGGAATCCCCAACTGCTGCACCTGTGAAACCCCAGAGAGATTTCTCCTTATAGGCAAACATAACAGCAAAGCAAACTAAACCACATTTTTCCCTTTTGCATGCATTATATATACATTTCTATCTTTATGACTATCAGTTCAACATTACATAATTTGCTCAATTTCTGCCCTCCCTTACACCTAGTCTCTTCAGCATTATTCTGCATGTATTCCCACAATTGCCATGTATTTCTACATGAATTTGCTCCTTAACCTTCCTAAAGACCTCTCTTCCAGTTACTCTCTTTTACAATATTCAGTACTTCAAATACGGTTGGTTTAGACCTTAGGATTTCCATCTTCAAGTAACAAGTCTTCTCTGCCGTATGCATCATGCATTGTGAAACATACGTAAAGAGTGCATAACATTACTACAGCATTTTTTCAACTAACAGACTGCTTTCGTTTACCAAGTAGTCCTAGTGAGCAGAAACCTTTTTACAGTGGAGATCTTTGGTGAATACCTTTACTTTTTTTCCCCCGAAATGTCCACCATAAAAGTGGTTAGCAGCACAACCGAATCCCTCTAACGAAAATGAATCAAAATGCAAAACCCAATTACAAAATCATATCCTAATTAAGCAATAAGTTTACACATGGCTTACGTAGTGTTGGAATGCAAGCAACACAAAATAAGCATTTAAAGGAGTCAAAAACAGAACCAGCATATTTGCTTATATGTCATAAGTTGTGTCATACATACTATCAGCATCATACATATCTGCTAGTTATGAATACTTTTCCTTCTTACGGCTGCTCCCGTTAGGGGTCACCACAGCGGATCATCTGTTTCCATTTCTTCCTGCCCTCTGAATCTTGCTCTGTTGCACCAACCACCTGCACGTCCTCTCTCACCACATCCATAAACCTCATCTTAGGAATTCTCTTTTCCTGTTATCTGGCAGCTTCATCCTTAGCATCTTTTTTCCCCCAATATGCTCTGCATCCCTCCTCAGCACATGTCCAAACCAATGTAATCTTGCCTCTCTGGCTTTGTCTCCAGCCTGGGCTGACCCTCTAATATACTTATTCCTAATCTTGTCCACCCTCGTCACACCCAGTGCAAATCTTAACATCTCTGACTCTGCCACGTCCAGCTATGACTCCTGCCTTTTTGTCAATGCCACTGTCTCCAACCCATATAAACACAGCTGGTCTCACTACCCTCTTGTAGACCTTCCCCTTTCACTCTTACTGGTACTAGTCTGTCAGAAATTCCACCTGACCCTCTTCTCCATCTGCTAGTTATGAATACTGATTACATTATACACCTTAGCTAAACATACATATGGTATATTCAACTGATTCTATGGACTCCAGCTGTAACTGCCTTAGTGTCTTCTATTAGTGCCAAATAAATGAATCTGCTACAGCCAATCCTTAAAATACAGATGGAGAACAGGAATTGAGGAGGCCCAATTTACAACAAAACAGCTGCACTGCTGGCTAAAGATAACAGGCATTGTGGGTAGATTTGAAAGTAAAGTTAATCAGCAGACAAAACTTCAAAGCAAGAGCATTTTGGAAGAGCCAAGGTGCTGAATGCATGGTTACCAGCTGCAGTATACATCCATGGAATTTTTCCCTAGAATTCTCAGCTTCATACTTTGCCTGCAGTCTACATACTGTTGACCTTGTGCATGCATGGAGTCTGAAGGAATTTGAGAGGTGGTAATAAGTCGTAAGTAATCCAAATATGAATGTAGGCTTGGGTAGACAAGGACTACAAGTGAGGCAAGGTTAGACAAGGACTACAAGTGAGGCAAGGTTATTGCATCTGGGACTGGCTTCACCAGTAAACCTACTAAGCCTATGAAAAAGGTCAGATATTTTGCAGATTCAAAAAGAGGGCAGCGTTGCCACCTCACAGCAAGAGGCTCTCCGGTTCGATCCTTGGCTGGGGTGCCTTCTGTGCGGAGTCTGCATGTCCTCCCTGTGGTCGCGTGGGTTTCCTCTGGGTGCTCCGGTTTTCTCCCACATCCCAAAGACATGCTGTAGGTGGACTGGACACTAAATTGGCCATAGGTGTGTGTGCCTTCTGTGGAAGGTTGGGCACCAGGCTGGCAACTAGACACTGTAAAACTCAACTGTCAATCATGAGCAGACAGGTGATCTGGTGTGGAAACCCCTAACAGAGAAAAACCGGAAGAAGATTCTGCCTATTCAAAAAGATCAGAATTCTACTTTCACATGGCAGGAGCAGCAAGAGGCAGGAGTTGGCTATACTTTGTTACACTTAACTTGGTGGAATGCATAAATCACACTGTTTTTAGGTAACATTCCAAACTTCCAGTAAACATGCTCAGAGGAAGAGCTGCTGACCCAACCATGCTCTCTGATAAGTGTGTGCAAGTTAACCCATCCACAACATATAACCTAATGTTTAATGTTACTGGTCACTTCAGACGTTGTCTCATTCAGTAAAGTCTACGTGAACACCCCTCTCTGCAAGCTAGAAGGCTGTAGCCAATTGGAAAAAAAAAACATTTAGCTTGAAACTTTTTTTTTCTGAGGACTGCCATGCAGTGCATTTTGCTACCACTGGAATTAGCTACAGACGGCTAAATACCAGTGTTGCTAGGATACCAAAAAATGTGAATACCCCAACAGTTGTCCCAGATATTATTTGTGTACATTTTATGCATACATTCTGTTACAGTGGTCTCAGAACTAACCCTTGGAGAATGCCAAGCAAGACAGCAGCAGGACCCCAACTCATTCCTGTGCAGACAAGTCTTTTGAATACTTCTGGGAAATACTCTTACTAAATGAAAAGCACCCCTTCAGATATCAATATAGCAACAAGACCACATTGCGGATGCTTTAGTAACTGTCAGTGAAGAAAGTCTAATGATTATAGTCCAGACCTAAAGCTGGCTTTTCGTTGCGTGTTATTAACCCTCTTGCTCATCCATCAGCTAAGAAATCTTTACTTGTCAATAGCTAAACAGAGTTTCTAAAATCACCTCTAAAAAAGAACGCAACACAGAACACCAATCCCCACAAATGCGTATTAAAATGCAGGAATATTGCAAAAAGTCATACTTTATGTAGTACGCCCTTCCTTGCATATTTCACAGCTCATACTAGAAGTGGCTTAATGTTTTTGCTGCTTCTGAATAGCAATTCCCAAGAATAAATAAAAAAAGCAAACTCATCAGTCCAGAGTTTAGACTAGTCTATCCATTTTTTAAAATGCGCACAGTAAAATATTCAACTTGTAATGCATTTTGGCTGCTGACATGGTAATCTTTACATAGTTATTCTCTTATAGTATAACCTGAACTTATGGTATTTAATGATACATTTTACAACAGTTCTCAGTTTAACAATGACCTCCCAAGCCACTGATGTGACCCAATACTTTCTTACTATTGCTTTATGTAGTTTGTCTTAGTTGTATGTTTGTAGTGTGTTTCTCATCCTCTCAGCAACAGACTCCTGGAGAAACATATACTTGTATAGAAAGAGTACCAGCAGCTGTAGCGGTTGATACCACACTCCAAAACAATGCACTCAAACATAGTACTGACAAACACAAGGGAATGTATATGTCTGAATCAAGCACTGATGAAATTGCTAGGGACTTCAATGAGCAAAATTTTACTCTTAATTTCTCCATTTCATAATGCATAACATTCACACCACACAAAGGCACATCTCCACCTTCCACAAACACAGCAACCCACACCCACACAACTGCTACAGTTTCTCCCTTCAGTTATTGCAAGCCAAGAACACTATTTAATAAGGATACCTACCAGACAAGTCTGCATAGCACACTTGGTCTACCTGCATCATTGCAGCTCGCCCCCCCCCCCCCCAGCAACTGCAACATTGCCAGATAAAATCACTGCTAAGGTCCGGTTTCTCCCTACCGTTATTGCAAGCAAATAACACTTTTTTAATAAGGATACCTACCAGACAATTCTGCATAGGTGACTGGATATTTACAGTTCTTGTTATTAGCAGATGTGGTCCTTAACAGTTATGTTTTAAACATTGTGACTGGTTATTTACAATTTCCTTTTACAGCACTTTTGTTACTTTTACTAGTTATTTTTTAAACATTGTTTTGGCCAGCATGCACACCTGCAAGGCCCCCCCCCCCCCCAGGCAACTATAGCTTTGTTTATTGCCACTGGGTGGCATAACTTATACAGCAAGTATATTGTTCTTATCCCAAATAGATCTGCCTCCACACTGAAATAAGGATACCTACCAGACAAGTCTGCATAGCACACTTTGTCTACCTGCATCATCGCAGCTCGGGTCCCGGTCCCCCCCCCAGCAACTACAACATCGCCAGATCCGGTTTCTCCCTACAGTTATTGCAAGCCAAGAATAACACTTTTTAAATAAAGATACCTACCAGACAAGTTTGCATAGCGCATCATCGCAGCTTGGGCCCCCCACCCCACCCCAGCAACTGCAACATTGCCAGATAAAACCACTGCTCAGGTCCAGTTTCTCGCTACCGTTACTGCAAGCCAAGAATAACACTTTTTAATAAGGATACCTACCAGACAAGTCTGCATAGGTGGCTGGATATTTACAGTTCTTGTTATTAGCAGATGTGGAAGCAGGGAGGGGAGTGGAGTGAGCCCAAGCGCAGCGGGGCTAACACCAACTCCAATTATATCAATGGGCTTACTTGTTTCTTTTCTTTGTACACCAAATGTATCGTTCCACTTGTTTCTGCTTACACCAAATGTGTCCGTTTGGCTGTATTGTACTAGTTAAATTTACTTATACTGATGCAGTCACACTGAAAAAGGTCTGGGGAAGCTTCCTCCCCACAAGCAGGTCAAAAGATAACTTTCAAAAGGGCACCGCTGAAGGAGACCCACTAATATAGACTAGTTAATGTGCATGGGGGAGGAAGGAGTTAGAGGAGGGAGATACAAAATGGGGGAAGGTATAACCAGAAAAAGCCGGTAGAGATCTGGCCTGCCCCCCCTCACAGAAAAAGTACAGTTTTGTACCTACCATAAATGTAGATGTTAGAGTGTATACCCTGCTACAGTCATCACACTTGGGTTTTCCTGCCGTCAGGCGGTCCCGCAGTCGGCCAGAATTCCAAAGTCTTGGTCCGGCGTCGGTTGCTGTCGCTTCTTCCCTGACGTCAGAGCGCCAGGGGTTCATCAGAGGCATCCGACACCATTTTCTTCAGTTTTTCTTGCCCCAGATGTCAATATATATATATATATATATATATATATATATATATATATATATATATATATATGTGTGTGTGTATATATATATATATATATATATATATATTGAAAAAACAGCAGGGTATACACTCGAACATCTACATTTATGGCAGATATAAAACTGTACTATGTTCATCGTGTTACCCTGCTGCAATCATCACACTAGGGTAGAATCCCAAAGTCAAGGATGGGCGGAGGAGTCAAACAGAGGGGGCTAGAAGGCCCTGCAAAACTGCAGTGGCGAAGCCTGCTCTAGTCTTAGAGTAAAGGGGTAAGTGATAATGTTTGGTGAAGGTGTGTACTGAACTCAAGTTGCAGCTTCCAGAATATCCTTGATTGGTACCCCCCTGAGGAAGGCTGTAGATGTAGCTGCTGCCCTGGTAGAGTGGGGCCTTATGGTAGCAGGAACTGGTTTTCCATGGTGGGTGTAGCAGAAACGTATGCAATGTCTATCCATTTGGAAATGGTTTGTTTTGAGATAGCCTTTCCTTGTGATGCTGTAGCATAGGATACAAGAAGCTGGTCAGATTTCCTGAAAACCTTAAGTTTTATCCAAGTAGTAACGTAGCTGTCTGTGAATGTCCAAGGAATGCAGGAGTCTTTCTCCTTTGTTCTGTGGATTTGGAAAGAAGGTGGGTAAATGGATGGTTTGATTTAGGGCCACACTGGATTCCACCTTAGGCATAAAGGAGGGGTTAGTCCATAGAGAAACCCTGTCTTGATGAAAAATGAGGAAAGGCTCTACTGCCATTAGTGCCTGAAGCTCTGAAACTCTTCTAGCTGAAGTGATTGCTAACAGCAGGGCAGTCTTCCATGATATAAACTTTAAGTCAGCTGAGAAAGCTGGTTCAAAAGGAGGTAGCTTGAGTTTTTCCAGAACAAAATTGAGGTCCCAAGTAGGCGTTGGTGCTCTCCTGGGAGGCCTAATGTTCTTGGCCCCTCTGAGAAACTGCCTTAAGAGTGGATGTGAAAATAAGGGAGGATCCGTGTTACAGTGAGCAGAAATGGCTGAGGCGTGGATTTTAATAGATGAAAAAGAAAGCCCTTTGTATAACATCTCAGTTAGATATTGCAGAATCTGAGGAATGTCAGGCTGAAGGGTATTTTGGCCTTTAGCTTGGTTCCTGGCGCAAAACCTTTTCCATTTGTCCGAGTAGGCTTTCCTGGTGCTGGGCCTCCTGGCCTCCAGAATAACTTCCATAACAGCTTGTGAGAGAGGAGCTGGCTGGTTGCCTAGGTGATTTGCCATGCAGCCAAGTTTAAGGTTTTGAGCTGGCTGTGTACAATCTGATTGTCTTGCTGTGTGAGCAGGTGGGTAATTTGTGGTAGAATCCATGGTGGGCCCTGGGCCATATTCTTTAATAATGGGTACCAGTGCTGGTGTGGCCAGTCTGGAGCAATGAGCATCATTCGGGGTCTCTCCATCCTGACTTTCAGTAGCACCTTTGTGAGAAGGGGTAGTTGAGGAAAGGCAAATACGGTTAGCATTTTCCAACTGAATGAGAGTGCGTCCACTTTCCAAGCTTGATGGTAAAAAGTCCTTGTGCAAAACTTTGTTAGCGGATAGTTTTGAAGGCTGGCAAACAGGTCTATGTCCGGGAGCCCCCACTCTTGAGTTATCATTGCGAATACTTGTGGATCCAGTTTCCATTCGTGGGGATCCATGATGTTTCTGCTTAGGTCGTCTGCCAATATGTTCTTTTGTCCTGGCAGGAATTGAGCTTGTAATTGAACTTGGCAAGCCAGTGCTGTGTTCCACAAGGTCATTGCTTGCCTGCATAGAGGGTAGGAGTGTGTGCCCCCTTGTTTATGTACCACACTACTGTGGTGTTGTCTGTCCTTATGATAAGCTGTCCTGGATGCAAGAGGTCCTTGAAGGCTGTCAGAGCATTTTGTACAGCTAGCATTTCTTTTTGATTGATGTGCAGATTCCTTTGATCTGCTGTCCATAAGCCTTGAACGCACCGTCCTGCCATGTGTGCCCCCCAGGCATAGTCCGATGCATCTGTTGTCATAGTTTGCCTGGCTGGGGGTAGGGTGAAAGGCTGACCCTTGTTGAGGTGAAAGCGTGTGACCACCATAGAAACTCCTGTTGAAGGCAGGGAATGAGAGTTACCATTGTTTCCAAGCTGTGGCTGTGTTGAGTCCATATGCTTTTTAGGTACCACTAATTTCCTCATATGCAGTTTTGCAAATGGTAGTAGTAGTATGCAAGATGCCATGAAGCCCAAGGCCTGCAGAATTTTTCTTGCAAGGAGTTGGGTCTTTGTTGCCATTGTTCTGAAGTATTGAGTTAATTGTAGTTGTTTGTCTGGCGTCAGATAAGCCATCTGGGACATTGTATTCAAGCTGGCACCCAGGAATGTCAGTTTGTGAGGGCACTAGTTTTGATTTCTATTAGTTTACTGTGTACCCTAGGCAACTTAGAAGATGTTTTACAAAAGCCAGGTGTTGTAAAAGAATGTCCTTGCTTTCTGCTTGTATGAGACAGTCGTCCAGGTATGGGTATATTTGAATTCTCCTCTGTCTGCAGTATTCAATTACTGGTGCCGGGCATTTTGTGAAGACCCTGGGTGCAGTAGATAAGCCAAAGGGCAGTGCAGAGAATTGGTAATGGGTTGAACCTGCAATGAAACGGAGGTATCTTCTGCAATTTTGTCTGATAGGGACATGCAGGTATGCCTCCTTGAGGTCCAACGTTACTAGCCAAGCTTTCTTGCCCAACATGGGAAGCTGCTGCTGTAGTGTTAGCATCTTGAATTTGGGTACTTGCAAGAAGGTGCTTAAAATTGAAAAGTCCAGAATGGGTCTCCAAGCATTGTCCTTTCTGGGGACTAGAAAGAGCCTTGAGTAAAATCCTTGGCCTTGCTCCTGTGTAGGTACCAGTTTGATGGCTCTCATGTCCATGAGAGCTGTAATTTGTTTTTATGTCTCTGCCCATTGATTTTGTGGCAGGTTTGGCATTCCTTTTATCCTTGGCAAGGTGTGGAAATGGAATCTGTATCCATGTGAGAATGTCTAGGACCCATTTGTCCTTTGTGACTATGCGCCAGTTGTCTGCAAAAAGATTTTCCTCCCAAGGGAGCTGCAAGAGGGTTTTGCTTGGCAGTTTGAAGTTTAAGTCATTGTGTTTGCCTTCTCCTCCCTTCTGTGTTGAAGTGCCCCATTGGTGAGGTTTGTAAGGGATTTGTGCTTGTCCTCTGCCCCTTGGGCACCTGTATTTACCCCTCTGTGGCCTGTCAGAAGCTGGAAAGGACCAATTTTTTGTTGGCCAATTTTACAGGTACAGTGTGGGGGGCTGTACCTGTAAGAAGTCTTTGACCGTCTGCATACATTTTGCCTTAGCCTCCATTTTCTTTAAAACCGCCTTTGCTTTAACCCCAAATAAAGCATCCTGCTGTAAGGGCGCATCCAGTAACTTTGCTTTAACATGATCAGACAGAGATTGTTCCTTTAACCAAGCATGCCTACGTATAACAGACCCAGTAACAGCTGCTCTGGAGGAAGCTTCCAAGGCATAAAAACCACATTGTAAAGTATGTTTGCCCACCTGTTCAGCTGCATGCAACAGATCTTACATTTCCTTGAGTTCAGACTGTTGAGGGAGTGTGCCCATCTTTTGTTTTATTTGAGACATAAGGAATTGCTGGTATTTAAGCATGTGAAATTGACAATTTAGTGCTCTCATAGCTAGAGTAGTTGAGGTGTAAACCTTCTTCCCCCACCTGTCTAGTGCTCTGGAGTCCCTTTCCGAAGGTACATGATTTTTAGCCATAGAAGCCTTAGCCCCCTTTGGGACCCTGGGAGATCATCTCTGGATCAGCAGCAGGGCTTTTGTAAAGGAATTTGAGAGAGTCAGGCACTCTATAGTATCTATCTGGTTTGGCTTGAGCAGGAGGCAGAGAATCTGGATTTAAACTAGATTCTAAGAAAACATCATTTACTATGTCCAAAACTGGGGGGATAGCAAGAGGTTTGTGATGGGGAAGTAAAAGAAACTCCCGGAGCCTTTTCTTTGAGTCAGAGTAGTCCTGACCTTCCCAGTGGAAATGTTCCCTCATGGTGTGTAAGGTTTCCCCAAAGGAGTAGTCTTCAGGGGGAGAAGCTGAGGGAATTGAGTCTTCAGCATCAGAAAATTCATAAGGGGGAAAGGAGTAATCCTGTTCCTCAGAGGAGCCTGAGGAAACAGACACCTGATCAGAGGAGGCATAATCCTCCTCTTGTTTAGCCTTTTGTCAGGGGGGGGGTTTGGAACCCCTGATCAAAGAAATCAAATCTTCAGCCATTTTAAGCATCTGTTTCTTAGGCATAGGGCCTTGACCTAGAGACTGAAGTGTAGGCTTTTTTGGTTTTAGAGGAGTCTTAAGCTTGGCATAAGATTTTATGGTGAGGGCAGTCGGTCTGAAGACACCTTCAGAAACCGAAGGTGTTTCTGCAGCACCGGCTTCCCCTACTGCGAAGTCATCAGTAGGGCCTAAGGAAAAAGGCTGCGTCGGCCTAGAAATCTCTGCTGGGGGATCTGATGCGGCCTGGGGATCCAATTCAGCAGTAGCTAGGGGCTGCGTAGGCACCTCACTGAAAACCGGAGAACCGGCGACTGGGTCAGCTGAGGCCTCGGAGTCTGGCTTGGATCTAGGCTGCCTGTCCCTATCCTTGTGTTTTTTATGCACGCTGGTAGTCGGTTGCTCCAACGGCATAGTGCAATTAAATTTTCTGCCGAAGTAGTGTCGTGCGAAATCAAAGCGACACTTTATAGTTCGCTTATTGAACCTAGCACAAAACCAACAACCAGTGACGTCGTGGTCTGGGCCTAGGCAAGGTATACAAAAAGAATGAAAGTCCTTATGAGGTATTTGCTTCCCACAAGAAATGCAATTGTTAACTTTTTCTGACATCGGACTGTGGCAAGAAAAGGTTCCCCAACGGGGTACTTGGCTTTGAAGACTTCGGACTGAAACTCTATTCGAAAATCTCAGGTGTCGGCCGACCAGCACTTGCTAACTGCTTCTGCTTCGGGCACCACGTGGCAAGAAAGACTGAAGAAAATGGCGTCTGATGCCTCTGATATACCCCTGGCGCTCTAACGTCAGGGAAGAAGCGACAGCAACAGACACCGGACCAAGACTTTGGAATTCTGGCCGACTGCGGGACCTCCTGACGGCAGGATAACCCAAGTGTGATGACTGCAGCAGGGTAACACGAACATCTGCAAAGAAAAATAATCAGCATAAGAAGTGGAAGCCTTGGAGCTGTAATGTAAGTGTAAGCAAGGAAGAGGTCGAAGCAGGAAATTGAGTGTGAGCAGTTAGTTGCAGAAACACTACTTTAAGGCCTTGGTGTGCAAGTAATACAAAAGGAAGGTAAATCTATCTGGGGACAAAATACACCAAGTAAATGGTACTTGCCTTAATTTACAAGTATTCAGTGTGGAGGCAGATCTATTTGGGATAAGATACAGCAAGTATATTGTTAAGTTATGCCACCCAGTGGCAACAGACAAATCTATAGTTGCCTGGGGGGGGGGGGGCTTGCAGGTGTGCATGCCGGCCAAAACAATGTTTAAAAAATAACTAGTAAAAGTAACAAAAAAGTGCTGTACAAGGAAATGTAAATAACCAGTCACAATGTTTAAAACATAACTGTTAAGGACCACATCTGCTAATAACAAGAACTGTAAATATCCAGTCACCTATGCAGAATTGTCTGGTAGGTATCCTTATTAAAAAAGGATTATTCTTTGCTTGCAATAACTGTAGGGAGAAACCGTACCGTAGCAGTGGTTTTATCTGGCAATGTTGCAGTTGCTGGGGGGGACCCGAGCTGCAATGATGCAGGTAGACCAAGTGTGCTATAGGTATCCTTATTAAAAAGTGTCATTCTTGGCTTACAATAACGGTAGGGAGAAACCGGACCATAGCAGTGGCTTTATCTGGCAATGTTGCAGTTGCTTTGGGGGGGGGGGGGGGGGGGCTGAGCTGCGATGATGCAGGTAGACCAAGTGCACTATGCAGACTTGCCTGGTAGGTATCCTTATTAAAAAGTGTTATTCTTGGCTTGCAATAACTAAAGGGAGAAACTGTAGCAGTTGTGTGGGTGTGGGTTGCTATGTTTGTGGAAGGTGGAGGTGTGCCTTTGTAAGTGTGGTGCGAATGTTATGCATTATGAAATGGAGAAATTAAGAGTAAAATTTTGCTCAGTGAAATCGCTAGCAATTTCATCACTGCTCGATTCAGACATATACATTCCCTTGCGTTTGTCAGTACTATGTTTGAGTGCATTGTTTTGGGGTGTGGCATCACTGCTACAGCTGCTGGTACTCTTTCAATACAAGTATATGCTTCTCCAGGAGTCTGTTGCTGAGAGGATGAGAAACACACAAGTATACAACTAAGACAAACTACATAAAGCAATAGTAAGAAAGTACTAGCAATAGTAAGAAAGTACCAAGTCACATCAGAGGCTTGGGAGGTCATTGTTAAGAAACTGAGAACTGTTGTAAAATGTATCATTAAATACCATAAGTTCAGGTTATACTATAAGACAATTACTATGTAAAGATTACCATGTCAGCAGCCAAAATGCATTACAAGTTGAATATTTTACTGTGCACATTTTAAAAAATGGATAGACTAGCCTAAACTCTGGACTGATGAGTTTGCTTTTTTTTTTTTTTATTATTTTTTTTTTATTCTTGGGAATTGCTATTCAGAAATGAAGAGACATACAAGGGAACAGTTTTAGTGGCACACCAAGCTATTTTTTTATGTCTATTGTCATGCAAAGCCGACTAAATAGTCGAATCTAGTAAAGCTGGAAATGTGAGACTGTAGCCCACTGAAGGAGGGGAGATGGAGGAGTAACCTGGCCAGGAACTGAAACTTGCAAAACTGCTCCTTGTGAAAAGTCTTTTTTATCTCAGTAATTTGTTGACATTTTTGCAAGCTTCTTTCAGTGAATGTGTAGTACATCAGTAGGAACAACATTTGTAAAACTGAGCGCATACCAGTCAATGACACATGAGCTGCAGACTCTCAAACTTGGCAGTTTTTTTCAGGAGTTCCATTCTAAGTGAATGGAAGTCTAGTCTGACTAGAAATGGTAGGGCTATTTGTCCTCACAGTCTGCATTATAGGACAGATTTAGCTTTCCAAAGGAATCACCATGTCTGCCCCCATGAGGGCAGACAAGAGTAAAAACAAAATAAAATTAGGAATGAGTACTTATTTTGCTGAAGGCAGCTTTGGGAGGGGTAGTAAATCATGGCAAGATAAAAAATATAGGTTTTCTTCATGTTTTGCCCGTAGTGGTCCTTTAAGTGGCACTGCACTACTTCAGCCAAGTGTCTAAACAATAAAAGCCAGGTCATATTGAAGATTCAGAACAAATACATTATAAAAACAAATCTAAAAGAGCACTGTCTGAAACTTCTTCCCAACTGGTCATCTCTAAACTTAAAGGCTGTTTTCATTTGCTGCAAGCACGGCTGAGCAAAAGGTGAGCCTACAGCTTAATGGATGACCAAATTAACCCCCATTTGTTCCAATCAACTGCTTTGATAATTCCTCTTCAGTTTCCCCACTTACTATCACCACATTCTCTTGCAGTGATCTCAGTTTATGACTGAAGATCTAAGGATGACTTAAAATTCAAGAATCACTTTACAATCAATTAACATCTGACCTTTATATCAAGTGTTAAAATGTATACTACTGAAAATAATGGAAATGTTATATTTTGTGCCTATTACTGTCATGTTTAAAAAAAAAAAAAAAAGATGTTAAACAATAACCAAAACAACGAAGCTTGACATGCTACACAAGGCTAACACACCTCTCATATATAAACCCAAGAATTGCTACAGCGAGGTTGTGATCTTCTCCTCACGTGTGTGTCAATTCACCTGGCTACAGTTCAATCTCAATCACCAAGCTCAGTCTTGCTTATAAGCCTCTTGCATCACCCAAAATGCCCAACACTACCCCATGCCCATCTCCCTACGCTAACAGCCTCTTTTGGTCACAATGTGTGTATCCCAAGGACGTACATGTTCACACAATTCAATATTCACCGCACATAGGGAAAAATGGTACAAAAATAAACTTATGAAATATAAGATCAAAATTCTAAAACACCAAGGACCTTAGAAGATCCACCTCTAGGAAAAATTAAGCAACTGTGGTATCATGAAAGTTACTCACACATTTAGTGTAAAAACAAGGTTACCCCTAGCTACCAAATAGGTGGCAATCCACTGAGCACAGAAGAAGTTATCAGGGACTTGGGGACCCAGGTTGATTGTAGTCTGTCATTCGACACCCATGTAGCTAAAGTAGTTAGGAAGACCTTCTACATTGCCCACCTTATCATGAAGGGATTCTCATCTAGATCAAGGGAGGTCATGGTCTCCCTTTACTCATCACTCATCAGACCAATGATTGAGTACAATGCCCCATTCGGAATGTATCTGACCCGACACTTGCAGCAGCTGGAGAGACCACAAAAGTTCCTCACCAAAAGGATAAAGGGTCTCAAAAATCTGTCCTATGCTGCCCGACTGAAAGAACTCCAGCTCTATTCAGTCGCTACGCTTGCTCAGAGGTGACCTTTGCCTAACATACAAGGCCATGTCAAACCCAGATTTGATGAATATGCTTCACCTCAAAAATCTAGATCCACCAGAGCCACAAGGGCGGAGACTTAAACCTCGACACGGCTATTAATAGGACGTGCTGGAGGGATAGATTCATCACCCAAAGACTCCCTATGCTGTGGAACAAAATCCCGGTATATGTGAGGCAGAGCACCTCGCTGGCCTTGTTCAAGAGAAATCTTGACCAATGGATGGGAGATCGCAAATATACCCCAGGGATTACCTCAGTGTCACTGCTCGACAGAGGCACAGCAAAATAATGGGTATAGTTCCCCATACTTAAGGGGTGGCGTAAGCCACAAAACGATGGGCTAGGCTTGTAAATGCCCTCGGGCAGATAGCCTAGTATGAACCTATGAACCTAGCTCTACCATACATGAGTTTGTTTCTCATCCAAATATCTTTGACAAAAGCTCACAATACATGTTGCCCTCTTGACCCTGGAGATTCATAATGCTGTTTACAGAAAACACACCTTTACCACATAACATTAAAGCTTGCTGTTGTGCCCCGTCTTTTTTGCCTTGTATTCACCAACATGAAAAAGTTACTCGAGAATCTTGCCCATGCCTCTTTATTCTGTTATTTGCCTATGCTGCTTTCTTTTGCAACTTTCCCGTGTATTCGTGAAATACTTTGTATAGGAGTTCTTGAGAATGTATGGCAAAATTGGCCATGTCTCCATCTAAAAATTCTGCCTTGAATAACACTGTTTACATGGTCCATTTTGTTCTGGCTTCAGACCTCGTTACTAATACAACTGCGGTCTTTCCCCTTCGCAAGGCTGATAAGGATTCATCTTTAAAAAAAAAAAAAAAAAAACTTGGATCTAGAGGTGACATTATAGGACCACAATGAATATCAGAGGAGGATAACCCACAGTGGAAGCAAAAATCACCAACATTGACAACCTCCTGACAAGTGTCAAAACAGACTTCAAATGACCTTTCTTGGCCAGAATTTTTGCTGTGTGCAGATTTCTGTTCCGTACCAGTATATTGAGAGTTATGTACAAATGAAGGACATCATATACATAGAGTAATATTAAAGGTGCTTCTACTGCATTTTATTTTGAAATCAGTCTACCCCCCTCGTCTCCAGGAGCAAAGCCTTACTCCCAGTTGTACAAGGAGGACTTCGCCTCGAGTACCCTGCTTCAGCCCCATGTCAATTCTAGCAGGCCAGATCCTCACCTTACCCTTTATGGGTTCTGGTGGACTTATTCAGATTTCCATGCCTGCTTTCAGCACCCTTGGAATGATTTCCAGAATGTACTGGATTTGGGTGGGCTAGGCCAAATACTGAATTAACTATGCAGCCAGTGGCCCTTCATTCATACAGATACTACATGGTTGGATCATGTGTAGTTAGATCATGTACAGATCTATATATATCTATATATCTATATATCTATATATCTATATATCTATATATCTATATATCTATATATCTATATATCTATATATCTATGTGTGTGTGTCTATACCATTAAGAAGCTATCCAAGGGCTTACACAAGTGTATAAAATAATGAGCATGTGCGTCATTTTGCAGTTAGTTGTTGAGATGTGAACATACAAGTAAGGTCTGACAGTTAGTTTGTTCATATTTAGAGATGCTGCGATCCATCCGGACGTGTTTCTATGTATTAAAACAGAAATAAGACCCAATGCCACCTTATTACTTGTATTAGAGACGAACACGTGACATGGTGTCAGAAGTGGGATGCCTAAAAGGACAGGTCCCAAAAAAAGGACATGAAGCTAGAAAAGGCTTGGTGAAAATTATTTAAAGGCAATTGTCTGTATTCCATCAGCATTTGGACAAGTGGATCATCCTAAAAAAAAATGTTGAAACTTCGCAAAAACAGGTCAGAAACTAACTTCAGGTATTAAAACTTGCTCAGCACCATTTCTTTTTGTACATGAAATGAGGCATACAGAACGCTATAAATGATATTCACATAAACCAATATGTACGATAATGACAAAAACGAGTTAGTATGGAAAAATGTTTGAAATAAAGTTCAAATTGCATAAAACTAATAAAATAAGAGGAAATTACCACATTTTCATATTAAGCAAAGACATCCAAGTAATCAGAAGTATATAAAGTATTTGTATATTTGTGCAGTGTTCTAGTAAAGCTATTTTGCAAAGTACAGCTATTACAGGGCATGTTTGGTAAAGTATTTCTAAGAGTTTGTGCATCTGAATGTTACAAGCTCACAGAACAGTTTGTTCATACACAATTACAAGGACCATATTTTCAGTGGGTTCGTGTACACGGTGGGCATGACAGATTTCAAAAACCCAGTGCACTTGTGTTCGACAGGAATATTGCTGAGAACTGGAGTGTGTTTGAGCAAGAGTACAATAATTTCACAGGCTGTATTTTACAATGGCATTTATTCTGCTTAAATTAGCTGGGTCAGAAGCTATAGAAAGGGAACGCGCTCATTTGTGTAACAAAATTTTATGTTGGAGAGGGGGAAAACCATCATACTGTTGTACCAGCTGAGTCAAGGGAGGACCCCCCCCCCCCAGAGTGCTTGAAACAAATTGAGAAATGTGTAACCCCCAAATAAACATTGCAATGGAAAGACATTTTTACACAAGGGATCTAAAGCCTGGTGAAACCTTTACAGCATATAACTAACCTGAGAAATAAAGCTAAAAACATGCAGATTTGGCGATTTAAGGGACGAGTTGATAAAAGACAGGACTTGTGTGTGCATAAAAGATGATGCTGCGAGAATGATTTTGCTTTGTGACAGTGATTTAACTTTGAATAGAGCCATGGAGATGTCAGATATGAGCTTAGAGAAAAGCACACAAATATGCTTACAAATGAGAGCAGCTCTAGAAGGCACAGTGATAAAAGCTCATGTTGATAGTATGCAGCCCAACAGGCACAAGCACATGGCAGCTGCAACTCCTGCAACACCTTACTGATAAACCCCAGAACTTTCTAGCACATCCCAGAATTCACACAGTCTTAGTGAAGCATAAGAGTGCCAGCAAATTCAAAAGGATTCATGTTTTTTCCCCACTTCTAATGTACCATGTTTCATTGCCATTAAATTAGGAATTGTGGTGGTAATCATGAATCTAAAAGGGAAAAGTATTTAGCTTTTGGCCGTCAATGCCACAAATGTAATAAATCAGTAAAAACAAAATGAAAACTCCAGCAAAGCTAGAACTTCCACTGAGTGACCTCCCAAACCTCTTGTATCAGAGGCACATGGGATATATGCAAATGACCCATATGAACACCAGGTGCTTCAGCAAATTGGCGATTCTGAATGCCCATGACTTGTTTCGTTTTAGTGGACAATTTCAGGCCAATAAAGCCAAACCCCACTAGCTGTAGATATGCATATTTCGGCCTTACAACCTCGTCAGCACAGCACAAGCAGAGTGTTTGACTAAGCATAAGAAACACAGGGCTGTTATACTCAGCTGATGGGTATAACAGCCCTGTGTTTCTTATGCTTAGTCAAACACTCTGCTTGTGCTGTGGAGGTTGTAAGGCTGAAATATGCATATCCACAGCTAGTGGGGTTTGACTTTATTGGCCTGAAATTGTCCATTAAAACGATGAAACAAGTCATGGGCATTCAGAATCGCCAATTAGCTGAAACACCTGATATTCATAGGGATCATTTGCATATATCCCATGTGCCTCTGATACAAGAGCTTTGGGAGGTCACTCAGTGGAAGTTCTAGCTTTGCTGTTGTCAATTTGTTTTTACCGTGACCTTCTCACTTATTGTTTTACAAATGTAATAAATTGAATCATTTCAAAAGATTTTGTAAATCAAAGGCCCACATTCACATTTTAAGAGCTTAAACTGATCAGTTGTGGCAATTCTACTCTATGTTAATGGTGCATCAGTACTTCATGAAACAGTCAATGCAGCTGATTTAACGGCTACAAATGAAGTGTTTTCTACTGTTCAGATAAATGACAAACCCATAGAGCTCAAAGCTGATACAGGCTCCAAGCGCAATGTTATGTCAGCAGAAACATTTGCTACAGTGTGTAATGGTGAAAAGGATGATCTGGCAAGTTGTGCGAAACTTGTTTATGGGAGGTGAAGAAATTCAAACTGAGGGCTCAGTGGTGCTTTCATGTTACGCTGCTGGGAGAAGCAGCAACTTATTTTGTGTTGTCAACAGGCACGTCCAGTCATTAATGGGGCTCACAGAGACTCTCTGAAAATGGGACTACTTTCATTTTGAAAAGGACTTGCGCCAAGTTAGTAGACTTCTACTCTAAATTTTGCCTAGCGCCATTTCTATCCATGCTGATCTTTTTCAAGACAAAACTAGGTAAACTTTCGGTTATATACTCCATGTTAGACCCAGAGGTCAGTCCAGTTATCAGGTCAGCACGAAAAGTTCCAATAGCCATGCAGGACAGACTCAGACTGATAAAATGGTGCGATAAGGTGCGATTCTTCCAGTGGAAACTCCAATAGAACGGACACCTTCCACGGTACTATCCACGAGATTTGAACAAAGTGCTAAAAAGATCTCATCATCCAATGTGCACAGTCCAAGAAGTCGCAGCCTTAATGCCAGTATTTTTTTCTCTTAAATGCAAGTTTATTTTGGCAAATTCAGCTTGACAGAAAATCCTCTTTCAAGTAAAGTCTTTCAACGCGCAATGGAGCAAATTTTTTTGTGCTATCATAGTAGACATACTAATAGGTGGTCATGATGAAGCAGAACATGACAGTAACCTCAGACAAATTCTAGACTGGGCACATTTAAGTGAACCTTAAGCTCAACCCACACTAATGTAAATTCAGGCTACAGGAAATTACTTATTTTGGTCATTTATTCACAAGTACAGGCCTATGACCAGACCCTTCAAAGTAAGCAGTCATTCTCGAGATGCCAGCTCCAGATAATCTTCAAGCCGTCCAACATTTGTCATGAACTACCTAAGCCAGACTTGAGCCAACTTTCAGCGCCACTCAGATCAGACATGTATAGATGTATCCTGGTCTTGGTTAGAGCAAGAAAGAGCATTTGATGTCTTGAAAAAGACTTGCTAGCCCACCAACACTCAAGATACTTTGATGTTCACAAACCAGTTACACACTGTGACAATTCGAAATTTGGTCTTGCTGCAGTCAAGAGGATCAAACTGTTGCCTATGCACCGAGAACTCCTATCCAAACTGAGATGCAGTATACCCAAATTGAGAAAGAGCTTTTGGCAATTGTGTTTGCATGTTCCAAGTTCCAGGACATGTTTTTGGTAGACCTATCCAGATCTAAACAGACTACCAACCATTATTCACTATTCTGAGAAAGCCAATGCATTCACCTCCAGGCAGACTGCAACATATGATGCTGAAACTGCAAAAGTAAAATTTCAATCTCGTCTACAAAAAAGGCAAACTTCTTTATCTTGCTGATACATTATCCAAATCACCCAGAAATAATCACTGAACTGAGTGAAAAATCAAGGCCATCATTCAACTGATGATTCTGAAGTCATGAAGTGAGAAATTTTTCTTCCACATGTCTTGATGAGCTGAGAGATCACAGCTATGGATCCAGTTTTACAGAGGCTCAAATCAAGGATGGCCATCAAAGCAGTCTAGTTTACCTCAAGAAGTGCGACCTATTTTCCACACAGAAATGAGATTTTTGTCTGACAAAGGTATCATTACGAAAGGTCCAAAAGTAATAGTTCCGGTCAACCAGAATACATTACTATCTTGCATCGTGGTTCCCCAGGAATCGAATCTACCAAAAGGAGGACAAGAGGACTAGTATTTTGGCCTTCTATGTCGCAAGACATTGAGAGACCACTAGCGTCTTATTCTGCATGTAACAGTACAAAGCCATATCAACAGAAAGAACCACTTCACCTTAACCAGATTCTGGAACTACCTTGGTCGACAGTACACAGACATCTTTGTCAACATTATTTCATGTTAGTAGATTCTTGCTGACATCCTACAAAAAAGGCCTCAATGAGACCAACTGGTTTCAGAACCATGGCCTTAAGCTCAATGCCAAAAAATGCATCTTCATCCCCTTTGGGGAAAAACCCGGTTCCCTTGAATTACCACACGGATTGTAGTCCACCAAACCCAGTGGGCATGAAGAGATCTGGGAATACAGGTCGACAGCAACCTCTCGACCACCACGTTGCCAGTGTGGTCAGAAAGTCCCTCTATGTGGCACATCTCATTACTAAGGGGTTTGAATCCAGGAAGATAGAAATCATGGTCTCCCTCTACTCTTCTGTCATTAGACCAATAGAGTACAATGCCCTATTTGGCATGTACCTCACTAGACACCTGCAACAACTAGAGAGGCTGCAAACGTTCCTCACAAAGAGGATCCTAGGCCTTAAACACTTGTTCTATATGGACAGACTCAAACCCCAACTATTCTCGGTCGCATATCACCTACTTAGAGGTGATCTCTCAGCTTGACTTACAAAGCCATGTCTGACCCAGCTCTGCTAGAAATACTACATCTAAAGAAATCCCAATCCCTCCGCACCACATACTCCAGAGACCTCAACCTCATTACCAAAAATCAAAAGAACATTCTGGAGGGACAATAACTCAGAGACTGTCCATGCTATGGAATAGACTTCCCCATACATGTCAAGCAGAGCACCTCACTGGCCCCCTTCAAGAGAAATCTTGATGAGTGGATGGGAAATAGAATTCTACTCAACAAAGGCACTAGGAACTAAGGTTGGGTGGTACAATGCCAGGGTAATCCTATGGGCTACGCTTGTAAAGGCTCCAGGGCCATTAGCCTAGTACACACCTATGAACCTTACTCCAACTGGCTTGAGATTGACTTGCTTCCTAACCTAGCATCCAGTACAGTTATTAAGATGATACATTTTTGCAGTAAATGGGCATCCGAACAGTTATTTCGGACAATGTCACAGTGTTTGCAAGCCAACAGTTCAAAATACTCATGTCACAAGTAGTCCAGAGTACCCGCAGTTGAATGGTTTGGCAGAATGAGCAGTGTAAAGTGCAAAACAGTTGCTTGAAAAGTCAAAATGTAATAATACAGATGTTTTCTTGAATCTTAGAAATGCTCCTCGTGATAAACATCTTGGTTCACCTGCTCAGAGACTTTTGTCAAGACAAACCAGAACCACATCACCAATTGGTAGTCAATTGTTGGTTCCATATAACAGCCAATTCTGTTGAAAAAGTGCCCAACCCAGAAATCACAACCAGCAAACTGCTCAATCCATTACGAGAGGAAGAACTGGTAAGAATGTAAACATCCAAAGGGTATGATCGGATTGGTGTCATAAAGAATATTGGCCCAGAGCCAAGATCTTACATTACATAGCCTGGAGCAGCAATTTTCAGGCAGAATCAGAAACATCTGAAACCAGTGTCCAAGCATATACCACAGCAGATAGCCTGTGAGAAAGACCATCTCAGAGGGAGTTGTCCAGTGGTCCAATTCCAGAGGACATTCCTGTACATATGACTAATCCAGAAGTTCCTGATATGAGCTGTGCACTGCAGACTGTACCGGTTGCTAAAATTTGGTCCAAACTGTGTTATGAGACATGGTCAAAACTCTAAATCCTATAACAAATATGAAGCAACTTTGACACGAACATTGTGTTTTGTTCCCGCTGTACACAGTAAAGCATGCCTAGCTCTGCTATTGTTTTGCATAAAGGGCAATCTTTTTAAGAGGGAGAAAGTAGCTCAATATACGTGCAATTGCCTTTAAGAAGCTATCCAAGGGCTTGCACAAGTGTATAAATATTGAGCACGTGCAAGTCAGAGTGCCATTTTCTAATTAGCTATTGAATTGCAAATATGCATGCATGCATGTATGGTCTATTAACTAGTTCAAATTTAGAGATGCTGCTATCCACCCAGATGTGTTTCTATGCATTACAGCATCTAAACAAAACCCCAAACCTTAAATTATTTGTATTGGAGATGAACGAGAGACATGTTTAGTGCAATGACAATCTGACAAGACTACAAGACCCTCCTGGCCCAAGTAATGTTCCATTGCTACTGTATTGGGCCTTTTTACAACATATGTGCCTTTAAATAGTTTTCTGTATTATTTCACTTACTTTATAAGTAATTGTTTCCTTACAAATTAAGGCAATGATTTTCATGTAACTTGGAGCTTTACCTGGGCCTCCACTGAAAAATGGGTCTCAAAGCCCAGTGGACTTTACTTTTATTGATTTCTTGATTGACATTTGTTAAACAGGAGAGTGCTTTTTCTTCATTTATGTGGTCCTTCTGGCAGTTATCACAGAGGATTAAGCCTATAAGCAGCTTCATGTGGTCCAGTGGTGGAGTCCCCTAATAACATTTGCCTACAGAGTACAATTACAGGGTTGAACCTGACAAAAGGTCCATCAGACTAGTGCTCTATCCCACTTAAATTAAAAACCAGTACATTTAGTTCCCCTTCTTCCCCAAGGAAGCTGCAAGAACTAATATGGGGAACTGCCCATACCAATAGTAACAGTTCCTAGACATAGCCGGTGTAATATACCAAAGGCTCCTTGGAATTAGTCAGGTTAAGAGTGCTACCAATAGCCCAAAATATAAATAAAAAGAAGACATACCCCAGTCTCAGCCTGCTTTTATCTAGTGCACACTGATTTCTTAAGTTTGAGGTAAAAGTAAAATCTTGGATCACTAACCTCATTTTTACAAGGAGTGACACAAAGCTCAATGTTATGCCTCTGCTTTATTTTTTCAGCCTTTAAAAAAATGCACAATTTAGAAACTAACGAAAGTGGTCAGTGCATCCGTACAGTGTCCTTCGTTTAAAGACTTCTGAAAAGTAAAAATACACATTACTTTGATTGGTTACATGATTAAGCTAGCAAGAAAACTCAACTATGTAAAAATGCTTAATGTATAATGGTCATGAACTATAATATTTTCCCTTATTTTATTTAAATTCTTCATTTACTAAAAGTCAAATTTCCAATTTGGTTTTCCTAACGGTATTCCTACAAAGGGCCAAGACTCTTGTTGACTATGTACTTGAAACTTGGCCTTAACAGTCCTTAAAATATCTTCAATGTATCCCCCTCCCAAAACAGTACATTTTTGTATTTCTCTCATAAGGGCGGTGCCTCCACAGACCCTGGAAATTACCGCCCCATTAGCTTGACAAGCCTCATCTGCAAAGCCATGGAGAGGATCATAATGGAACTCATAAATAAAGACATAGGGAACTTGCAGACTTTGGATCCAACCCAGTTTGGCTTTGTCAAAGGCAGATCCTGCCTCTTAAACTTGGTTGACTTTTTCGAGACAGTCACCAAGGCCATTGATGAGGGAAAGGCAGTCCATACAGCCTACCTCGACCTGGCAAAGGCCTTAGACACAATACCCCACTCAGGTATCATTGAAAAACTCATCAGCTTGAATGTAAACCCATACATCACAAGATGGGTTGCAAACTGGCTAAGTGACAGAACCCACAGGGTCAGAGTTGCTGGAGCCATGTCAGACTCAAAGCCTGTCACAAGTGGTGTCCCACAGGGCTCAGTCCTGGGTCCACTCTTGTTCGGCATCTACTTTTCTGAAGTACAAGCAAACACAGGAGGGTTATGGCTGACAAAGTTTGCAGATGACTGCAAACTGGGCGCTATAGTCGAAAACACATCTGACACAGATATCCTCCAGAAGGGCCTCACAGAAACGGATAACTGGTGCCAGAGCCATGGCCTGAAGTTAAACGCCAAAAAATGCATAGTCATACCCTTCGGAAAAACAAGGTTAACCCCTAGCTACCATATAGGTGGCAATCCACTGAGCACAGAAAAAGTCATCAGGGATCTGGGGACCCAAGTTGACAGTAGCCTTTCGTTTGACACATGTTGCTAAAGTAGTTAGGAAAACCTTCTATATCGCCCACCTGATCATGAAGGGATTCACATCTAGATCAAGGGAGGTCATCGTCCCCCTGTACTCATCACTCATTAGACCTATGATTTAGTACAATGCCCCGTTTGGAATGTATCTGACCAGACACCTGCTGCAGCTTGAAAGGCCCCAAAAGTTCCTCACCAAAAGGATAAAGGGTCTCAAAAATAGGTCTCATGCTGCCCGACTGAAAGAACTCCAGCTCTATTCAGTCTCATACCGCTTGCTCAGAGGTGACCTGTGCCTGACATATAAGGCCATGTCAAACCCAGATTTGATGAATATGCTTCACCTCAAAAAATCTAGATCCCTCAGAACCACAAGGGCGGGAGACTTAAACCTTGACACGGTTATAAATAGAACGTGCTGGATTCATCACCCAGAGACTCCCTATGCTGTGGAACAAAATCCCGGTACATGTGAGGCAGAGCACCTCGCTGGCCTTGTTCAAGAAGAATCTTGACCAATGGATGGGAGATCGCAGATATACCCCAGGGATTACTTCAGTGTCACTGCTTGACAGAGGCACAGAAAAATGATAGGCATAGTTTTTATTCAAACTAAAGGGGTGGCGAAAGCCACATAACTATGGGCTAGGCTTATAAATGCCCTTGGGCAGATAGCCTAGTATGAACCTATGATTTTCTGAGGTCAGTCTTATAAAAATACAAGCTGCCTTTTTACATTTGGTTTTACATATAAAATGAAGGTATGAATTAGCACATTTTCTATATGTCCCCCCCCCCCCAGCGATTTGAGAAGTCAACGCTACTGAACTTGTAACTGCTCCATGGAACATCTGTGGCGTCTTGAAGGTCAGTACAGGAAAAGGACAGAGCCCTTAGTTCTGTAATCTATAAAGGAGCTCAGCTGGGGTAAGACAGACAAGTATAAAATGTAAACAAGTTTTACATCAAATGCAATGTTTCACTTTCAACCAAGTTATTTTATACCACAATCATTTTAATCTGGTATGGTGGTTCTTACCTTTGTTGAAGGTTGTGCGTCAGGGCTGGTAACTCTGCATGTAAAAATCAACTACCAATCATTAGCGGATTGGAGTTCCGCTGTGGTGACCCCTAACCGGGAAAAGCCGAAAGACAACAACAACATGGTGGTTCTTGCCAAGGCCTTGTAAAAGACCTAGTATTTACAGAGGAATGCCTGAGCAACAGTAGCAGAACCCTGTTTAGTTACCAGTGAGGGGTGAACATGTAGAACTTTCTAAGATGCCTTGACCATGCCATTCGCTTTTCCCTCCTCCTGGCCAATTCAATTACCTACCTTTGATGCACTGGGTTTAAGAGGGGGGGGGGGCACAATGTCCCTTTGAATAGGGGGTGGCTCTTACTTCTAGCACAAAACCTTTTTTTCCCACAACATTTTTCTTCTTTGTGCTCTAAGCAGTTGCTGGCAGACAAAACATTAAGGTATACAACTACCACTGTAAATAAAATAAGCAGTTTACTTTCACTGTGAGTGTTGTTACTATTTCCAGGTATTACAGCTATTTTTACTTTTGCACTTGTATGCTGCATGGGTTGTGAGTGAGTATGTCTCCAACAACTTTGTAAATATTAAATACATTCTAAATTTAAAAATCAATTAAACGACATATTAGATGTGGTTAAACTATAAAACACATTTGGTATTTTAATGTAAAGCTCCGACTGTTGAATAATCACTCGATTTTAACACTCAAAAGCAAAGTAATGAATACATTTATTCTAGAAAAAAATTCTCCAATAAGCGAGACTAAAGTTATCACTTTTTCTATCTAGTTTTCTCCTTACAGCATTCGTTTCACTGACTGGTTATCCACTTATTCCTCTGAAAGATACAACAGCAGAAGAGGTTGACTGAGGTGTCAGGCACCAAATACAGCCCCATAACTATTGGCAGTAATCTACACCTATAACCAAAGCGTTTGAACCAACTTGGTCTGCTGCATCATTTGCAGCCAATAGGCTGGAACACCTTCTGTGTGGAGTCTGCATGTCCTCCCACGGTCGAGTGACGTTTAAAAAAGACATGCAGGTAAGTGCATGCGGGAATAGGTGTGCCTTCTTTGAAGGTTGGGCGTCAGGCTGGCAACGCAGCACCTTAAAAAATCTACTGCCAATCATTAGCAGGGCGGAGTTCCGCTGTGGTGACCCCGAACAGGGAAAAGCCTTAAGATAAGACCTACACCCGCTCCCTTCTGAGATTAAGGCTCAACCCCTTTGGGTGAGGCCACTTTGTAACTGCATAAAGACAATGGCTCCAAAAACCTTATTCATTATCATAAAGCACTAGAACATGTCTATACAAGTCAAGGATGTCACAAACAGCCTTCATTCTTACATTGCTATACTTAGGAGACCATTAGTGCATGGCCAAAACATGGATGACAGTTATTTCCTTGTCAAAGAAAAAATAGAACATAAAAATAATAGAAAGTCCCATTAGGCTAGTAGCCTCTTAAAGGGAGACCAGAGTTGGTATTTATACTACTAGGGAAAATTTGGCCAAGACTTCGGGAACTCCCCATTCCTCTCTTTTTGGAACTGCTAGATGGTGCCAGGGAGCTGCTGCAGCAGCAAGGAAGAGGTCTAAGTGAGTAGCAGCATGGAGGAGGAGATAAAGTTATGGAAAGTTTGGAGGTGGAAAATGAGAACTTGGAAAAAAAATATGCTTGATACCAAAACTCAGAATACACAAAGATTCCTGTGTGGTAGAGATACAAATGAACAGCATTTTCTTAAAAGACTAAGAAATTAATAGGTTATGGGGTGCTTAAAACATACACAACACTATGTATATCTTTAAATAATAAAATTTAACCCTCCTAATAGGAACGGCTATCCCAAACTGACAGCTATACTCACGTGCCATGACTGATCTACTGTAAAAGGTCACCCATGCCAAGACACATGGTACACCTGTGCTTATATTACATTAACTGCAGTCTGTTTTAGTCTCATCTTTCTCTCCCAAATGAAGAAAGCAACTGGAATACTTTCAGAACACATTATCTTAACCACTAAAAAGGAAGAACGTAATTAATTTTTACTTCCCTCTTATCAGACAGTGTCCAAAGAAAAATATGAACCAGATACACAGTTGCCTTCAGCTAAAAAAAAGCTTTGCCAAGTAAATGCTCACAGTGAAACATGAGAAAGGAATACCTTCCAATACATTCAATGCTTGTTAGATCAAGCCAAGGGCCTTAGTCATTCCCATATGCAAAAGGGGAAGAAAATAAAAAACCTTAATTTTACTATGCTCTGTATATACCTACAACCCCTCTAGCATCTCAACGGTGTAATACTACAGCCTATTATCTTAAACATGCTTCTGTCCAGGCTTTCTCCCCTTTTTACAATGAAGTACCTAAATTTCTTAAAACTAAAGAAAAAGAACTCAATTTCTGTTCTTAAGAAACAAAAACTTCAATACTTGAAGATGCACATACTTGCGTGTTATTAAGTTTATAGGTTTTAGGGGTGGTTTGTTCTGTTTGATGTCTTTAAAAAAAAAATAATTATGTAATATGTGGCATAGGCTCAAATGGATATGACAAGAAACAACTGTATAAAAGGCCAACCTGCAGAACAGTATATGCATGTTAAATGTCTAGTTCCAACTTTTATCTAAACAAAAAAAAAAATCATACATAAAAAGGTGATAACTATACAAGAAAATTATGCTCTCTGCAACGTCTTTAAATGTAAGAACATTCAGACTGAAAAAAAAAAAAAAAAAAAAAAAGTAGTGAACTATATTAAAAAATGTAGAGTGCAAACAGCTATGCTACAGGAGACGCCTGGAAAGAACTGAACATGTGAATGTCATAAAAGAAAGGTTTCAGGATGGTTACTCAGCGGAATACTCTGGGGCAAAGGAAAATTACTTGTACTAATTGCAAGAGGAGCTGCAATAGCGACAGAAGAGGGACAATATAATAAAATGGAATATGTACAGTATTAAGGGGCTACTGGCAAGGGAGGGTCGTCACAATGGCATGCATTAACATTCCACTGAAACCTACTATAATGGAACTTAAGAAAATTCTGGGAAAAATAATCAGCTTTCAGCAAGAATTACTTATAGGTGGAGACTGGAACTTGGTTTACAACAGTGAATATGTGTTTGGGGAAGGGGGGGGGCTAAAAGGGAAAACATAAAGGAGGGTTGACTTCTGAATAATTTTAAGAAAATGTTTGGCCTGGAATATGTGAATTTAGAGCAAATTTACATATTCTCCAAGATACAAACCGGGCTAGGCTAGACAGAATCTCTCTCTCACAGGAACATATGCATTTAACTGAAGGTTTTGAAATGCACAAATGACTATTTCAGATCATGCGCCAATCTTCTTTCGGCTTTTCCTGGCTAGGGTTGCCATAGTGGATCACCTGTCTGCTCATGATTGGCAGTGGAGTTTTACAGTGTCAAGTTGCCAGCCCAGTGTGCGCACGCGCACACACACACACACACACACACACACACACCCCCCTAGGGCCAATTTAGTGTGTCCAATCCACCTACAGCATGTCTTTGGGATGTGGGAGGAAACAGAGCACCCAGAGGAAACCCACACGACCACAGGGAGGACATGCAGACTCCACACAGAAGGCACCCCAGCCAAGGATAGACCCAGAAAACCTCTTGCTTGCTGTGAGACGGCAACACTAACCACTGCACCACCTCGGCTGCCCAGATCATGCGCCGACAATAACTAAAATAACACACTGAGCAGAGTGGAGGAGGGGCATTCACTACAACTCTGATCAGAGATATATCAATAAGTATCCTGTTTTTTTTTTTGCCGATTTTTACTAGTTATTGCTTCTAGCAATTTATATATAGCACTTTTTATTGCCGGCAGCATACTTTTTACTGTATTTTATTGCTATCAACTAATCTGCACGGTTAAACTAAAACTGTCTGCCTTATAGGACCTGATAAGGTTTTTATTGTCACACTGTTTGTAAAGCTTTTTAGCTAGTTTCACTGTGTGGAAGGTATTTACGGGAAATTCTCTCTACTTGTTAAGCACCTATTTGTTTGTTCCAATTTCCTGCCAAGGAGTGCATCATATAACCAATTTGTTTGCAGTTAAAAGCATTCTATAGAGCCTGTTATACCTGGTGACTTTGCAGGTGCCCGCCCTTACTGTAAATTTGATCTGGGACACTCCTCCCAGTCTAGTGTCATTAGCTCATTTTACCCAATAGAGAGAACATTGGAGAAGGCCTAGCCACTTGTTTCCTAATCTTGAATTTTCTGCTTCTCCTCTCTCCCTTTCCTTTACAAAACACTGCTAGAATCTGCCGGTGTTCTGCTTAAAACAAAATTATGCTTGTTTCCCACCTTTCCTGCAACTAGTCTAGTCCAGATACAGATTTGTTATATCCAGGACCGTTTATAAGCTTCTGAGCCCCCCAAGCTTGTGTTGGAGGGAAGCCTGCTGGGTTACCTAGTGCTTACCACTCCCACAGATACGCTATCAACCACATAAGGAGTGGTTCTGGCCCATAAATTGTAGTTATTTGCCATTTGGGCAGTTTTTCCATCTCTATCAACTTTCTGATTTAAAAGCCTGCATTTGCACTTGTTTCTTTCCTGTAATTAATCTAGTTCATATATCATGAATTTGCTTATTTGTGCTCAGAACTTGTTGTAGGCACTTAACTACAAAATGACTACAGCGCTCAACCTTCCTCATTACCTAGAGGAAAATAGTTTATTCAGGCATGTCCAAGGGTCAGCTCCCAGTGTTCTCTGTCTACCTCATGAATATGGGCATCTTGGGGCAATGTAGCAATTGCCTCATGTACACAGACAACCCTCTCCTCCTACCACCAACATTACAGCCTGTGAGAGATGCACTTATCTAGCCAAACTGGAGGTAAAGCTCTCTCCATCAAAGACTGAACTTGACAGTCAAGAGAAGGTAAACACTTGCATCACACCCCACTCATCATAGTCCCACTAAACCTATTCCACCAAAATCCACACACAAACACAAAAACATTCGCAGAGGCTCTCAATAATAACCTGCTCAAGCAAGAGACCTCCAAAGCAGAAACGCAAGCAACCTCCACCCCCCCAACACAATCAAAATGACAGTCCACAGACAGAGTGCCACTCAACCACTGCCCATAAGGCAAAACAGCGTACCCAACGCACTAGTCATAGGTTACTATAGTCAGGCTCACTGGATGTCCCACTCACCAGGCTAAACAAGGAGAAGGCTCACGTCAGCTGTCTGCTGGGTGCCAGGATCTGCCACATAACCCACAAGTACAAATATGACTGTCATTGTCCATGTTGGTGTGAATGGCCTGAGATGTACCTCCCTGGACTCTGACTACATGAAGAGACATTGAAGAGCTCTTTCATCTTGTAGCCCAGGCAGGTATGACCCTAGCCCCGAGTAGCATCCTGCCATCGCCCAGAATGATATCGCAGTACAAGGACAAAATGCTTGACTTCAACAATTGGCTAAGCTTCTGGTGTCATTCTAAGGGGATCCAGTATCAGTCTTACTGAACGATATGGTCGACAGACCACGATGCTTTGCTAGAGATGGCCTGCACCTGTCACCCCTGGGATTCTGGACACTGGCTAAGGCTCTTGCCACCCCATTAGTGCCTTTAAGCAAGGTTCAAATGACAAAGAACAGGCAAACAAAAAATGAAGGTAATGCTACTCAATACTAGAAGTTTAAATCTCAAAATGCACTCAAGGCACTCCTTAAAATGGAGAACATAGATATCTGTGCAGTGACGGAGACTTAATGCAGGGATGCTGTCTGGAGCCTTGAATCATCAGGCTACAACTCATACCACACTTTTCGGTCACCTAACCTGGACCGGAACACCAAAGGTGGAGGTGTGTCAATATTTATTAAGGATAGCCACGCCTAAAGGCTAGTTGCCGAGTATAACGCATCCAAGGTTATCCAAGTGCAACTAACTCTGGGGAAAACTGCAATCCAAACTGTAGCTTGCTACAGATCCCACCACCATGCCCCAGGATTCCCACTCTTTTCTTGATATACTGGAAAATATTAGGGTTCAACCAAACACCCTAATAATGGACGAATTCAACTACCCCACCATTAAGTGGGAAACTACACATATACCAAATCCTTTGCTCGACACTTCATGTAATTCATAAATCCAATGCCTTGGATCAACTTATCCACACCCCCATCAGGGGCAACAATATCCTAAACCTAGTCATTACCAACATGAGTGACTGGTGGTACACACCTGAAGTCAACTCCTCGATGGTCAGATCAGACCATAAGCTAATGACCCTAGATATTCACATCCCACCCCCACCCCCCATTAAGGAAACCAGTTCTCCAAAGCCAACTTCATGCTTATTAAAACAGAAGTGGCGAACTTCACGACACCCATGTGTATGGAAAATATAGTTAAGACTGTTGAATCTACACAAATCCACTCTATAAAGCACTTGCACTAGTGCATGGATTGTGCTATCCCAAACAGAACCAAGATGCTATCCTCCAAAAAAGGGAAGCCAATCTGGTGATCCCCCGCCATAAACCAACACTACAACAGAAGGAAAGAAGCTGTTGCCAAGAATCTCAATGACAACACCCATATCTGCTCAGAGTTACAGCACAATGGCACGAAAATTACAGAACCAACTGATATTGCCAACATCCTGGCAGATACTTTAGCCCCCTCTCACCCCCTAAAGGGCCCATATCAATACAGGTAGAATGCAGAGTCCCTGTAATCACAACTACGGAGGTAAAAGCTGCACTCTCTAAAGCCAAAAACACAGCATCCATGGGGCCGGACAACATCCCAGGCTGCATTTTACACAAACTTCAGAATGAACTGGCTCCCCACCCAAGTACCATGCTCAATCATAGCCTCACGTCAGGCTGTGTGCCCACTGAATGCACACAGCAACAGTTATCCCACTCCACAAAAGGGGGAGCCCCCCGATTCCGGGAACTTTCACCCTATTAGCCTGGTCTGTAAGGCTATGGAATGTATCATCGTGAAACACAAAACAAAGACATTGGTAACCTCCAAACTCTGGGACCCCACCCAGTTCGGGTTTGTGAAAGACAGATCATGCGCCTGAACCTGATAGACTTCTTTGAGGCAGTCACCAAAGCCGTAGACGAGGGTAAGGTGGTTCACACAGCCTATCTTGACCTCGCCAAGGCTTTCGACACCATCCCCCATTCTGGAATTATAGCTAAACTCACTAAACTAGGTATAAATCCATACGTCACAAGATGGGTTGCCAACTGACTCACTGACAGAACCCACACTGTAAAAGATGCAGACTCCAAATCTGGACTTCAAACCAGTGACAAGGGAGTACCACAGGGTTCGGTCCTGGGACCTCTCCCGTCTGGTTATCTACTTCTCTGAAGTACAGGCTAACACAGAAGGCCTTTGGCTAAAGAAGTTCACAGACAACTGCAAACTAGAAGCCATAGCAGAGCCCCCAAATGATGTGGACATCCTTAGAAGGGCCTCACTGAGACAGATGCCTGGTGTAAAAGCGATGGCCTGAATGCAAGAGCCTCACCGAGACAGATGCCTGGTGTAAAAGCGATGGCCTGAATGCAAGAGCCTCACCGAGACAGATGCCTGGTGTAAAAGCGATGGCCTGGAGCCGAATGCAAAAAAGTGCACAGTCATCCCCTTTGGTAAAAACTTTACCCATGAACTACCACATAGGTGGCAGTCTACTTTAACGCCAAATGTGCGATGATACCTTGGGACCCAGGTGGACAGTAGTTTCTCATTTGATAATCACATCGCCACAGTAGTCAGGAAATCCTTCTACATAGCATACCATCACAAAAGGGTTCTCATCCAGGAAAGAGAGAGGTCATTGATCCCCCTCATCGATACTCAGACCCATTAGAGAGTACAACGCCCCTTTTGGAATGTACCTCAAGACATCTGCAGCAGCTGGAAAGGCCACAGAAGTACCACACAAAGAGGATTACTCGCCTCAAACAGATGCCCTACACTGGGCCATCTCAAAAAACTCCAGCTTTATTCCGTAGCATATCACCTACTCCGAGGTGATCTCTGCCCAACATATAAAGATGGGTCAAACCCAGAGCTGTTGGACATGCTACACCTAAAAAAAATCCCAATCCCTCAGAGCTACACGCTCTAAAGACCTAAACCTTGTCACCACAATAAACAGCACATGCTGGTGGGATAGATTCCTGTCCCATCCCTGTCCCAGAGACTTCATACTGTGCAACAAGCTACCCATCTATGTCAAGCAAAGTTCATGATTTAGCACTAAGAAAAATCTGGATGAGTGGATGGGAAATAGGAAATGCACACCGGGGATCACTTCTGTGGCTCTGCTCAACAGGGGCACAGGAAAAATAACCTTCTTGGGCGGTGTAAGCCAGGGAACCTTGCTGGCTAGGCTTACTTAGGCCGATAGCCAAGTACCTACCTATAAAAACGCAAGGTAATGAAATAAAAATGAAACACCGTTGTTTTCCCACTTATTGGTTGAAGAGAGAGGAATTTAAGGAATGGGTTTTGGAATGAATTCAGGAGCTACTAGAGAAGTTTGACAGTACAGCTAGGGAACTGAAATTGAGTTTAAAAAACTAGGGTGGGACTAAAAGAAATGGTAAAACTAAAAGAAAGGGAAATATGGTTAAAAAATAAGACTTGCTTGTACTGACTAATGTTACAGTATTGCAAAATAGGGGGACACTCATAAGAAAGGAGCAATTGCAAAATGCTAAAACAGAAAATAAGGGATTACCTTGATAATATGCACGAGTTTAGAAAGATTGCTATTAAGCAACTTTTTTTTGCTAATTTAGCACAACTTAGGCAACAGAAAGTGGAAAGGGCTGTCACCAAGCTTAGTGGGGCCTATAACAGATCGTGTCGAAGCATTAGAAATATTTCAGAAATTTTATGAAAGTTTGCAAAGCACAGAAATATGGAAATCAAGAAAAGGTACAAATGTAAATGTTTATGGAAGAATTAAATATATACCAACGTTAGAAGTAGATAAGGCTCAATTACTAACAAACAGTTAAGATAGGAAGAGATGAGATAAAACTGGCTATGTATAACAAAACTACAGGAAAGTCCTCAGGAACATATGGTATTAATGTGGAAGCTAGGAAGGAAAATTGATAATCTGGAAGGTTTTGTTTAACAGTATTTTAAGAGGAGCAGAAGTACCAGCATCCTGGAAGGCGGCGGTTGTAACAGTAATATCTAGAGAGGGTAAAACAGCCATCAGATCCAGCTTCACACAAGCCCATTTCAATACTAAACTATGATTATAGTGTTTATGTCTATAATGGCTAAAAAGGATGGCAAAAGTGAGTGTGGTTTTGTGGAGAGGAGGCAAAGATTTGACAATATTATGTACCCACACACAAATTGATCCAACATCATCCATATTTTTAGGGACATGATACAATGGAGTATTTAGGAGTATGGATTAAAAATGACAACTTATGGCAGCCAAGGATACGTGGGAAGAGACTAAACTGAAGACAATGCAAAACTTGAGAAAGTGAAAATTTGTTATATGGATGTGGATACCAAGATACAAGCAATTAAAATGTTTTTAGTCTCTTTAGTCTTATACACAGGTCAGGCTTTTTCTTAAATCAACCAGAGGAGAAACCTAAAAAGAGTTGAGGGATTTTTATCTGGGAAGAGAAGACAGCAAGAGTCAAGTGGGATAAGTTGATTCTTCCAAAAGAACGAGGCAGACTACGATTACCCAATTAGAGGGGGTATGTTAGAGCAACTCAGTTAATGCCCTTATACATAGCACAAGCAGAAAACTATAATTAAAAATGGAAAGGAATGATGACACAGGGGGGGGAGCTCGAGAAATAAAGAGACTGGGATTTTGGATGCAGACTCTAAGGACAGCAACAAAATCATACACAATATTATATTCATAAAATAGCAGGGAGTATTGCAAGAACTAAACCAGCGCGAGAATGGAGAAGAGATTCTTCCAATAGGGATGACTGTGGTTAGGGATACAGATAATGGGCAAGAGGGGGCTGGACTTGGAGAGAACCGTCAAAGGATACAAGGTACTGGGAGCAAATAACTAGAAAGGGAAGAGGCCAAGAATTTGTTTGGACTGCAGGCTGAGATTGCCTTCCCTATCAAGGATTGATATCAGAGCATAGGCAAAGAGAAAGAAAAGAAATAGGGGGTCCTAAATGAAAGACTAGCACTGGTAGAGTTTTTAATAGGATCTAAAACAGAAGCTACTGTTAAACAGGAATTAGTAGAACATACAAAATATTGCATGATGATTATAACAGAGACAATGAAGGGACATATGTATATCTCTCAAATATGCAAAGTCTAGAAGATTCAGGATCTTTGTCTGGATGTGTTTACATAGATAAATTTTACAGCCCAAGTAGACACCAAAGATCTTTTCCTCAGGTGGATAAAAAATGCTGGTGGTGTGACTGGCAAGAAAGAGGTGGCTGGGGAAGACATTTTTTGGGAGTGTAATGACCTGGCAAATCTTAGCGATTCCCTGCAGACCACTCTGTCAAGAGACGCTGAGCAGACTGGATCGACTGGGGAAATAATTTTAGAGCTACTACACAGAATCAAAATTGCCTAGACACAGTGAAGCCTTGCTGTGTCTAAATATGGTGGCTACGAAAAGACCAATTACTAGAATATAGAAATCAAAGTCTATGCCAACTTTACTAGAAGTAGTGAATATAGTAACAGAGATGGACAACTGGAATCGGAATCTTTAGAAGAGGGACAGAGCAAACTACATAGAATACAAAAAAAAAAAAAAAAAAAAAAAAAAAAAAAAAATTGTAGGAACAATATATACAGAAAAGGAACAAGGTTTGAGAGGTAGGATTTGAATGAGCCATATAATGCTCAACTGACAATGACTGGATCATACCTCTCAACTGTACAGATTAGAATGTCCAGATTTTTGCCATATATATTTTTGGTCCATTTTTCATAAAATTGTGGCTTTCTGACAAATCAGTGGCAAATTAAAGACTGAAATTAGAAAATAATGACAGACACTTGAGTTTTAGACTTCATACCCTGCAGAAAATTCATGCTAATGCAAAACCTGTTATTCCATCAACTTTCTAAGTTTGTAATTATTTTTCTCAGTATAAACTTCAGATTATGATTACAAGCACGTAGTCTTTAGTTTCTCCCAAACTAAGCTCTAGATTTCACATTCTACACAACTGCTGCGCTGTGAGGAAAAGATGTATAATTGCAGTTATAACCTCTTCGCTCATCTAAAATAATTCTGCACAGAGTTTATTTTAAGGCAGTCTCTCTATATAAAACACTAAACAGTCTTAGCCACACCTTCTCTCCAAACAGTACCTAGATTTCACAGTCTACAGAATTAGTCAGTTGCGAGAGGAAAAATGTGCAAAAGAACCAATCACTTAAAAACAGTTTAAATTTGTGCTCACAAAGTCTCCCATTCACCAGGTTTGTGCTTTTTGGTAGAAGATGTAAATAAAATTCCTTATAACTACTCTAAGTTTTTCCTCTGTTGTGATTTTTTTTATAATGGTAACATTCGCTCAAAAATATTTCTGTACTGTACATTTCTTGCATTGTGAGATTGTACTGCATTTATGTACATAATGTAATTATAATCCCTTAACAATTGAATTGTGCTCAAGATTACACACACACACACAAAAGTAGCCACTCGCTTTTCTAAAAACACAATTCCAAAGAGTTAAAAAATTTGGTCTTACACATTTCAGGAAACAATATGCAGTACACATCACGTCAAGAACTGGTAAAGTCTGACTTGGAATTAAGCCAATTTTCAGCTGAGGCCCGGGGAGAAACGCTCCAGATTTTGTAATGTGTGTAGGTATATTTATTAGTGGATTTCTTACTTGCAGTACACAAAATGCATTTAAGCCAAAACATTAAAAGCTGAATGCCAATTCTTAACATGCAGTTGTATAACAGCAATTCTATAAAGAATATCAATTACACAACAGTTTGTTGCTAATAAAGGCTTGGTGAGCAGCTATTTCCAATATTCTTCAGTATAGATAGAAACAAAATACGAGAGGGTGGCCTAATGGTTAAAGTACTTGCCTTACAAACACAAGGTGCAGGGTTTGAGTCTCACAAGGGATAATTGGCTAGGCTTGAAATGGCTCGCAAGGGCAGTTAGCTTAGTACTAACCTATGAACCTATGAGAGCTCATGTTACAAGTTTCTCAATATTCTTCAGTATAGACAGCACTCGCATCTTGACTATTTACATTTGTAATTAGACTGGTCTGATTCACGGACCCTTGCCTGTATATTGACTTGGATGTGGTTGAACACACACCAAACACACAAAGTAAAATGGTATAAATCAGGGAAACACACACAAAAAAAAAATATATATATATATATATATATATATATATATATGTATGTATATATATATATATATATATATATATATATATATATATATATATATATTATACACACACACACAAAAAAAAAAAGAAGTTATGTCTTTCCATAATGTTCCATCTGTGTTGTAGATCTTTGTTCATTCATTACCTCGGTTCAGTCCTCAGAACTGATGGTAGTTTCCAAGGTTGCACCAGTCAAAAACTTTCAGCCAATACCTACCTATAATGCTCCTCTCCAAGTTACTTAAGCTCGAGTTTGTCCACCCTTACATAATAGAAAAAGATAGGCGGCTCTGAGCAAATACCCTAACCCGGAGTCCAGGCAGGGGAAGGAGGCTGGGAAGTAATGAATTAACAAATATTTACAAACACAGATGGAACGTTATGGTAAGACAACTTCTTTAACTGATGTTGTAAATCTTTTATTAATTACCAGTAGGACAGAGTCCCCAGCTAACAGAGTCCTGGGTAGCCCTAAGGAAGGATAATTCCTGAGCACCACAGAACCAAAAAAAAAAAAAAAAAAAAAAAAAAAAAAAAAAAAAAAAAAAATGCATGTCCTCTGGAGACCAAATCCAATTTGTAATTAGATATAAAAGGTATGAGGTCTTGCCCAAGTGGCTGCTGTGCAGATATCATCCATAGAGGCTCTGGAATGAAATTCTATAGAAGTAGTCATAGATCTGGTAGAACGAGCCTTTATTCTGGAAGGTAAGGATAGCTTATTCTGTTGGTAGATAAAGGTAATGATGTCCCTAAGCCAGGAGGACAGTCGCTTTGGAAACAGGTTTACCCAATCGGGGTCCTGGCAAAGGCCACAAACAATTTTAATCTGTTTTCCTGAAAGATTTAGTCCTGTCCAAATGACAATGACGCTCCCGATGCACATAAAGGGTGTGCAAAGTCCTCCCCTCTGTTAGAATGCTGAGGGAAGAAAACAGACAGGCTAACAGATTGGTTAATGGAAAAGCCAGAATTTACCTTGGGTAAGAAAGACAGGTCAGTACGAAGGGACACCCTACCCGTGTGGAAGATAAAGTAAGGACTCTTGACACAAAAGCCTGCAGCTCAGATACTCTTCCTGCGAAGGTAACTGCTACTAGAAAGTAAGGTTTTCCATGACAAAAATTGCAAATCACATGATCAAAAGGCTCGAAAGGAGAACCTGTGAAACTCAAGTACCAAAGTAAAGTCCCAGGGTTCTAAGGGAGGCTTGACATGTAGTACTTTCAAAAAGGTCTTGCATAGGCAAAGTGACATAACTGAAGAATTATCAAGATCATTATGAAAACTGGCGATAGCTGCTAAATGTACAGTGACCGAAGCAGAGGGTCCTGCATGCAAAACAGTCAGGTATTGTAGAATCTTTTGAATAGGCATAGAGAAAGGGTCTAAGTTCGGATCTTTGGCCCAAATAGAGAACCTAATCCATTTATTAGAATAAAAACTTTCCTAATGGAAGGTTTGTGTGAAGCCATAAAAATTTCACAAACAGGAGATGAGAGGTCAGGCAACTTGGCAATCATTGGAAGTGAAGGAACCAAACAGTGAGCTTGAGACTGTCTTGGGAATGATCCAGGATCCACGGACTGTGAATCAGATGACGTGGCCAATCGTGCATTAGAGCATCCCTTGGTGGTTCCCCCCGAGAGGGGGTCAGGGCAAAGTAGCTTCTGCATTTGTAGTTTAGGAGGGGGGGGGCGCAAATAGGTTGCAGCAAGGCTTGCCCAGCATTGGAAGATCCAATCCGCTGTTACAGGGTTGAGAGGCCACTCATGAGGCATCAGGATTGTCCACAATAAGGTTGGAATTCCCTGGAATGTGTGCTGCTATAAGGAAGTGGCTGGAAGCCATCACCCAGTGCCAAATCCTCATAACTTCCCGACACAGGGGGTAAGACCTGGTCCCACCTTGCCTGTTGATATACCAGATGACTGACAAGTTGTCTGACTGAATTGCAATGGTCCCAGAGGGTAGGGACACATGGAACGCTTGCAAAGCTAGAACTGCCCTCAGTTCCAGGACATTTATGTGCAAATTGTCCTCCATGAGAGACCAGGTGCCTTGGCTAGTCTTTCCCTGGAAATGTCCCCCCACCCTAACAGGGAAGTGTGTGTGGTCACCGTCGCAGTGGAAGACAGAATGGTCAGCACCAAAGATTAGTCTGTGGGTTCATCCACCATAACATTTCTTCCTTGCAATAGTATGAAAGACGTAACGTGGTAGAGTGGGTAAATTAGCAACCATTGTGCGCAAAGGAGCCACTGTAGGATTCTCATGTGTAGTCTCGCCAGTGGTACCAATGTAATGGCAGCCGCCATGGAGCATAAGAGTTGCAGTACAAGACGTGTTGATACACAAGTCTGAGAAGGTGGTCTTGAATTTGGTTTATGTTCGAAAACCTGTGAGGCGGGAGAGAAGCTTGACAGGATGTGGTGTCGAAGACTGCAGCAATAAATTCCAGTGTCTTCATTGGAGACATTGAGATTTGTCCTTGTTGACTGTAATTCCCAAGCGGAGAGCGGGACCTTGAGTGTAAGAAGATTCCTGGTCGGAGCGGAAAGGAGCCAATCGTCTAGCTAGGGAAATGCCTGAAATCCTTGTAGAGGATGAGCTACCACAACTGCCATACATTTGGTGAACATTTGAGGGGCTGTCGAAAGACTGAATGGCAGTGCCCTGAACTAGTAGTGACTGGCTCCCAGCCGGGAGCAGTGATCCATCTTTATGTGGTAGTACGCGTCCTGGAAGGTCTATAGAGCACATCCAGTTATCCCTCCCTAGGAAGGGAAGACTGGACTGTATCATGACCATCCGGAAATTTTGAAGTTAGACAAATTTGTTCGATAGGCAGAGATCCAGGATTGGTCTCCAGTCCCGTCTTTTTTGGCGCTTAAGACCTCGAGTAAAACCTGGATCCTGTCTGGTGGTACTAGGTTGGAGGACACTTCCTTAGCAGCTTTTCTATTTCTAAGGCTGCTAATTCCCTCTGATTGGGTGGTCAGGGATGGGAGTTAAATCGAATGGTATTTGGTAGCCTTTGTATATACTTTGGGTCCAAAAAGTGCAGATTCATCGACAGGTGCATTGACGAAGGAAGATTTAAAGGGGTCTGCAAAGTCACACAACCGCATCCAAGCATTACATCTCATGACAACGCCTGATGCAGCAGCTCGAGCTGCCCCCTCAGTGGAGTCAGATATGAAAAACGTATCGAGGAGTTAGAGATGGATTCAATAGTAGCTAGCTGCAAGGTGACAGTATCGCGTAACTCACCAGGGAGTACCCCACCACAGAGGGAGACATTTTGGAAATTAGGTCTCTGGAGGCGAGTAAAGTGCATCAGATAGAACAGCGACCAAATGGCGAAAGTCGCCGAAGCACATGTCTGTTTCCCTAGTCTGTCCATGGTCTGGGACTCTCTGGAGTATAGACAGTGGAACTATCTTCTGCCAGTTCCCTCTTTGTGGCCACCGCCACGACCATAGAATCAACTGTCAACTGCTAGGACCAGTGGTGCTGGTCTTCAGGTGTAGATTTTTTGTCTAGCCTATGAGGGACAGGTTCTACATTGTCCTGGGCCTTCCAGGCATGCTCCACAAGGATTTCAACAAGGTCATCTGCCGGAGGAGTCACCCGGGAAGTAGATATTCGGGCACGGAAGGGCTGCAGGAACACAGATTCCTCAGAAGGGTTATAGGACTTCCAGTCTTCCTGCTGCTTGAGGATTTCAAATTTCTCTGAATGAGATATCATCTGGGGAAGACCGTGGGGTCCCTTCCTCCTCATCACAATCAGTGTCTTTGGCGATGGATTCCTCCGATGAATCAAGGTGCTTCCTCTTGCAGTGTTTCTTCCGGGGTGGCTCCCAGTGGGATCTTCTGAGGAGGACTCGGGAGAAGGGGTTCCTTTCAAAGATGGTGCTTGTGACTCCTGTGCCCAGGGTCCTGAAATAGAGGGTTGGGAGAAGTACACGCTAGGGGAGGGTTCTGATAAGTCATTGGTGCTGACAGAGTCCACTACCTGTGCAGCTGAGGAGGAGGAATGGGAGACCGGGAGGGACAACCTTGGAGCCGGGGTCACACCTTGCCGTGAAGAGCCCACCTTCCAGGTGAGGAGCTCTGAGAGAACTGGAAGCCATCACAGCCATGGACATAGATGGCGCCAGAGAGAAAATAGGCACCGGGCTAGGTACCAAGGTACTGATGGTCCAAGCACTGCTTTGGGAGAGCATCAGTTCCACTGGAGTTGATGCAGCAAGGGTGGACGGTGCCGACAAGGAAAACACTGCTGTCAGAACAGAGACAGTATGCACCGGAGTGGAAGTATCTTGTCATTGGCAGGTATTTGAGTTTTGGAGCCAAAGAAACTGTCAGCACCGCAGCTGGAGATGGTGCCGAAGCAGGTAGTCATCGGAGTCAATTTTGGATCCAAAGATGGCACCAAAGTCAGTGGTGCAGAGGTCAGAACTGAAACAGGGATGAATATCATGGACTGCACTGAGGGAGAAGACACATAGCCTGGTGCTGAAGAGGTCTGCACAGACGGCAAAGCACAGAGCCGACTTGGTTCTGTAACTAATGGAGATGCAGAAACCGAGTGACTCGGGTTTGTCACTAGGTTTTTTTTTTTTTTGAGGGGGTGAGACCTCCGACCCAGATAGCGGCTGCTGAAGAGGTCTGCACAGACGGCAAAGCACAGAGCCGACTTGGTTCTGTAACTAATGGAGATGCAGAAACCGAGTGACTTGGGTTTGTCACTAGGTTTTTTTTTTTTTTTGAGGGGGTGAGACCTCCGACCCAGATAGCGGCTCTGAAAAAGGTGTCTTGAGTAACCAGTTTCCTTATTTTTTTTTGGTCTTTGGAGGGGGCGACACCTCCGACCCAAGATAGATCCTCTGAAAAAGGTGTCTTAAGATAATTCTGCTGTGTACAATTACTAAAAGTAGCACAAATGTTACAGTCAGCTTTAATATGAGCCATGCCCAAACAGTAGACACAACGAACACGTGTATCCGAGTTAGGCATCTTATGCCCACACTTATCACACTGTTTAAATCCCAACTTAACTTTTTCTGACGTAGTAAGGCAACAAGGCTATCATAAAATACCAATGATGTTATTTAAAAATAAAATACCACTAATAAAAGGAAAGGCCTGTCAAAGACAGGAGAGGGGGACAGTACCAATAAAGGTAAAAAATTAAATTACCATGGAAAAGGGTAGGAAACAGGCTTCGGTTATAGGTGACAGTGAGAAAAGAGAAACTTAAAATCAACAATTTTCTACTTGGCTTTGAGAGAGATGGCTAGCACACTGACTAGGAATGCAGCAAACGAGATCTGAAGTTACTAGGAGAGGGGCATTACGGGTAGGTCTTAGCGGAGCATTTTTGGCTGGCACGAGCTTGGAAACATCAGTATCGGTTCAGAGGATGGAACCAAGGCCCTTATGCTAATGAATAAACAAAGATTTACAACATCAGATGCAACACTACTCCTAACAAAAAGGACATTAAGAAGTCATGTTATCAGGTAAAGGCAAGTAATCCTTTATCCCATTTACCCCACAACCCTCCCGGAGAAACGGTCTAGTCCCAACAATGTCCAAAGAAATGCACCCCCCAGCTCAGAAAGCCTACCCTGGTTTAGGAACACCCAACCCAGCCATATCTATAACCTCTGGGGGTTAGAACAACCTGGAAGACTGCCATGACAAAACCACTGCCCACATATGGAAATTCCAGCTGTGCAGACAGTCGACCCATCATCACCACAGATACATACAATTAAACCGTAAGAACAGTTGTGCAACGACACTCTTGACTAGATAGCTGTGTAGGCACACAGAGCAGAAGCCTCAACTGCAAAACCCATACTCTAGGTTCACCTATTATGAGACAGTGCTGGCGGGTACACAACACGGGGAACAGTAAGGAAAGTACAGTTGTGTACTCTTACCATAAATGTAGATGTTAGAGTGTGTTCACTGTTGCAGTCATTACTGTAGGGTTCTTCCTGCTGGCAGCAGCCCTCGATCGGTCAGAGTCCCAAAGTCTGGGTATGACATCGGCTGAAGTCGCTCCTTCCCAGACGTCAGTGCGCCAGGGGTATAAAGGCCTCAGCCGACGCCATTTTCCCAAGTTTTTCTTGCCCCAGATGTCAGATGCCAAAAAATAAAGGCCAAAAACTTAGAAGAAAAAGCAAACATCAAACTAGAACATTCCCAGATTTCACCAGCAAAAATACCTCAGAGAAAGTAGTGCCAAGGAGACAAACAGTACTCAAAAACAACAAGAGAGGGTAACCCAGACCGCAACAGTGAACACACTCGAACATCTACATTTATGGTAAGAGTACACAACTGTACTATGTTCATCGTGGCTCACTGTTGCAGTCATTACTGTAGGGTTGAATCCCAAAGCTAAGAAAGGGTGGCTGGAGAAGGAACAGAAGGGGCGGCTACAAAACCCTGCAGGACTGCAGAGGCAAAGCCTGCCCTAGATTTAGAAGAAAGAGGGAGGTTGTAGTGCTTAGAAAAAGTATGCACAGAATTCCAAGTTGCAGCTTCTAAGATTTCCTTGGTAGGAACTCCACAGAGAAAAGCTGCTGAAGTAGCAGTAGTCAGAGTAGAATGTGTTCTAACATTAACAGGAACTGGTTTGCCATGATGAGAGTAACAGAACTTGATGCAGTGGGCAATCCACTTAGAAATAGTTTGTTTAGTGATTGCTCTCCCCTGTGAAGTAGAAGCATAAGCTACAAACAATTGGTCAGATTTCCTGAAAATCTTGGTCCTGCCCAGGAAAAAATGAAGCTGCCTGTGTATATCTAAAGAATGCAAAATGCTCTCCTCTTCACTTTGAGGATTAGGATAAAAGGTAGGTAAATGAATAGTCTGATTCAAGGCTACTTTCGAAACCACCTTTAGGCATAAAGGTGGGGTTAGTCCTCAGGGACACCCTGTCCTGATGAAAAATAATGAAGGGTTCCATAGCCATGAGTGCTTGTAATTCCGAAACTCTTCTGGCAGAGGTTATAGCTAAAAGAAAAGCAGTTTTCCATAAGAACTTTAAATCTGTGGAAACTGCAGGTTCAAAAGGAGACAAAGTTAACTTTTCCAAAACAAAGTTGAGATCCCAAGTGGGAACTGGTGCTCTTATAGGGGGCGTTATATTCTTTGTCCCTCTGAGATATTGTTTAAGTAACGGAGGAGAAAAAATTGGGGGGGGGGGGTCTGTATTGTAGTGTGCAGAAACAGCAGAGGCATGAATTTTGATATATCAAAAAGATAGGCCCTTATGTAACAACTCTGTTCGGTATTGTAAAATCAGAGGAATGTTTGGAACTGCAGAATCAAAACCCTGGGCCTGATTCCAGGAGCAAAATCTTTTCCATTTACCTGCATAAGATTTCCTGGTGCTAGGCCTTCTAGCTTCAAGGATTATGTCCATTACCTGTTTGGTAAGGGTAGAGCTGTTTAAAGACCCTGGATCCACCAGGCTGCTAGATTCAGAGTTTTGACATGGCTGTGCAGGATCCAGCTGTCTTGTTGAGACAGTAGATGTGGAATTTGTGGCAGAATCCAGGGTGGGCCCCGAGCCAGGTTCATCAGGGTGGAATACCAGAATTGCCTTGGCCAGTTGGGAGCCAGTAAAATCATTTGCGGTCTGTCCTGTTTGATCTTCAGAAGTACCCGTGGTAGAAAAGGCAAAGGAGGAAAAGCATAAACTGAGAGGCGTTTCCAACTGAATGAAAGGGCATCCACTTTCCATGCTAGTTTGTGGTAGGTCCTCATGCAGAATGTTTGAAGTTGATGGTTTTGGGGGGATGCAAAGAGATCTATGTCCGGGCACCCCCATGCCTCCATTATCATCCTGAATATCCGAACATCAATTCGTGTGATCTGAAAAGGTTTCTGCTTAGACTGTCTGCCAGAGTGCTGTCCTTTCCTGACAGGAATTGAGCTTGTAAGTCTACCTTGCTGGCCAGTGGCTGTGTTCCACAGTAATGGCCAATCTGCACAGGGGGTAAGAGTGAGAGCCTCCCTGCTTGTTTATGTACCACATCACTGTAGTGTTGTCTGTCTTTATCAGTACACTGTTAGGGCATTCTCTACAGCTAGCATCTCCTTCAAATTATGTGCAGGTGCATCTGGTCCTCTGTCCAGGCACCCTGAAGACATCTCCCTTGCATGTGGGCTCCCCATGCATAGTTCAAAGCATCCGTCGTTATGATTTGATTGGCTGGAGTGGGACAGAAAGGCTTCCCCTTGTTCTGGAGACAGGCCTCGGCCCACCAAAGAAACTCCTGCCAGAGATGAGGCAAAATTGTGATCACTGTTTCCAAACTGTGGCAATTCTGAGACCATACACTCAGAGGTACCACTGTATCTTCCTCATATGCAGTCTTGCATATGGTATTAACAGAATGCAGGGTGCCATATAACCCAAAGCCTGCAGACTTTTTCTTGCAGTTAGTCGACTCATTGAAGCTAGGTTTTTGAAAGAAGCCAGTTGCACTTTTTTGTTTGGTGTCAAGTAAGTCATCTGGGTTGTAGTGCTCAGAAGAGCACCCAGGAAAGTAATTGTGTGGGCACCAGGTTTGATTTCTTTAGGTTCACTGTGAACCCTAGGCACCGGAGAAGATGCTGCACAAAAGCCAGATGCTGAAGTAAAGTCCCCATGTTGTCCGCTTGAATGAGACAATTGTCCAGATAAGGGTATATTTGAATTCCCTTCTGTCTGCAAAATGCCATTACTGGTGCCAGGCACTTTGTAAAGACGCTGGGTGCAGTAGATAAGCCAAAGGGCAGCACAGAGAACTGGTAATGCTTCGAGCCCGCTTTGAATCTCAGGTACTGTCTGCACTCTTGCCTTATGGGAATATGCAGGTAAGCTTCTTTCAAGTCCAAAGTCACCATCCAAGTGTTCTTGTTCAGCATAGGCAGCAGCTGCTGCAGAGTGAGCATCTTGAATTTTGGTACATCTAGGAAGGTGTTTAATACGGAAAGGTCCAGGACTGGTCTCCATGTGTTTTCCTTCCTGGCAACCAGGAAAAGTCTTGAATAAAACCCTTGCCCCATTTCTGAATTCTGTACCAATCCTATGGCCCCCCCATAGCCATGAGGGACTGAACTTGCTGTCATGCCTCTGACCATTGATGCTTTGGCAGATCTGGCCATCCGTTTGGTTTTGGCAAGGTATGGAAATGAAACTTGTAACCCCTTGAAACTATGTCCAGAACCCATTTGTCTTGGGTTATGCGGCTCCAATTGTGATTAGAGAGAGATTTTTCCTCCCAAAGGTGCATCCAGGAGGGGAGCCCCTGGAGCTAGTAAGGGAGAGTCATAATGACGGTTTCCTATAAGGTTGTGACCTATCTTATCCTCCCTTGGAAAAGGGGGCACTCCACTGCTTATTTCTGAAAGGGGGCTGTGCCTGTCCTCTACCTCTGGAACGCCTGTATCTGCCTCTCGAGGTCTGTCCGAGCTCGGAAAGGACCAAGGTTTAACTGGCCAGTTCCTGCTAAATCTAGGGGGTTGTACCTGTAGAAAATCTTTAACTGTCCGCATAGATTTGGCTTGGTCTTCCATTTTCTTTAATACCTCCTCAGCTTTGGCCCCGAACAAAACATTGTGTTGCAAAGGGGCATCTAAAAGTTTTGCCTTAACCTGATCCGGGAAACTTTGCTCCTTTAACCAAGCATGCCTTCTAATAACTGCGCCAGTTGCTGCAGCCCTGCAAGAAGCCTCCAAAAGAATCAAAACCACAGTGCAGGGTATGTTTACCCACCTGCTCAACAGCATGCAATAAATCCTGCAACTCCTTATTTTCTGCACCACCAGAAACAGCAGACATCTTTTGTTTTAACACAGACAAAAGGTATTGCTGATATTTTTCTTCACTGAGACAATCCAAACCCTGTCTAATCAACTGCCACTTAACTCTCAAAGCCTTGATACTCCCACCTATAAAAACATTCCCCAATTTACCTTTCAGCCTGTAGCAACTTCTTTCATCTGTAAATTAATCAAAAAACTAAAACCTACCACACTCTCAGCTGATCAACTTCCAGCTGAATACTTGCAAAAATCAGCTGAAGCCATTGCCTACCCTGTGTCAATACTCATTAATCGGACCCTAACAGAGGCCAAAATCCCTGATATCTGGAAGGTATCCTATGTAATTCCTCTCCATAAAGGTGGCACTTCCACAGACCTCTCGAACTACAGGCCCATATCCATACTGTCCTGCCTAGCAAAAATAATGGCAAAATGTGTGCAGAAACAGCTTATGCAACACTTACTTGACAATCACCTATTAGCTGACACTCAGCATGGTTTCCGACCTCTCCATAGCACTACCTCAGCCCTTCTTGTCTTCTCCAATACCATAAATACCTATCGTAATAACAATAATATCTCCTCAGCATTATTCTTGGATCTGTCCAAAGCCTTTGATATGGTGGACCATAAATTACTAATTGATACATTGCATTCATTTGGTCTGGACACTACTGCTATTCAATGGTTTAGATCCTACTTAAATGGTAGAAAACAAGCAGTTTTATGGCAGACCAAACTTTCTAACTTTCAACCCAATACTCTGGGAGTCCCACAAGGATCCATCCTAGGACCACTATTATTCTCAATCTTCATCAATGACCTGCACACAGTTGTATCAAATGCTAGTTGCATTCAATATGCAGTTGATTCCACGCTGATTTGCTCTGGAACATCCCTATAGAGTTACAATCTTTGACCCAAACTACTTTCAGCAAAGTAGAAAACTGGCTCTCTAGTCGTCTGATACTTAATCCAAAAAAAAAAAAAAATGTTACTGTTTTCACCGACACAAAGGTCAAGCCCCTCAACTTTACAATCCAAGCAAAGGGCGGGACAATAATCTCTCGGATCCTCGACAAAATTATTAGGGGTAACTATAGATAACAACCTAAAATTTGATACTCATGTAAACCTAATGATTAAATCAATCAATAAGAAACTAGGTTCGCTATATAGAATAAAAGCTTCTTGACCCCCAAGCTAAATCTGCCATTGCCCAAACCCATCTCCTCTCTACCCTACTGTACTCATCCCCCTTACTACATAATATTAATAAAACGATCATGAACAAGCTCACTATCTGTTATAATCACATTGCTAGGTTTGTTACTGGGTTACCATATAGAACCCACCAATGTACCAACTTAACCCAGCTTAACTGGCTTGAGCTACCAAAACTAATTTCTTATAACCTACTAGTACCGACCCACAAAATTTTATATAACCCTGAATACCCTCCCTCACTCAAAAGATTGATCTTCACTTGCAATAACCTCGACCACTGAGGTCATCCAGTCGCTCCTTATACAAACAAGTAAAACTAATAGCAGCTGGTGACTCTCTCCTTACCAACTCCGCAGGGAAAACTTGGAACAAACTCCTCCTGATATTACCTCACTCCCTCTTTAAACCAATTTAAAACTAAACTAAAAGGCTACCTGGGGTCTGATATTACCTGCCATTGCTTTAACCCTGGCTAGCTATCTCTCTGAATATACTACTCCTAGATCCTGGTTATCTGAGTAATCCTTATTATAATAATTTGCTGTCATCATGTATAATTATTAAGTAAACTAACTAAATTTAAGCTATTAATTTACATATCATGTAATGACTAACCTCACCTTGCTTTAAATGTTTATGTTTTTTGTTACTTCTGTAAATGTCTCATATTGTCTTGCTTGGAGCTTTTCTCCCCGGGCCTCCGCTGTAAATGGACATGTATCCAGTCGGACTATCCCGGTTAACAAATGTAAAATAAATAAATAAAAATAAATAAAAATTTTAACATATGAAATTGACAATTCAAAAAACTCTAATTGACAATGTAGCAGAAGTATAAACTTTTTTTTGCCCCATCTTTCCAAGGCTCTGGACTCGCGGTCAGAGGGAATAGGATTCTTAGCAGAGGCCGCTTTAACACCCATAGGGCCCTGAGAGAGAGTTTCTGGATCAGCTGAAGGGTTCTAAACTTGTGAGAGTCTGCAACCCTATAACACCTATCCAGTTTGACAGGAGCAGGAGGAAAAGAATCAGGAGAGGGACGCCTTTGTAAAAACATCATCCACAATGTCCAATACAGGGGGAATAGTCAGGGGCCTATGCTGTGGGAGCAGAAGAAAATCCCCAAGCCTTTTCTTGGATTCAGAGTATTCCTGCCCTTCCCAGTGAAAATGCCCCCTCATGTCATGCAAAGTTTCCCCAAATGAATAATCCTCAGGGGGAGAGGTTGAAGGAAGGGATTCTTCAGCATCAGAATCCTCATAAGGAGGGAAGGAATAATCCTGCTCAGAGGAAGAAGCAGAAGAAATTGAAACTTGATCTGAGGAATCATAATCTGGCTCTAGTCTAGGTCTCTTGTCAGGAGGGGGATGGGAACCCCTGATCATAGTTAACAGGTCTTCAGTCATTTTAAGCATCTGTCTTTGAGGTCTAGGGCCCTGATCAGAAGGGGCCTGTGCTTACTTCTTTGTTTTTGCAGGAGCCTTAGTCTTTGACTGCAAAGCTGAAGCTATCTTTACATGAAGCCTGTGTAGGGCTGAAAACTCCCTCAGAAGCCGGTGCCTGCACAGCGGCTCCAGACCCATCGGAGGGAGCATTATCCAAAGGTCCATTCCCTGGAAATTCTGAAAGCCCCATTGGCTCCTCATGGGAGTCGATACAGGCAACCGGTTCAAAAGTGGCAGACGACAGGGGCTGCGAAAGCACCTCACTGACAACCGACGAACTGGCAACTGGCTCTGGTTGAATAATGTCATCCGCTTTGGACCTCGGAGGCCTGTCTTTATCCTTGCACCTCTTATACACACCGGTAGCCGGATAAGAATCAGACAACATATTGTAATTAAATCTTTTTCCAAAATAATGGAAGGCAAAATCATACCTACGCCTAACAGTGCATTGGTTAAATCTACCACAAAACCTACAATTAGCTACGTCGTGGTCAGGGCCTAGGCAAGGTATACAGTAAGAGTGAAAATCCTTATGAGGTATTTGCTTCCCACAAGAAATAGTTATTAAATTTTTCTGACTTTGCACTGGAGCAAGAAAAAGGCTTCCCCAATAGGGTACTTGGCTTAAAATATGACGTATTCGATACAAAAGTCACCAAAAGTAAACAGGAGTCAGCCGACCGGCACTTGCGAACTGCTTTGCTACGGGCACCGCACGGCAAGAAAGACTGGGGAAAATGGCATCGGCTGAGGCCTTTATACCCCTGGCGCACTGACGTCAGGGAAGGAGCGACTTCAGCCAACGTCAGACCCAGACTTTGGGACTCTGGTCGATCGAGGGATGCTGCCAGCAGGAAGAACCCTACAGTAATGACTGCAACAGTGAACCACGATGAACATCCACTACCAGCTCTGCCGTATGAGAGATGGAGGGAAATTCACTGCAGGAATCAACACTGGGAAGGGGGCATTCATGGGCAGCACTGAAATTAACTATTCTGGACTATCGGTAACAAAAGCCTGCAGATTTTCTAAAACAGTGGCAGTGCTGAAATGGAAAACAGAAGGAGCAGATGTCTGGAACAGGGGAAAAAATGACAGACTAGCAAATTCCAGCAAGATGCAGAACTTGAACACAAAATTAGTTTTAGCAACATACCTCTGACCCAGAGGGCTGCCCCGATATCCTGATGAACTCATTTTACTTTTCTTACGCTTCACTCCCGTGGGAGAAAAACTCTACTAGCAAAGGACAACTCCGCCATTCCCAGGGTGATCCACTATGCATTACTAGTATAATAAGCACATAAAAAGTGAAAAGTACTCTCACCATTGCTTTTACATTCCTGGTTAGTATTACTTCCTTACATAAGGAAATAAGCCTGCTCTTTCATAAGCTAGGAGTCTAGGACCAGGACTTGCAGAAAATAGCCACCAAGTTATGTGCTACCTACAACATAAAATACAGAAAAGCAGCAATATTACTCTTGAAATAAAAATAAGCCAAAAAAAAAAAGAAACGGACAAAGTGCCACCGTACGCTTCATAAATTAATTAAAAAAAAAACAGACAACCAATATAGAGCTACTCATCTGTGAAGGTTACCAAAGAATGTATGGTGGTAAAGTTTCACAATCATTACAGACTTCATAGAGGGGGGGGGGGGGGGGGGCGTGTGACAATTTTTCACGTTAGAAGCAACAGAAGGGTTCGTGGCTTGTCCTGCTTTCCCACAGAGATAACAACATTACGCCTGCAAGTTATAACTGAATGGGGAATTCTGACAAGTTTCACATTTGCCTAAACATTGTTTCAAACGCCAGCAAAACTCAAATGCGCTACAAAACTGAAACACATTTAACTTCGTTAATTTAACACAAGCTTGCTGCAAAGAAATTGCCTCAGCAACCACATACGAAAGCAACACCGTTTCAAAACGAAAGCTTCAAACCCCTGAAGCTTGTTTCCCTGTTGGCAGCAGCCATTTTATTTTACTTATGTAACAAAAATAAGTACTGGGCCACTTTATGTTATGCTTCCAGAAAAATACATATGTGTGTGTATAACACAATACATCTAAAAGTTGGCAGCACACAAAAACAGTTTTACACTCTAAATGAAGTACAAGTCATACAGCCCTCTAATATACACTGGGTGAAACGGTACACCAACAACCAGTATCGTCAGCTTCTACTGGGAAACTTCCTATTACCGACGGTCGATCGTAAGAATTTCAGTTTCCATCACCGCTCTAACCTTAACAAACGCAAACCCCGAATTATTCAAGGTTAATCTCAGACCGCTATAATCGTCTTCACTAATCTCGTTCTATCTAATTTTCTCACCCTGTTCTCGAGAAGGCTTGGGGTTTCACTCGTTTCTTCATCCTTCTTAGGATCTTTATGTGCGAGAACGTTATTAAAGGACACCTTCACCATGTTGAAATTCCAAGAGTAGCGCTACAAACGAGTCAGAGAAATGAAACGATGAACCCAAAGGACAACAACAATTCTCTCTACTCATTTACCATCCGCTCTCACGGTGCTGTGTTATTTCTCTTTGCTACTGCTGATGACGTTACTAACCTTTCCAATAGTTTTCAGTTTATACTGTTCTTGTCGGCGTATTGTGTAATGCGGAAGTTTATTCGTTTCGTGGCTATGTTTTGCTTATTTTTGTCCTTAGTGGCTTTGTTTGAGAGTTAATAGCGTCTCAGAGATAAGGTGTAGAAAACGCAATTAGTAATAATAAGTTACTTAGGTTATTATTTCAAAGTGAGGTATAACCGTACTTCTCAAGCGTACTTGCCTGAAAGGAACGTTCCTCAATTTTGAGTTTTAAGAAAGTCTATGTTCCTCGCTGTTTCCCAATGAAATTCTTTGTCACATCTTCAATGTTATGATTTTAAACCGATGTACATAGTAAATATTGCTGAATCACTTTAGAAGAACTGTTTGAAATATAAAGTAACACGTTTTTAACCACCCAGTACTCTTAGTTGAATTATTACGTGTGCCGCATTCTACCCATTTATTCAACATTATGAGAAGTAGTGCTCTACGGTTTTGGAGATGGAAGGTTGTGAACTATGGCTAACGACCCACTCTCGTAACTTGAAATAAAGAGACCAGACACAAACTGATAGCAGAAATGGCTACTATCATGCATTTACTGTCAAAGGATGGCAAACTGAATATTCAATTTTTATTTGTCAATTCACTCAAGGCTACTGATGCACCAAACATGGATGCCACAAACTCAGAGGCTGATAAACTCTCCAGGTGGATAGGTGTGATAGGACACACAGGGTGGTCTTAAAGCACCTTTCACTACATTTCTGGAGTCTATAGCTGTTTTACAGAGTAGAGCCATTGATCAGATTCAGGGTAGAGCCTGTGTTATTTGTGCCACCGTGCCTGTAGTCAGTGTCAGAGCTCAAGAATGTATATCATGTGGTCTAGTCGGGAGTATGGCACTAGTCTCTTGATTTCCTTATACCGAATATTTAAAATTTAATATGGTCTCAGAAGTAATCAAAATAAGTTGTTTCATCATTTGTTTGAGAAATTGTTCAGCTGCAGCCACCCTGAAAACTCGCACTTCAAGGTAATTTGTCTAAGAACTGGAAACTGTGATCCAGGAGTTCAGTACAGACTTTGGAATAGCTAAGAAATCTGCAAAGGTAGTGTATGTGCTACTTTTCTGCATGTTGTAATGGAAAAACAATGACGTTTATTATGCATTTGAATTTCAAGAGGGGAAAGCAACAAAATATTGCAGGGATGAGACAAAAGTTTTAGCGTTACTGCAAGCTGCAAAATAATCTGTCATACATTTCCCAGTTATTGTTCACAAGGATACAGGGTCCTACTGGGACTTTTGATGCTTATGCATACTGTTGAATTAAATAAGCCAAAGTCTCCATGTTCAGTGATTTAAATGATCATTAGGTCAGGACAGCATCATGTATGCTATCAGAAATGATCGGTCAAGGGTAGATTACTGAGACAATCAGGTTAAACATTAAGGCAGTTATTGATGTTTGCACAGTAATTATCACTTCATAATTTGAGTTATTCGGGATGGGAAAATGAAGAGACTGACACCATAGTCCAGCATCCAGCTATCACACAAGACCATCTCATGAGACCATGAGAGCACCTCATGGATGGTGCAGTGGTCAACGTTGTTGGCTCACAGCAAGAGGTTCTCGGGTTCGATTCTTGGCTGGAGTGCCTTTTGGGTAGAGTATGCATGTTCTCCCTGCATTTGCGTGGGTTTCCTCTGGCTACTCCTGTTTCTTCCCACATTCTAAAGACATTTATTTATTTATATTTGTTGACCAGGAGTGTCCGACTGGACGTAGATCCATTTTCAGCGGAGGCCCGGGGAGAAAAGCTCCACAGTTAAAATAAACAGACAGTAGTTACATTGGATTACATAGCGATTAACAATTTATTTAGCAATTACTTACAACATATTTATAGATGAAGAACATAGTACATCAGTAGACAACTAGAATCTTTATCTGTGAAGTACATAACAGACATTAACAAATGTTACAAGAAGAAGTTCCTGCTGTATAATAAGTACTGGCTTATGAGCATCTGAGCTTGCTATAATCAAGGTAGTTAGTTGAGTGGAAAGAAAAGTAGTGGTTGGATGGGGAAGGTGATATTAGAGTGGGAGTTGCAAGGGCATAGCCAGCATGTTTTTAGATGCGCTTTTAGTAAAGTTTTGAAGTGGGTGCATGATGGTATGGAGGTAATTGTGGGTGGGAGGGAGTTCCATAATTTGGCTATGGTGCAAGAGAATAGTGCTTCACCAGCAGAGTTATTGGCTTTATTGATCTGCAAGTGATTTTTGCTGCTGGATCTTAGTGGTCTGGTGGTGCGATAGGGTTGGAGTAGATTCTGGAGGGATGGGACATTTAGTGGATGATTTACTAGTTTGTGGGCAAATGAGAGTTGATACCATTGAAGGAGTGAGTGAGTTCAAGCTAGCCCAGTTCAGCAAGTGAGAGACAGTGGTGACTACGGTAGGATGCCCCTGTGGCGAATTTGGCGATTTTGTTGTAGCAGGTCTCTAGCTTGTTTAAATCGCGTTGCCTTAGGTTGGTATATATTGGACAGGCATAAAGTAGGGTGGAGATAAGGTGGGAATTTGCTACTGAAATCTTTGCTGCTTTGGTGAGAAGTTGCTTATTTCTGTATAGCGCTCCTAGTTTATTGTGGACTTTTTTTATGGTCAAGGATATGTGAATGTCAAATTTTAGTTTATTCCACTCCTAGCAATTTGGTGTGTTCAGTTGGGTATATAGTGGTGTTGTCTTTTGCTGTGATGTTAAAGTGAGAGTTGTTTTGAGTATGTTTGGTGGGCTGGAAGATGAGTAGTTTAGTTTTGTTTGGGTTGAGTATTAATTGGGCATCGGATAACCAAGTTTCAACAGAGGAAAAGGCTTCCTGTGTGACTTTTTGCAGTTTGGGTAGGGACTGGGCTGAGCAGATGATGGTTGAGTCATCTGCGTATTGTATGAGTGTGCCATGTTTAGTGGCAGAGGCTAGATTATTGGTGAAAACAGAGAAGAGTAGGGGTCCAAGGATGGATCCTTGGGGAACCCCTATGGAGACAGGTAGTTGGGGAGATATGTCATTCTGCCATACAATGGATTGTTGGCGGTCAGACATGTAACTCTGAAACCAGTTGGTGAACGATTGTGAGAAGGATAGGTTATTGAGGACAGAGATAAGTTGTTTGTGTGGGACCATGTCAAATGCTTTAGATAGGTCTAGGAAAGTAGCAGAGGAGAGATAGCCATTGTTTTTATGCTGAAGGATAGTGTTAGTAAAGGGGAGTAAGGCAGTGGTGGTGCTATGGTTTGGTCGGAAACCATGCTGAGTATTGGAAAGGAGGTTGTTAGTAAGGAGGCAGTCTGAGACCTGAGAGTGTATGCATATCTTTAGTATTTTGGAGAGTGGAGAGAAAATAGCTATGGGGCGGTAATTGGTTAGTTCTGTGGAGGGTCCACCTTTGTGCGAACAGCACAATTATATAGAAATAATTTAGACACCAGTATGAGCTGTCTACACACAACACAATTACATGAATAACATTAGTGAACAAGGTGCAGCTATGCAAACAGACCATACTAGTATACTAAAAACAATTTGGTGCAGACAAAATGCTAGCATGACATGCGTCTGGAGCGTTTCTCACCGAGCCTCCGCTGAAAATAGGCTCTGTGGAGCCTAGTAGGACTTTCCTGGTCAACAAATTTTAAACAAACAAATAAATAAATCTCCTAAAAGTGCTATCAAAAGCTAAAAATACTACACCGACGAATCCTGACAATATCCCTAGATGTATCTTAAATAGCATGAAGCACAATTTATCCACCCACTTACAACCTCAGTCTCCATACAGATTTTGTACCAAGTGAATGGAGAACAGCTACAGTTATTTCCCTGCATAAGGGAGGACCCTCCACAGAACCAAGCAATTGCAGACCTGTAAGTCTGTTCAGCCTCATATATAAAGCCATGGAAAGACATATCGCAGAACTAGTCAATAAGGACATTGGTAACCACCAAACACTGGACCCATCTCAGTTTGATTTCATCAAGTGCAAGTCATTTTTACTCAACCTGGTGGACATTTTTGAAAAGTTCACCAAAGCAGTGAATGAAGGTAAAAAGCTACATGCCACATACCTTGACAATAGCGTATGTATGCATGTATGTATATATTGTGTGTGTATGTGCATGTGTGTGTATACATACATATAGTTTCATAGTTTAGTACTAGGCTATCTGCCCTGGGGCATTTGTAAGCCTAGCCATAGTGATGTGGCTTTCGCCACCCCATGAAATGGTACAAAAATGCACAGAATAAATTTAGAATACTGTGCCTCTGTCTAGTAGTATCACAGTGAAGGTCCCCTTATATAATAGAATTAGTTTACTGTGCCCCTGTCTATTAGTGACGCAGATATGACCCCTGGGGTAAACTTACGATCTCCCATCCACTCATCAAGATTTCTCTTGAAGAGAGTCAGTGAGGGGCTCTGTCTAACATGAACTGGGATCTTGTTCCAGAGCATGGGAAGCCTCTGGGTTATGAATCTATCCCTCCAGCATGTCCTATTCATACTTGTACCGAGGTTTAAGTCTTTAGCTCTTGTGGTTCTGATGGATTCGGATTTTTTGAGGTGGAGCGTGTCCATCAGTTCCTGATTGGACATGGCCTTGTACGTCAGGCAGAGATTACCTCTGAGCAGGTGGTATGCTACTGAATAGAGCTGGAGTTTCTTTAGTCTTGCAGAATAAAACATATGTTGGAGACCCTTGATCCTCTTGGTGAGGTATTTTTGTGGTCTCTCTAGCTGTTGCAAATGCCGGGTGAGGTACATACCAAATGGGGCATTATACTCAATCATGGGTCTGATGAGGGAGGAGTATAGGGGTACAATGACATCCTTGGATCTGGATGTGAATCCCTTCATGATAAGGTGTGCAAGGTAGAATGTTTTTCTAACCACTTTGGCAACGTGGGTGTCAAATGAGAGGTCGCTGTCTACTTGGGTCCCTAGGTCTCGGATTACTTTTTCCATACTCAG
>NC_056736.1:559075082-559082582 GCF_019279795.1 Protopterus annectens
TTGAACCATTTATTTGAAGCAGGAGAAGAGAGTAGGTTGCGAAAATCTTTTTCACAGAGTTTAAGGAAAATCTGTAGAGTGTTGTTTAAAGGTGGGTTAAATAAACTTCTTTTGTAAGGAATGCGTAGGTCAACATCAGTGATGTCATTGTCTAAATCAGTATCCTTTTCACAGATAAGCTTTAAATTAAGTTTCCTTAGAAATAATCTTAAATCAAGTAGGAGGGAGGAAAGATCAGCCCTCTGGGAAGGGATAAAAGTGAAACCTTTCTTCAACAATTGGATGGTTTCAGGAGAGAGAACCCTATCAGTCAAGTTGAAAACTTCCGAAGAGGAGGAAGGGATAGCATCAGGATCATGGAAGGGGATGTCATCGTTCAAGGGTACAGTCTCCTTGGACGCCCCCTCGGAATGCCTCTGTTCAGAGAGGGAAGATTGTGAGAAGAGCTGTTCTGAAGGGAAGCAGACTTGAACTGTTGGGTTTCTCTCTCCTTTTCTCTTTGAAGGCTGCTTCTGGTGACATAAGTTTTGAAGGGAGCTATTCCCCTTGGATTTCTTCGAGCAAGGTTGCTTTTCTGCAATTTTGGAACTAAAAAAGAATTCTCAGGAACCGGAGAGGGAATGGGGATGAGAGAGGATTGTAATGAAAGAGAACTAGCAGGATCTAAGGAAGAGGAAGAAGCTGGAGGAAAGGAGGTAGAAGGAGCAGGAGGAAAAGAAGAAAGTACAAGAGGAGAGGGAGGATGGGACCTAACCAAAGAAGGACCAGAAAAACGATTAACAGAAGGAGGGAGAGAATTAAGAGGAGGAGAACGAGAAAAATGAACAGACGGGGTAGTGGAAAGGAGAAGAGAAGAAGAAACAAGGGGCTGAGAGGAAACAGAGGGCGAATGAGAATTGGAATGAAGAAGAGGGACAGGAGGCTGAATGGAAATGGGAGGGGGTGGAGAGGAAGAATGGTGGTTAGAGAGACGAGACACAAAAGAGACTGAGGAAGATGGAGAAGTGAAAGCGTGAGAAGCAGGAGGACGGGAAGAGGAAGAGTGGAAAACAGGAGGAGCAGAGGAAGAATTGGAAAAGGGAGTCTTGTTACTAGGGGGTGGTTTACAGAGACTGTAGGAGTATGATTATTGAAAAAACGAGACCCATCTGCAGAACGGGAAGAGGAAGAAGGAAAACCTACAGTAGGACGAGAAGAAGAAGAATGAACACTGAAACCAACAGGGCCATTGGAAGGGAAACCAGAAATAGATCCAAGAAAATGATCTCTGTCCGTTTCATTGGAAGAACAAGACGGATGGAAGGAAGAGGAATGGCCGGAAACCTCAGTATCTGCTCTGTTTCTGAAACTGAATCTATGTGAGAAGTCTGATCTAAGGGGGTAAGCTCTATTGTTTTGAGCCTACACTGTTTATCTTTAGCATGTTGATTGGTTTTATGTCCAGCTTTCACTCAACAGAGCTAGCCCAGGTAACCCAAGCTGGGCAACTGGATACTGGCCAGCCAGTAGTTTATTGACCCAGTGCTGCTGGACTTTATGGCAAGCATGCACTGGCCAACAGGGGCACATAATCCCCTCCCACCATTAGCATGGGGCCCTGGCATAGATATGTATATATATATATATATATATATATATATATATATATAGATATAGATATATATAGATATATATAAATGAAAATTTAAACATTGTGTATTTTGAAATGGCTCTATTAAAGAAAATGATATGATGAATTGTTAATATGTAAATAGGAAGTTAAATGGTATTTAAACTCTGTATGTGTGTTGTTTTGTAACTGGTTCTGAAGAAGTTCTGAAATAAAGGAACGAAAGCACTTAACTACATTAACCTTGTATTTTGTGGTACCCATTTTACAGAAGTTTACAGAGGTTTTGGTTGTTAATGTATATATAAATATATATATATATATATATATATATATATATATATATATATATATATATTTATATATATGTGTGTGTGTGTGTGTGTGTGTAGGTCTCCTTCAAAACATCTAAAACCCACAACATCTAATTTCATAACATCGAGACCAGAACATCAACATCTAAAACCCATAACATTGAATTTCATAACATGTAACAATACAGATCACATGAAAATAACACCGCTATCTGCCAGGATGTTGGCAATATCAGTTGGTTCTGTATATTTAGTGCCATTGTGGTAACTCAGAGCAGATCTGATTCTTGACATAACTATAGAATGCCTTGAGGTTGTCTTTAGAATCTGTGATGATTTTGTTTTCGTAACTAGCTTTGGAGGATCTTATGAGTGATCTCAGCTTCTTACTGAGGCTGACAAGGGAGTTTTTTTCCAATCTTGGGATTTTACTATTTTTTGCAAAAGTTTCTTCCTTTTGTTGTAGAGTTTGTTTATGGCAGGGGACCACCAGTTTGGCTTCCTTTTTTTGGAGGAGAGCATCTTGGTTCTATTTGGGATCGCACGATCAATGCACTTATTTATGTATTCATGCAGTGCATTGGTGTAAGATTCAGCAGTCATACGTCTGCTTTCTGTCTGCATGGGTGTCATGAAGTTTGCCACTTCTGTCTTGAGAAGCATGAAGTTGGATTTGGAGAAGTTTTTTACGGTGGTTACCATAATGGGGGGGTGGGGGCAGGATGTGGATGTTCAGGGTGATCAGCTTACAGATCTGGCCAATGAGGAGTTGACCTCTGGTGTGGAGCATCGGTCGCCCATGTTGGTAATGACCAGGTCTAGGATATTGGTGCCCCTGGTGGGTGTATGGATAAGTTGATCCAAGGTGTTGGAATTTATGAATTCCAAGAATCGTTGGGCAAATGTGTTGGTACATGAGTAGTATTCCCAGTTAATGGTAGGGTAGTTGAAGTCTCCCAGTATTAGGGTATTTGGTTGTACCTTAATACTTTCCAGTATGTTAAGAAAAGTGGAGTAGGAATCATGAGGCATGGTGAGGGATCTGTAGCAAGCTACAATTTGGATTGCAGTCTTGCTTAGTTAGTTGCACCTGAAGGATCTCGGATGCATTATGTTGGGCAACTAGCCTGGAGGTGTTTATATCCTTAGTGTATATGTATATGGATATGCCTCCGCCTTTAGTGTTTCGGTCCAGGTTAGGTGGCCGAAAGGTGTGGTATGAATTGTAACTTGGTATTGTAGTGGTGCTCCCTGGAGCCTTGAACCAGGTCTCAGTCACTGCACAGATGTTGATGTTCTCCATTTTGAGGAGTGCCTGGAGTGAGTGCATTTTGAGGTTTAGACATCTAGCATTGAGCAGCATTACCCTCATATTTTGCTTGCTTGTTCCTGTTGCAATGGTAATTTTGTTATTTGAACCCTGCCTAAAAAAGGCACTATAGGGGTGGCAACAGCCTTAGCCAGTATCTGGAATCCCAGGGGTGACAGGTGCAGGCCATCTCTGGCAAAGCATCGTGGTCTGTCAATCATGTTATCCCAGGCAGACAGATACTGAATCCTCTTAGAATGACACCAGAAACTTAGCCAATTGTTGAAGTCATTTATTTTATCCTTGCACTGTGGTATCATTCTGGGTGATGGTAGGATGCTACTCAGGGCTAGGGTCATACCTGCCTGAGCTACAAGATCTGAGAGTTCCTCCTTGTCTCTTTTCATGTGGTCCAGGGAGGTACGTCTCAGGTCATTCACTCCAATATGGACAATGACAGAGTCGTATTTGTACTTGTTGTGGTGTGACCTGAGTGTATGCATCATGTGATGGATCCTGGCACCCGACAGGCAGCTGACTGTAATTTTCTCCTTGTTCAGCCTGGAGAGTGGGACATCAGTGTGCCTGACTATAGAGTCGCCTATGACTAGTGTGTTGGGTACGTTGTTTTGCCCGAGGGGCTGAGGTTGTGTGATACACTGGGTTTGTGAGCTATGTGTCGCTTGGGTTGTGTTGGGGGGTGGTGGTTGTTTGCTTTTCAGCTTCGGAGGTCTCTGTTGCTTGGACAGATTTTTATTAAGAGCCTCTGCAAATGTAGGTGTGTGTTTTGTGTTACTATGTGTGGGTTTTGGTGGTATGTGTTTAGAAGGACTATGTGTATGGTGTGGGTGTTTACCTTCTCCTCTTGACTGACTGGTCCAGTCTTGGCTGGAGAGAGCTTGGATTCCAGCTTGGCTATATAAGTGCATCTCTCACGGGTTGTAGTGTTGGGTGGTAGGAGGAGAATGTTTTTTGTGTACATGAGATAATTGCTACATTGCCCCAAGATGCCCAGATTCACCAGGTGGACAGGAGAAAACACTGGGAGCTGACCCTTAGACATACCTGGAGAGGTGCTTGCTTGTTTATTTAAGTACTAGAACTGTTTTCCTCCCACTTAGTAAGGAAAGTTGAGTGCTGTAGCAATTTATAGACTACCTAGTGCTTACAATGAGTTTTAAGCAAATGCTGAGCTCAAAGAATCAGGTTTGAGTGCTACTACTGGAGAACTGGCTAATTCTAAGATAAAATTTGAAGAGCAGACTTTCTGGCGCCAGTAATAGTTTAACCCTAGCTAAGCAGCGCTGCATGATGTGCAAACCCACACAAACATGGGTTTTTAAGTCAGAAAGTTGAAAGGGATAGAAAGCAGCCCCAATCAGCCAAAGAGGTGCAATTCCTGATCTGGAACCCACTCCTCCAGTCACAGATAGGCAGGTCAATACTTACCACTCCAACTGATAAACAGAAAGACTTCCCTCTACCACAGCAAGGTCTGAACAACTCAGAAACACAAACATAAAGTCCTGACTCCAGCAAATCTGGGATCTGGATTATTCTAATATAGAAAAAAGGTGGGAAATGAGCAAACAGATAGTATTTTTTTGTCATAATAATACCTTTTGGATTTGTAAATATTTTATTTATCATCTGCTGCTTATATGTGGATTAATTTTATTTGTCATCTGCTGCTTATATGTGGATTAATTATTTATTGTTTTCAACACACAGTTCTTAAAATATTTTATTTCACTGATACTTTAACAATATATATATATATATATATATATATATATATATATATATATATATATATATATATATATATATATATATATATATACATATATATATGTGTGTGTGTGTGTGTGTGTGTGTGTATATATATATATATATCTATATAAACTAAGAAATGAACTTTGTGACAATAACAGCATTCAAAGAATAATAAATCACACCAACTCTTGTAGTACTTTAGCACTTTCGTCTTATTTATTATCAAGACTTCTTCAGAAAGGCATGTTTCATAACTGTGAGCAACCATTTTCACTTCCTTTAAACACATTAGTTCTAGCAGGCCATTTAAATTAACAACAGTTTCTTTCCAATAGGAAAGTGTGAACAGGCAGGGTGCTGTGTGCATTTTCATTAACATTGCAATCGCAGTTACATAAGGTAAATTGGTCAGACAGTAATAGCCTTGTGGTGCCGTGTGCATTGGGACATCTTGGAAGGAGAAAAAGGTCTGACAGTTACTTGGGACATCTCCAAACTTCTGTTTCAAATTAATCTCTTCTTTTGGTGGTGCGTTTGAGAGGAATAAAAGCCCATCCCCACAGAACGAAGTATCGACAGAACCTGGAATGTCTAACTGCAGCAAGTGTGTCGCCTGTGTACACATACGAAAAGTCAACAACGTCCCCTTCCCGGACTGCAACAGAACTGTCCATCTACATGACCACTTTGACTGCAACACAAAAAATGTAGTCTACTGTGCTTTCTGCTAACATTATGGAATTTCTATATCGACAAAATGAACAGAAAGCTGAGTAACCGTATTAAAGAACACACTGCAGCAATATGCAAACAGGACAGCTTGAATGCCTTGGTTAAACACAGTGCTATTTGCCCAAACTTCACAGGATTCAAATTCACAGTGCTGGAAAAAATAACAGAGTTTGTAGGGGAAATGGACACATTCCTGCAAGTCCGGGAATGGCAGATAGAACTGAGAGCTGATGTCTATCCAGGTCTCAACGAAACAATGAATATTAAAGGTGCACTTAAATAGTATAGAGATTGAAATGTGATAGGGGTTGAAAGTTTAACAATTGTGCAAGCAGATTTAATGTGTTCCCTCTCTCCCTTACTCAGTGTAAGCCTGGACATCAAATGTGCGCTTAGAAGGTATAGAGATTGAAATGTGATAGTGTTTGAAGAATTGTGCAAGTGGATTTAATATGTTTATGGATTTACAACTGTGCAAGTGAATATAATGTATTTCCTCTCTCTCTGACTTTTGCCTCCCCACCACCACCTACACACATGCTCCCAGTCACCAGGCTAGCCCCCGCCGACCCCACCAACAACCCCCCCTGGTCTCACTTTTCACGCAGCCATTCAAGGGGTGATACCATCCGAACCAGCCCACGGGCGGTACCATCTGCACTGACCCAGTCTTCTGGGACTCTCTGTTATTTATATTCTCCTACCCATCAAACCCTGGCTCCACACTCCATGTGGTAGGCGGCCCCCAAATATCACCCCCAATCAAGTCCACACCACATTCCTCCCACTCCCCCCTTAGGTGGCATACACACACATTTCTCTATGTACACACACTGATACCCAAGCATAGTAGGACTCTCTACCTGACTCCTCCACCTTTGTCCATGCCCTTCTTTACTTACCTTTGGAGGCATGGACTCATAAGTTATGCAAAGTAACTATACATAATTTCTGGGTTGTCCCATCAGGGATGAACCAATCTGGGTGTTAATATTAGAATTATCACAGCATGACTCTCATCTTTCCCAGTTCCCCATATTGTTTAATCTTTTTTTTTTTTTTTTTTTTTTTTTTTTTTGCTTTTGCACACGATCCCTAATAGTATGCACATGGCATCACAAGACTATTACTGCCTGACCAATTTACCTTATGTAACTGTGATTGTAATGTTATTGAAAATGCACACAGCACCCTGCCTGTTCACACTTTACTATTGGAAAGGAACTGTTATTAATTTAAATGGCCTGCTAGAACTAATGTATTTAAAGGAAGTGAAAATGGTTGCTCACAGTTATGAAACATGTCTTTCTGAAGAAGTCTTGATAATAAATAAGACGAAAGCGCTAAAGTACTACAAGAGTTGTTGGTGTGATTTACTATTCTTTCAATGCTGTTATTGTCACGAAGTTCATTTCTTAGTTAGAATTTCTCCTCTTCGTTCATTTTTTGAGTGCGGTTAATTTTAGATATGTATATATATATATATATATATATATATATATATATATATATATATTATATGGGTGTACTTCACAAGCATGAAAGACCACATTACCAAAGATGAAAAGGCCGAGACAAGAACTCTGAAACTTAATTTGTGAATGACCACATAGCTGACACTTTTCCACCAGTAAGTAATCAGTTGGCCAACAAGGGGAAATTTACCTTTTTTACAACTGTAGCGTGATCCTGGAGTTGATATATTTAGTTGGGGAGTGTGGGGGCACAGCCCCCCACATTGGGTGGTGTGGGGGTGTAGC
>NC_056736.1:559085082-559348168 GCF_019279795.1 Protopterus annectens
GACAGAGGAATGGTGAAGATGGAGGGAGTAGAGTTGGTGAAGGTGGATGAGTTTAAATACCTGGGATCCAACAGTTCAGAGTAATGGTGAGTGTAGAAGAGAGGTGAAGAAAAGAGTGCAGGCAGGGTGGAGTGGGTGGAGAAGAGTGTCAGGAGTAATTTGTGACAGACGGGTACCAGTAAGAGTGAAAGGGAAAGTCTATAAGATGGTAATGAGACCAGCTATGTTATATGGGTTGGAGACAGTGGCACTAATGAAAAGAGAGGAGTCAGAGCTAGAGATGGCAGAGTTAAAGATGTTAAGATTTGCATTGGGTGTGATGAGCATGGACAGGATTAGAAATCAGTACATTACAGTGCTCAGGTTGGACGGTTTGGAGACAAAGCCAGAGAGGTGAGATTGCATTGGTTTGGACATGTGCTGAGGAGGGATACTGGGTATATTAGGAGAAGGATGCTAAGGATGGAGCTGCCAGATAAGAGGAAAAGAGGAAGACCCAAGGTAAGGTTTATAGATGTGGTGAGAGAGGACATGCAGGTAGTTGGTGTAATACAGCAAGATCCAGAGGACAGGAAAAAATGGAAACAGATAATCTGCTGTGGCAACCCCTAACAGTAGCAGATGGAAGAAGTATGTGTGTGTGTGTGTGTGTGTGTGTGTGTGTGTGTGTGTTTTTGTGTGTGTGTGTGTGTGTGTGTGTGTCTAGATATATATATATATATATATATATATATATATATATATATATATATATATGGTTTACCTTCATAAACTCGAATCACAGTGGTTCAAGTGCTCATATCAGCGACTTGAAACCATGAAAGTGAAAACGTCGACAGTCCTTAATGTTCGAAAAACAGCAAATCGAAAAGCAGATTCATTGTTTTTCGAACATTAATGTCGAACAAAAAAAAAAACAAAGTGTAAAGCAGGGGGGCAAGTCCCCCTGCACACCCCATGTGGGGGGCTGTTCCCCCACACCCCCTACTTTATTATTCTAACTCCGAGATCGCACTACAGTGGGGAAAGGAACCGTTTCCCTATCCCCACTATAGTGCAATCTGCTCCACAATGTCGAATGTGCAATGAGCGAATGTCACTTTGCATTCGCTCTTTGCACATTCGAACCTTTTTTCTTTCAGCGTTTGTAAACTTTGCAAACAGCCTTTTGAACACTTGCTGTTCGCCCGACTGTATATCCTCTTTATAAAGGTAAACCTGTATACACACATATATATATATATATAGATATATATATGTATATATATATATATATATATATATATATACACACACACACACACACACACACACACACACACACACACACACACACACACACACACACAGAGTCAGTAAACTAAAGGTTAGCCTAAAGTAATTTGCACTAGCCATTTGAGTGGTTTTAGGTACCTGGTTTATTAATGACTTCTTACCAGGTAGTATGCATGGAGTTGGTTGTGAAGCAGATATCACAGAGGTTAGACTAGTACTTCCCACATGAGGAATGGCCTTATTACAGGCTAATTTGCTTATCTCTGAATCTCTGTTAACTCTTATGAGTGTGGATCAGCACTTTCTTGCAGGATGAAAAGTCAGTCCGTGCATTGTATTGGAACAGGCATCTCCCCATTCACTGTCCCCGCATATATATATATATATATATATATATATATATATATAATATATATATATATATATATATATATATATATATATATATATATATACACACTGTACATACAGTAAAACCCACACTCATGCACTGATACCCACACACACACACACACACAAACCCGCACACATACACGCACATGCACACACACACACACACACACACACACACACACACACACACACACACACACACACACACACACACACACACACACACACACACACACACATACCTCTTACATGTCCAGGAAATATGATAATATTTCCAATGCCTCTTCTAATGTTTTTGTCCTTGTCATCATAAATCATGTTTCCTTTCAGTCAGTTTGTAATGCCCATTATAGATTAGATTGTGTGCTAGAGCTCTCACTCTTTTAACTTTTTAACTGAGTCCCAGTACTAGTTTAAATAATCTACCTGTGGTTATCTAGTGTACCTTCTGGCTTAAACCCCCCCCCCCCCCCCGCTCTCCCTTGTGGCTCATGGACTGTTGCAAACCTTGGGTCATAACAGATTAGCGTTTCATACTTCTTATTTTGTAAAACAAAAAAGTAAATGCATAACTGCACTAACAGATTAGTTAGTGTAGGAGGTTAGTGCTCCTGTTCTCTGTGTAAACAGTGCAGAGTTTGAACCCATTCCACATTTAATCATTTTGTATAGAAACAGATAATATATTACAGCTTGCCTGGTGCCTAGTGCTGGCACAGAGGACTAATGTTCTCAGTGGGAAGGTGCTGTGTTTGAATCTTTTTTTATGTCTTTAAGGCATACTATTTAGAATCTCCCTAGTGTTTAGTGTTTCCCTGACCTAAATTATCTTTTTTTATAAGCACCTTTAAGGCATGCTGTAAAGAGCCTCCCTGGTATCTAGTGTTCTCCCATGCCCACATCTTTTGTAAGTACCATTAAACCACTTTGTTTAATGAAATTCCAAGTGTAATTGAGGTGCAATTTAAAGAGTTATCCCTGGTGCCTAGTGTTCCGTCACCCACATCTTGCTTAGGTGCCATTAAGGCTCAGTAGTGAAGAGTTATCACTGGTTGCTAGTATTCTCCCCAGCCCATGTCTTGTTTAAGTGCTGTTAGGAGATTATAGTGAAGAGTGCCATTGAGGCACATTGTTAATAATGTATCCCTGCTGTCTAGTGGCCCCCCCAATGCTATACAATTTGCTTGTTAATCTAGTTGAGTGTGGTGGTATGACATCCCTCAACTTACACACACACACACACACACACACACACACACACACACACACACACACACACACACACACACACACACACACACACACACACACACACACACACACACACACACACACACACACACACACACACACACACACACACGTGAAAAGAAAGCAAAGTTTGTAAAACAAAGAAAACAACAGGTGGATACAGGGGAAACTATAAATTTAAGTTTATTTATTTTAACTAAATTAATTAATTCTGGAGAAACTCATAAAACCAATGTGTTTTTATGAAGGTAGAAAGAAACTGGAGTACAGGTGGTACCTCACAATTCAACCACCTTGCACCTCGACCATTTCGCAATTCAACCGTGCTTTCAGCCACCCGAGCATCCCGCAATTCAACCACCATCCTGAAATTTGACCCAGTAAGGAGGCTGAAAAGTTGTTCATTGCTTCCTGTTGTTATTTATTTATTTGACATTTGTTGACTGGGATGTCCGACTGAGCAAGAGCCCTTTTTCAGCGAAGGCCTGTGGAGAAAAGCTCCACATAGCCACAATGCTTAAATACACAAACAGCAGTGTAAGATAACATATCAGACATAGCATGATTTGAGAGCATTGCAGAGGCAAACAAAGGAGTAGTTTACAATTAGTTACAAAAACAGAATGAGCAACCTTTGAGAACATATCAAACATAGTGTGATTAGAGAACATTACAGAGCGAAACAAGGGAGCTCTAAACACTTACTTTCAAAAAAGTAATTAGGCTACTTGAAATGTACAGAGCTTTAACAGAGAAGTAGTTAGAATGAATCTAAGAAACAATTCATTATATAGTGACAGTAGAAGAAGTAAGAATAGGATATGTCTTTTCTGAGGGGGTAGAGAGACGGTACCACGTAGGAAGAGGACAAATAGAGAGGAAAAGAGTGGGAGAGAACAGGAAAAGTTAGATTAGTAGTAAGTGAGGACAGGGAGAGAGAGAGACAGAGAGAGAGAGAGAGAAGGGCAACAGGGGGTAGTTAAGCAGAGAAAGGTTCAAGGAGGGTTTTTGCAGTGGCATGTCCAGGTGGTTAGTAAGTGTTGTTTGAGGGTACTTTTGAATTCTGGTGTGAGTTATTTCTCTAATGGATAAGGGAAGCGGGTTCCAGAAAAGGGCAGTACAGTAGCTGTATAGGTTTTGGCCAATACATTTTTTAGCCTTGTATATATACAAATATATATATATATATATATATATATATATATATATATATATATATATATATATAAATATATATATATATATATATATATCCAGAAGCTTTTTGTCAGCACTCCTAAGGTCTCTAGTTGGAGCATAGGGAGAGATGATAGAAGAAATGTCAGGGCAGAAGGAGGGTTTGTTGAGAATGGAATGAATGGCAAATAGTTCTGAGTAGAGAAATTGGAGCAGAACTGTAACCATTTTAAGTACTGAGTGATAGACAGGGATGTGAATTTGGGAGGTGATTAGCAGCAAACCTAGCAATTTTGTTATAGATGGTTTCCAGCTTGGAGAGTAGAGAGGATTGAAGATAAGTTAATATTTAGGAGCTGCAGAGGAGACTAGGGAGAAGGTTGGCATAGACAAGTGAGATCTATGACTCTTTTGTAAGGAGCTTCTTATTTCTATATAGTAATCCAAGTTTATGTTGAGTTTTTTTAGTGCAGTGGTGGACATGAAGGTCACATTTGAGCTGGTCATCAATGATGGCTCCTAGGAGTTTGGTGTGAGTTTTAACATTAATGAAGTGTTGTTGAGTGAGGTTATAGCGAATGTGGGTTTGGAGATGGAAAGAAATGTAGGTAGGAATAGGAGAAGTTTAGTCTTTTTGTGATTTAGAATAAGTTGATTGTTAGAGAGCCAATTTTCAATAGAGTTAAATGAGTTTTGTGTGAGGGTGTGTAAGTCAGAGAGAGTGTCAGATATGGAGATGATAGTGGAGTCATCAGCATACTGAATGAGAGAAGAGTGCTGACAGGATGTGTAGAGATCATTAGTGAAGATGTTAAATCATAGGGGTCCTAGAAAAGACCTCTAAGGTGCTCCCATCTTGATGATGAGGAAGGGAGATTGTGCAGAGAGTTATTTTACAGATTGCAGTCTGTTGGAGAGGTAGCTAGAGAACCAGGAGATAGTTGAAGTAGAGAGGTTTAGTTTGGGGAGTTTAGAGAGGAGCAAGGGGTGACATACAGTATCAAAAGCTTTAGGGAGATCAAGAAAGAGACAGGAAACAAGCTTGTTGTTGTCTCTAGCAAGAGATTCTGAGTGGGAGAAAGAGATGAGAGCAGTTGAGGTACTGTGGTTGTTGTGTTGTTTATGTAGTCCAGTTGTTTCTTTTAAGTGGTGCGAGGAAGTGAAGAAATGGGGCCAAATAAGAATGAAAATAAGTGTGATATTGGCTGGAAAAATAAGTGGCTGAGCATTGAAAAGAAGAAAGAAATCATAGGTAAAATTGAGAGACAAAGTAAAATAGAATGAATAGCAGAACAATATGACATGCCTAAGTCTACTATCTCAACATTTTGGAAAAACAGAGACAGCATCATGGGTCCTGAGGTGTCAAAAGGAGCAACAAAGGTTTTGGATAAACCCAGAAAAACAAGAAGATGCTTCTTGATTGGATCCAGGAGAGGCAGAGAAATGGAGATCCAATAACTCAGACCATAATCTGTGAGAAAGCTAAGCCCATCTTTGAGGACTTACAAAAAACTCCAGAAAGTAGCTCACAACAACAAACAGAGGAATGTAAAGAGATTAGGGGGGTGGTTCCACAGATTTAAAACAAGAAGTGGCACCCACAGTGTTCTGAGACAAGGAGAGACAGCTAGTGCTGACAAAGAAGGTGCACAGAAATTTGTCAAGGAATTTGAAGAATTGATTGAGAGAGAAGGCTATCTGCCAGAACAGATTTTTAATTGCATTCAAATGGCTTGTCTGGAAGTGATTGCCAAGTAGGACTTACATAACCCAAGAAGAAGCTAGGATTCCAGGTCACAAGCCAATGAAAGATAGGCCCTCACTCCTCCTGGCAGGAAATGCCAGTGGAGACTTCTTGCCAAAGCCTCTGCTGGGGTATCACTCAGAAAACCCAAGATGCTTTGGAAAAAATACTATAAAATCAGAATTACCTGTAATGTTGAAATCAAACACCAAAGCTTGGGTAGACCAGTCAGTTTTCAAGTACTGGATTTTTGAGGAGTCTGCTCCAAGTATCAAGAAGTACCTGACAGAGAACAGTTTGCCAATGTAAGTTCTAACACCTCTGCCCACCCGTGAGAGTTAGAGGAAATTCTTCAGCTAAACTATAATTTCATCAAGTTTCAGTTTCTGCCTTCCAACACAACTTCTCTCATTCAACCTATGGATTAACAAGCCAATGCCTGCTTCAAGAAGCTCTACACAAAAGTGCTCTTCTCAAGGCTCTTCAACACGACCCATTCTTCTGATAAAACACTGAAGGAATTCTGGAAGACTGAGTTTGATATTCTTCATGCCATATCATTCATCAAAAGTGCCTGGGATGGAGTGTTGCAGAAAGCCCTTCATGCAGCCTGGAGGAAACTGGTTTCTTCCTTTTCAAAGGGTGAAATTGTGGATGAAGCAGCTGAAGATGCTGAAGCAGCTGAATTGCTGCAAGACATCATTCCCACAGCAGAGCACCTGGACATAGGGGAGGTGGATGAGGCAGATATGGAGGAACTGCTACAAGACCACGATGAGCTCACAGTGGAGGAACTTACAGCACTTTGCAATGAGCAGTTCAAAGAAAAAGAAAGGGATGCCAGGGAAAAAGGACCTATGCCGACAGCTTGCATTAAAGAACTTTTATCCAACTGGGAAAAGGTGCAGGCTACAGCCTTGGAGTGGCACCCCAACATAGGTGACATCAACAAGATGACAGACCTGCTTGACAACACAATCATGCACCACTTCAAGACCATTCTAAAAAAGAGGGAGTGACAAGTCACCCTGGACAATTTTTTTTTCACCTACGCCTGCCAAAAAACGGAGGGAACAGGCAGGACAGGGTGAAGAAGATTCCCCTTCTAACAACTAAAGACTAAGTGGACTCTGCAAATAGTATAAATATGGCGACTCATGTTCAGTTTTTGGCATGGACACTGGTGGGGCTGGGTAGAGAGAATGGGCACTAGTGTATGATGCTGACTCACCTAAATGGACGGCGCAGTGGTGCAGTGGTAGCGTTGTTGCCTCACAGCAAGAGGTTCTCCGGTTCGATTCTCGGCTCTGGTGCCTTCTGTGTGGAGTCTACATGTCTTTCCTGCATTTGTGTGGGTTTCCTCCCACATCACAGACATGCATCTGGAGCGTTTCTCCCCAGGCCTCCACTGAAAATTGTCTCATTCCAAGTTGGACTTTAAAAAAAATAAAAATAAAATAAATAAATGAATGAGCCAAGCAGGAGATCCACTGGACAAAGTCCTGAAGAGGGATTAAAAAAACAGATACACCAGTATACATTGTATTGTGTGTTATTATTTCCATTGGGGTGTAGATAGGAAACTGTTAGATGTTTTAAGTTATAATATTATTTATTTTGGGGGTGTGGATAGGAAACTGTTGTAAGATGTTTTAAGTTATAATTTATATCACATTAAAATGAACTAAATAAAATATTAATCATAATCATAGAAAACAAATATTCATTTCCTAATTGCTATCGCACAATGATGTAATGAACATGCATTTTAGCTGGACAGTAAACATGTTAGCCTGCATTTAGATGGATTTAACATCAAATAAATTTGTATGTGACATGTGAACCATAGCTTTAGGAATGTACAGTAGTCTTCCATTCCTCCTCCGCCCCTCCTCCATGTCCTCTTCTCCATTTAAGAGATGTTCTACACTTCAAATAATGGTGAGCTACATTTTTTAAAATTTTTTTAAGTGTATTTTTTAATTTTGTTTGGGCCGGGAATGAATTAAACAATTTTCCATACATTTGTATGGGAAATGGCATCTTGCAATGCAACCGTTTCGCAATTCATCTGCCATTCCGGAATGGATTACAGTTGAATTGTGAGATACCACCTGCATTCAGTGTCCGGATTCACTATAGAACATCGAAAGCCCATAACACTGAAATTCAAAAGATTGAGACCAAAATCTTGACAATTCAAAACACTGAAAACTCAAAACATTGAATCCCATAACATTGAAAAACATAGGAAAACAACACTTAATATATGCCAGCAAAACTACATTCAGAAACAAATAAAAAGTAAACCATATTACACTTCTCCAAATATAAGCGGGGGGCAAGCCACCCTGCACCCCCCACACTCCCTGCTACTTAAATGTATCAACTCTGAGATTGCACTACTACACAGAACAAAATGGCAAACATACCATTCCTCGCTTCATGCCTGCCTGTTTAAATTGTAAAAAACTATCCTCAACCTTCTCTTAGAAACACTACTTCACTGTTAAAACATTACACATTACTATATATCTCTGAGATACTTACCGGAGTTTCATAGGTAACCTCAGTCATATTCCCCTTCTTACTTACTATATTACAACATAACACATGTTAGTGTAGTGTAGTGCGATCTCGGAGTTAATACATTTAAGTAGCAGGGGGTGGTACCGGGTGTCTTGCACCCCATGCTTATATTTGAAGAAGTGTAATATGGTTTGTTTTTTTATTTCTTTCTTTATGTAGTTGTACTGGAATATAGTACATGTTGCTATCCTATGTTTTTTCAGTGTTATTGGATTCAATGTTTTGAGTTTTCAGTGTTTTGAATTTTCAAGATTTTGGTCTCAATGTTTTGAATTTCAGTGTTATGGGCTTTTGATGTTCTAAAGTGAATCCCAGTGTCCACTTCCATATACCCACTTTGTAAAAAATCTCCTTTTAATTCATTTAATTGCTCTTCTGCTTTGGTTCATGTAGTAATTATAAACCAAAATATTGGCACTACAATTTAACTGCTTGTTTGTCCCCCAAAAAGTAGTAAACAATGTAAAACATGCTAGACATGCAGTATGCTTCATAATACAGTCCAGTAGTCCAGCTAGTGTGGGGCAAATGGGGCAATTGGATGTTGTATCAAATATATATATATATATATATATATATATATATATATATATATATTTATCATATCTATTTAAATTTATAGGTTCATAGGTGTGTACTAGGCTAATGGCCCTGGGACCTTTACAAGCCTAGCCCAAAGAAGTGCCCTGGCATTGTGCCGCCTGTCGTTACTTTCTAGTGCCTCTATCAAGTAGAGCCACTGGAGTGATCCCAGGGTGAACTTTCTATTTCCCATCCACTCATCAAGATTTCTCTTGAAGAGGGCTAGTGAGGGCTCGGCTTGACATGTATGGGAAGTCTATTCCAGAGCATGGGCAGTCTCTGGTTATGAACCTGTCCCTCCAGCATGTTCTGTGGATTGTGGTAATGAGGTTGAGGTCTTTGGAGTGTGTGGTGCAGAAGGATTGGGATTTCTTTAGATGTAGCATTTCTAACAGAGCTGGGTCAGACATGGCTTTGTAAGTCAAGCAGAGATCGCCTCTTAGTAGACAATATAAGACAGAAAATAGCTGGAGTTTTTTGAGTCTGTCCATGTAGGACATGTGTTTAAGGCCTAGGATCCTCTTTGTGAGGTGCTTTTGTGGCCTCTCCAGCAGTTGCAGGTGTTTAGTGAGGTACATGCCAAATGGGGCATTATACTCTATGATTGGTCTAATGAGGGAAGAGTAGAGAGAAATGATGACCTCTTTCTTCCTGGATGCAAAACACTTGGTAATGAGATGCGCCACACAGAAGGACTTTCTGACCACAGTGGCAATGTGGTGGTCGAAGGAGAGGTTGCTGTCAACCTGTGTCCCCAGATCTCTTATAACGCCTTCAGTGTTCAGTGGGCTCCCATTGATGTGGTAATTAGTGGGAACTGAGTTTTTCCTAAAGGGAGATGAGGATGCAATTTTGGCATTAAACTTAAGGCCATGGTTTCAATACAGTCATTGGTCTCAGTGAGGCCTTTCTGTAGGATGTCTGCATCACTTAGGGAGTTAATAATGACTCCCAGCTTGCAGCTGTCTGTGAATTTGGTCAGCCAGAGTCCCTCTGTATTGGCCTGGACATCTGAGAAGTAGATGCCAAACAGGAGAGGAGCCAGGACCAATCCATGTGGGACTCCACTCATGACTGGTTGGCAGTCCACTACCTTCACACTGTGTGTTCTATCTGTGAGCCAATTTGCAACCCACCTAACAGTATAGGGGTTGACGCCTAGTTTGGTGAGTTTATCAATAATTCCTGAGTGAGGAATGGTATCAAAAGCCTTGGCCAGATTGAGGTAGGCTGTATGAACTGCCTTACCTTCATCCACCGCTCTGATGACTGACTCAAAGAAGTCAACCAGGTTGAGCAGACATGATCTACCTTTCACAAAACCAAATTGCATGGGATCTAGAGTTCAGAGATTCCCTATATCCTTGTTAATTAGGTCCATGATGATGTGCTTCATAGCCTTACATATCAGACTCATCAGGCTAATGGGGTGATAATGTCCAGCGTCTGTAGTTGCTCCTCCTTTATGGAGAGGGATGACTGTAGCAGTACGCCATTCAGTAGGGACAAAGTCTCAGGTGAGGCTATGAGTGAACAGAGCACACAGATGTCGTGCCAGTTCTCTTTGTAATTCATGTAGAACATAGTCAGGGATATTGTCGGGTCCAATGGAAGCTGTATTTTTGGCCTTAGACAATGCAGCTTTATTGTGCTGCAGTAATGCAGGGTGCCTGGCATTCTTCCGATATTGAGATTGGTCCTTTAGGGGGGGAGGGAGGGGTAAAGTTGGCACTGAATCTGTCGGCCAGTGTGTTGGCAATATCTTTTGGCTCAGTATAGGAGGTACCATTGTGCAGTAACGCAGAACAAATCTGGGTATTGCCATGGAGATTCTTGATATAACTAAAGAAGGCTTTGTGGTTGTTTTTAGTGCCTGCCACAATTCTGCTTTCATAGCTGGCTTTGGAGGTTTTGATGAGGGATCTCAACTTTTTGTTAAGGCTAATAAGGTCATTTTTCCAGTCTTGGGACTTCACCTTTTTCTGCAACAGTTTCTTCCTTCAGTTGTAGAGTTTATTAAGGGCAGAGGATCACCAGATTGGCTTTGTTTTTTTGGAGGACAGCATCTTGGCTCTGTTGGGTATGGCTAGTTCCATGCATTTATGTACATGATCTTACAGTAAATTGGTGTATGATTCGGCAGTCATGCATCTATTTTCCATTTGTATGGGTGCTGTGAAGTTAGCCACCTCTGTTTTTAGGACTCCAAAGTCAGTTTTGGAGAAGTTTTTCATGGTGGATACCTTTGCAGAGGGTGTGGGCGAGATGTGGATTTCCATGGTGATTAGTTTGTGGTCGGATCTAACCAGAGAGGAATTGACTATTGACATAAAGGAATGGTTGCCCATGTTAGTAATAACCAGGTCAAGGATGTTGCTTCCTCTAGTGGGGGTAAGAATGAGCTGGTCCAGGACATGTTGGACCAGTGCATTGGTGCGTGAGTAGTTTTCCCAGTTGATGGAGGGTTAGTTGAAGTCTCCTAGTATGAGACTGTTCTGCTGGGCCTTGATAGTTTCCAGGGTGCTTAGGAACATGGAGTGAGAGTCTAGGGACATGGTTGGGGACCTATAGCAGGCTATGACCTGGATCGCAGTCTTAGCCAATGTTAGTTGTACCTGAAGTATCTCAGATGCATTATGCTGGGCTACTAGTCTGGATGTGTGCATATCCTTTATGAATATGGAGACACCACCCCTTTTGGCAGTTCAGTCCATGTTTTGAGGCTGAAAGGTGTGGAATGAGTTATAGCCTGGTAGCACAGGGGTGCTTTCTGCTGCTTTAAATCAGGTCTCCATTACAGCACAAATGTCAATGTTCTCCATTTTTAGGAGTGCTTCGAGTGAGCGCATCTTGAAATTTAGACTTCTAGCATTGAGCAGCATGACCCTCAGATTGCATTTATAGCTGTTATGGTGGTAATTTGGTCTTTGGAACACCACCTAAAAAAGGCACTATAGGGGTGGCAAGAGTCTTAGCCAGTACCCGGAAACCCTGGGGTGACAGATGCAGGCCATCTCTGGCAAAGCATCAAGGTCTGTCAATCATGTCATCCCAACCAGTTAGATACTGGATCCCCTTAGAATGACACCAGAAACTTAGCCAATTGTTGAAGTCAATCATTTTTTGTTTGTACTGCGGTATCATTATGGGTGATGGTAGGATACTGCTCAGGGCTAGTGTCATACCTGCCTGGTCCACATAATCTGAGAGCTCCATTATGTCTCTTTTCATGTAGTCCAGGAAGGTGCATCTCAGGTCATTCATACCCACATGGACAATGACAGAGTCATACTTGTTCTTGTTGTGGAGTGACCTGAGTGCATGTGTTATGTGTCGGATTTTGGCACCTGATAGACAGCTGACTGTTACCTTCTCCTTATTCTACCTAGTGAGTGGGACATCTGTGTGCCTCACTATTGAGTCACCTATGATTAGTGTATTGGACAAGGTGTTTAGCCTTAGGGGCTTAGGTTGAGGGGCACACCGTGGAGGTGAGCTATGTGTCCTGTGGTTTGTGCTGTGTTGTAGTGGTTGAGTGCGTTCCTGTCTTGGAGGTTTCTGCTGTTTGGGTAAATTTCTTTTGAGTGCCTCTGTGAAGGTGGGTGTGTGGTTTGTGTTTTTATGTGAGAGCTGTGATAGTGGGTGTGCTGGAGGGCTATGTGTTTCATGTGGTGTGGTGCAGGTGTTGACCTTCTCCTCTTGACCAGCTAGTCCAGTCTTGGCTGGAGAGTGCATAGCTTCCAGTTTGGTGATATAAGTGCATCTCTCACAAGTCTGAGTGTTGGGAGGTAAGAGGAGAGGGTTGTCTGTGTACATGAGGCAGTTGCTACACTGCCTCAGAATGCCCAAGTGCACAAGGTTAATAGGAGAAAGCACAGGGAACTGCCCTTTAATCATGCCAGGAGGGGTGGTCATAACTACTAAGTACTGGAGCTATTTCCATGAAGAACGACTAGTGCTGATGGCTCTTAGGTGTGCTATAATTGCTACAAAAACCTGTTGAAGTGCAAAGTGATTAGGCTATTTGAAGTGCAAGAGAGACATAACTAGCAAGATCTAAGGGAAAAACTGAAGAGCAAACTTTCTGGCACCAGTAATAGTTTACCTCAGCTCGGCACCACTGAGCGGAGCTTAAACAAGTGCAAACCCGTCAAATGCAGGCTTTTAAACCAGAAAGTTGAAAGGGATGGAAAACTGCCCAAACAGTCAATGAATTACAGTTTCTGGGCCAGGAACCACTCCTCTTGTGGTAGATAGGCTACCTAGTGCTTACCACTCCCACTGATAAGTTAGAAGGCTTCCCTGCAACACAGAAAGGCCTGGGGGGCTCAGAAGCTTACAAACAGTCCTGGATACAGCAAATCTGTATCTGGACTACACTAGTTACAGGAAAGGTGGGAAACAAGCTTAGAACTTTTTTTTTTTTTTTTTTTTTTTTTTTTTTACAGAAAAGCAGCTAAAACAGCAGTAAAACAATCCAAATGCAGTGCAAGTTAGCACACTTGAGTATGTAGCAATATTAAAGCAAATACAGTTTAAATAAATGGAATTAAATTTAAAAATGACTAAAAACTTGTGCAGAAAGCAGAAAATTAGGAAAAAATCAAAATGGAGGCACTTAGAGTATCAGAAAACAATGCCAGCAAATATATAAACAATACAGTCAAAGCAAAAATTAAGACAGTGCAGAACTCTGAAGAGTTAAAAAGTGCCAAAAAATATACTTATCAGTTCTATATTTCCAGATTTTTTGAGAAGCACACTCAGTCAGAACACAAGGAGATTCTAGCAATGGTAGATTCTAGCAAAGTCTTTTTTTTTTTTTAATAAAGTAGAAAGGGAGAAAGGAGGAACAGAATATAATTCAAGGTTAAAAAACTAAGTGGGTTGGCCTTCTTAAATGTTCTCTCAGTATTACGTAGAATGAGCCAATGACACTAGACTGGGATATGTCCCAGATCAAATTTACAGTAGGGGCGCAAGCAACTGCAAAGCCACCAAGTATAACAACAAGACACCAACAGGGAGGGAGGGTGAGGAACTATACTACAGCTACAAGCTGCTCACAAACAGAAAATACAACTCTCAGTATGAAAAAGCAGTTTACAGTTAAGTAATTCAGTAAAAATGCAATTACAATTCACTATCTAGCAATGAAAAATACAGTTAAAACAGTATATAACAGTACACAAATGCAGTGAAACAGTAAAAAAAGAAGCTTTATAACAGTGCAACATGTAGTAGATTAGCTGTATAGCACAATTATAAGCATTAAGAAGTGCAATTCAATTAAATAAATGTAAGAAATAACTTATTCTGCTCTTGGAGTCTTAGGGAATTTCTGCTTTGTTCCCGTGATGAATCACCACTTCACAGCCTGGTAAAAACAAGTACAGCCCCCTGCAGACACAGGGTTTAAATACCAGAAAAGATGAAAGAATGTAGAAGCTCGATTTACTACCCAATCCTGCTGGGTCTACTTTAATTAAACGAAAGCGAAATCTGTCGACACGTAAACAGTGAAATGCAGAAATGTTGAACGTACTAAATAGCGAAATTGGAAATGTCGAATTGTCATAGTTGGCCTGTCTGCGGTATAGCTCCGTAAGGTAAGTGTGCGATAGTTACGGACCTTAGGGTTAAGGTAAGTGCATAGATAGGTAATGTATGTAAGGTTTAGTGCAGGGTTTTGTTAAGTGTATGTGTGTGAAATATTTACTTTGTGTGGGTATAGTTCTGTAGGGTAAGTGTGCGGTAGTTACAGACCTTAGGATTAGGGAGGGGTTAAGTGTAGTGCATAGATAGTTGTGTATGTGGGGTTTAGTGTAGGGTTGCAAGTCGGGTTTTGGTGCTTTAGTTTAGAGTTAGTAGTAGGGTTTTGGTTAGTGTATGTATGTGTTTTTTGTTGTTGTGTTTGCGTAGGTAGTATGTTACAGGCGGTGGGGTTGGCCGACTATTGAAGTTTTGATGTTTAAATATCACAGTTTTGCGTGTTCGACGTTATCACATTTCACTGTTTATGTGTCAACGGATTCATATTTGACGGATTCCGCTTTTGTTTAATTAAAGTAGACCCAGTCCTGCTAGCCCCTGCTCTTTCAACCAATCACTCGTGCTAGAGAAGGTCAGGCAACCCTGTTACTCTCAGTTACAGAGAAGACAAGACACTATCAGCAGAAGATAAATTAATCCTAGTATCTGATATGTGAACAGAACCCCCCCACCTTCTACACCAAAGGTATGTGTTTTACCTGTTCTTCTTCTTCTTCTTCTTTCGGCTTTTCCTGGTTAGGGGTCGCCACAGCGGATCACCTGTCTGCTCATGATTGGCAGTGGAGTTTTACGGTGTTGAGTTGCCAGCCCGGCACCCAACCTTCCACAGAAGGCACACACACACACACACACACACACACACACACACACACACACACACACACACATACACACACACACACACACACACACACACACACTAACAACTAGGGCCAATTTAGAGTGTCCAATCCACCTACAGCATGTCTTTGGGATGTGGTAGGAAACCGGAGCACCCGGAGGAAACCCACACGACCACAGGGAGGACATGCAGCCTCCGCACAGAAGGCACCCCAGACAAGGATCAAACCAGAGAACCTCTTGCTGTGAGGCAGCAACGCTAACTGCTGCACCTTGAACTCTCTTTAAGGGAAACAACAAAGCAGCAATGCTTATGTCCTAAATGGACGTCTGAGATTCTCCTGCATGCCTCCTGCTTCTTCTTATGTCATCTTGCATGGTCACCACCACAAAAATGACCAGTGATTGGCTTCACAGGTAGAAAGGGCAGTGCCATGGTGCAATAAAGAAAGTGTCTCTGGGCTATATCTTTAGCACCCTCAGCTAGTGATTTATTTTGCCAAAAACAGTATCTGTGAGCTAGGTGTGGGTGCATTTACTTATTAAAAAAAATTCAATATTTGGAACTTGGCTAAATATATTAACTGGGTCAGGTCTACCGATTTAACTGCATTACTGCAAACTGGAACTGCTGAAGGCAGGAAAAAAACAAACAAGTACGTTTATATGTATGCTATTCTGCTTGTGCATACAATGGGCAAAGTTGGCAAACTATCGAAGGGATTGTTGGAGGGAACTGTTTCATTCATTTTGAGTGCTTGTGTTGTTTTGTGTATACATGGACAAAATTAACCACTGAAAGGGTCGGGGTCATTGGGGGAAGTGTTGCATTTTGGTGCTTGTGCTATACTTCAACATACTGCTGAAGGGGTCTTTGGGGGAAATATTTCATTTTGGGACTTGTGCATACTTGGACATACTACTGAAGGGGGTTGATGTTTCACTTTGGTGCTTGTGCATACATACATGGACAGACTACTAAAGGGGTTGTTGAGAGAAGTCTTTTCATTTTGGTGATAGTGACATGCTTTTGCATACCTGGATAAAATACTGAAGAGATCTTTAGGGGAAATGTTTCATTTTGGTGTCACTGAAGTGCTTGTGCATGCATGGACAAACTTGTGAAGGGATAAAGGACATTTAGGGAAAGAAATCAAACAATGCAGCCAACATTGCTTGATAGGCAGCAATGCAGCAAAGCCAAGCATAATTTTAATGCATATTATTTTTGATTTTAAAACAAGGATATAGTACAGGATATAACAAGTCATTCCACTATGACTCACAGAAGATTAAACCTCTTGGTGATCAGGTTTACTGAAATGTAAGTGTTTTTTTTTGGGGGGGGCAGCCTCCCCTGCCTCCCTAATGTGCGGGTGAGCAACCCTACCTCCAAATTTATATTACTAGTCTCTTCTCGATCATTTTAAAAAAGTAACATATGTCTCTGTCTCACATGAAAGCAGTATTAGGGGGCATACTTCTTACCTCTTAGCACAAGAAATCTGGATAAAGCCTGAAATGATGAGGTCAAAGGCCCCAAAATATGGACATGTTTTAAACATTGTTTTTATAAAGTTTAAACGTAGCTGCTAGAATAATAGGACTGGTATTAGTGTGCATTTTCTGAAGGAAATGAGATCTGAAACACAAGTTAATGAGTTAAATTCTCACTGATTTGCTAGAAAACCACAGATTTTATGAGGTGAAAATCTGATCATTCTGTAGAAATCTGGACAGTTAAAAGGTATGATCAGGGACCAGGGCTAAATATTCAGCATATGTTGTTTAAGTCTCTGAAAGCCTATTTATTGCCTAGGTGAACTAAGGAGAAATATCAATCAAAAATAGCTTTGACCAATCAAAAATGAGGCCCCTCTGTACTCTCTATTCTTAATAGACTTTTAGAGGTCACCATTAGAGTATCTTGAAATAATCCCAATTACTGCAAATTTGCAGAATAACAAATTGTTCTGCCCAAGTATTAAAAGGTATGTCCAAGCTAGAGATTGATGGAGGGTTTTGGAAACCTCTCTTCCTTTAGTGTTTAAGCAGCTGAAAAGCATCATAAAATAGGATAAGTACATGTAAAACGGTATAAAAATAGTTATTGGATTTGATATTTAGGATTATTACTATTTTATTATAAACTGTGTGTTTATAATTAAAATAAAGCTAACTTTAGCTTAGACACTTCCTTTATCAATGACTAGCATGCACATTGGATATATACATATCATGGTTTGTTTTGTGCAGTAACAAAATAATTGAGTGTGTGTGTAAGTCCTAAGGTTAGTACTAGGCTATCTGCTGTTTTTAATTTCTCCAAGTCTTTTGGGTTTCTAATACCATGACAGGACTGGACCCCATTCCTAAGTCAAAGTACGATTAAAGTTCATGAAATTAGTATTGCTTCACTCTTTGATGTCAGACAAAGTGCTCTTCGCAGCACCCACAATGTGCCCAGTAATGACTCCTTCTGCAATTTGTATGGTGTTACATGAATTGGTAACATATCTAAATACAATTGTAAATTATTTTTTATAAGACACATTGCTCCTTCTGCTATTGGAACTGTGGGTATCTTTTTTCCACATGGCTCTCGTTTCTGCCTGCAGATCCAAGTATTTTATGACTTTGTGTCTCTCTGTACGCAATGCACTGTAGTCACTGGGTGTGGCAATTTCAATGATCAATGCTACTTTTGTTATTTTTTCTTGGACCACTATATCCAATTTTCTAGCATCTATCTTTTGAATTGTTGGTATTGGGTGATCCATGTGATATAAACTTCATCTAAAAACCTTCCACTTTGATAATTCAGCTCTCAATTGGTTCCATGCCTATATCTCTGGAAGGCAACAGGCAGTCCAATGGCAAAATAAGCTCTCTCAACCCTTACCTAATACCATAGGAGTTCCACAAGGCTCCATTCTAGGTCCCCTTCTCTTCTCCGTGTTTATAAATGAACTCCACTCAGTTATCCCTCAAGCCACATGCATCCAATATGCAGACGACTCCACCCTCATCTTCTCTAATGTAGCTCTCCCTGACTTACAAGTAATGACCCAACAATGCTTTAGTACAATTGAAAAATGGCTATCAGAGAGGAATCTCATCCTAAATCCTAAAAAAACTAAGCTATTACTATTCTTTCCCACCTCAGCTCCTTCTCCAGTGCAATACCCCCCACTAGCTAATAATAGCACCTTCTTCGTTCAATCTAATAATGGCACCATAATTAACCCTGATACTAACACTAAACTACTAGGGGTCATTATTGACAATAAACTTAAATTTAACTTACACATCAGTCAAACCATAAAGACTGTAAATAAGAAACTCGGATCACTGTATAGAATTAAGAACTTCCTCACCCCCATTGCCAAACTAACCATAGCACGCACTCCATCTTCTCTCCACACTACTGTATGCTTCCCCTGTTTTCTTTCCTCAACATAGGGACATCAATAAACTTTCCGTGACTTACAATCACATTGCTAGATTCATTACAGGTGCCCCTTATAGAACGCATCACTGCCTTAACCTAAAGAAACTTGACTGGTTAGAACTACCAAATATTCTCAAACTTAACCAACTCTCTGAAGCATATAAAATCATCAAGGAACCTGAAAAACTCCTCACTAAACAATCTACTGACCCCCTACTTCAACCTAAGTAGTCTTCGCTCCTCTAACAGATTACTGGTCCAAACCATCAAATCCAACAATATGGGAGGGGATGCTCTCTATGCTAATTCTATAGGCAAGGTTTGGAACTCCCTACCTAACAACCTAAGACTCTCCAATTCACTTTCTCAATTCAAGAAAAATCTTACCCAATTCTTTAAGGAACATTGGATATGCCCCTGCGTAGACCCAGGCTAGGTTCCTGTCAAATATAACACATCCTACACTACTTGAACAAATTGGATATCTTCTCAATTTCTTACTCCAACTGACTATTAATCCTACTCTACTGTAATAAAGTACGTAGTTTCTTTATCATCCCTCAGAACTCTAGATAAACAATGAACTGGAATCTCGAAATAGTACTTTAAAGTCCCTTGAACTGCACTAGTTTTCACTAGTTTTTTCTCTTTAGAATTGTATTTTAACTGTTATTCTGCTATCATCAGTTTTACATGAATGTAAATAATACATTAACGAGCATATTTTTTCTTCCATCTATGTAATGTGTAAACTTATATGTATTTTTTTGCAATATGGAGCTTTTCTCCCCGGGCCTCCGCTGAAAATGGACATGTATCCAGTCGGACCATCCCGGTCAACAAATGTAAAATAAAATAAATAAATAAATAAATAAATAAATAAATAAATAAATAAAATTTTCTATGATTCTTTGTGGCTCATGTTTCCTGTATTTTTCAGCCACTTTGATACCATAATGTTTGCGCAATCTCCAGTGTAACAGTCTTGCCACATTATTATACCTTTCACTATACAGTCCCTCTGCCATTAGTGCATTGCAACCAGCAACAAGGTGTGTGACTGTTTCCAATTCAGTTTTACAAAACCTACATATGTCTGTTTCTCCCACATGTTCAATGGACTTTATAAACCAGCGTGTACGTAACCCACTATCTTGGGCTGCCAATATTAGCCTTTCATTTCTTGGTTTGAATTTGCTCCTCCTTAACCATTCCTGTGTTTGTTCTTGATCAACATCAGGCTCTTCCAGAAGTTTTCTATACTTGCAACTATATTTATATTTTTTCCACATTTCTTGCCTTCTCATCTGGTCCTTCACCTTATATTCTTTCTTTTGTTTTTTGACACATTCAGTTGCTGCCTGGTTTTTATCTACTAAAAACAAAAGATAAGCGATGCTCCACACCGCGAATTTACAGTGTGAAGCATCTCTTATCTTTTGTTTTTAGTTGTATTTTGCTGAGCGAGCTAATTTGGAGCATCCTTCTACTGTTTTTTGGTTTTGTTTTGTTGGACGCTCCATACACACCGTGGATTTACGGTGTGGAGCATCGCTTATCTTTTGTTTTTAGTTGTATTTTGCTGAGCGAGCTAAATTGGAGCATCCTTCTACTGTTTTTTGGTTTTTATCTACTTTTGGTTTGATTTCCATTCCTGCTTGACGTCGATATGCTTCTGCTAAATTAAGCAGAGATGTAATCTTGGATTTATTCTCTTCATGTTTCAAAACTTTCACTATGTTTGGATCTTGTGAAGTCAGCCAGTAAATATGTGTGGAGTCTCACGATTGCAGATCTATACATGTAATCAATTTCAAGGAGGCCCATCCCTCCTTCGGAACGGGGAATATATAATCTTGGTATAGACTAATTTTTATAAATCATTTGGTAATCATGAAGCATCCTTCTTGTTTTAATATCCAGTCTATCCAACACTTTTTGAGCCAGTCAATCATTCCAAAACTATAAGTTAGGACAGGAAGAGCAAATTGATTCATGGCTTGGATCTTGTTCCTAGATGTCAATGCTGTTTTCAGGATTAATTTAAGTCTTCTAAAGTACTCCTTACTGAGTTTTATTCGCATTTGTTCATGTTTTATTGCTGATCCTTCATCAATTTCCAAATATTTATACACTCCCTCTTGCTCAAGTTCTTTTATATCACATTCTTGTCCCAAACTGATGTTTTCCTGGTGCTGCAGTTTTCCTTTTTTAAAGGTTACTTTTGCACATTTATCAAGACCAAGTGACATTCCAATATAATCTGAAAATGTTTTGACAACCTGCAGCTGTGCTTTCAGTTACTCATCTGATGAGCTATACAGTTTTAAATCATTGACAAAGAGAAGATGAGAAGTCATTAGCTTTGTTATTTTCTAGGAGCCAAATTGTAGCCATGGCCTAAGCTGTTAAGTAAACAGCTTAATGGATTAATGGCAAGGCAGAATAGCAATGGTGACAAAGAGTCACCCTGGAATATCCCCCTTTGAATTTTTATCCCTGGGATAATAATCTGTCCTTTATCATGGCTTAATTGAAAGTGGTCTGCCACTATTTCATGGTTACTGTAATGTAGTCAATTAGTGTAGGGTGTATCTTATACATTTTTAAGCACTCTTTTATCCATGAATGTGGGATACTATCAAATGATTTTTTATAGTCAATCCATGCCATGCTTAGATTCTTCCCCTTCTTACAGTTCTCCACTATAACTTTGTTTAACAACAAATGATCCTTTTATTGTCCTTTTGTTCTACTGCCATAATTGAGTTTTCTTCTAAATGACTATAAACGCTGTCGGCGTCAATTCCCGGGTATAGTTTATATGTCGTTGGAAGACAAGTTATTGGTCTATCATTTTTAGGGTAGCTTGCAGGTTCACTCTTAAGTAAGAGCATTGTTTTTCCTGTTGTTAACCAGTGCGGTGTGTGTTCGGGGTGCGCATATAAATAGTTCATAGCTAAATCCTCATGGAAAGAAGTTAATACTTTAAGCCAAAAGTTAGGTACTGCATCTGGGACTGGGGTTTCCAGTTAGATGCTTTTCTCAACTTTGTTTCAATCTCTCTGGCTGTTATTTCATCTCATTTCATATCCTGTACCTTTAAACTTCTTATTCTTTCTTTTACTACTTCTCTCCATTTAGCTTCTTTGTTATGTTCCACAGGATATTCATAGATACTTCTCCAAAATGTATCTACTTCCTCTTTTTTGACGGTCTTCCAATTCCTTTTACCTTATTTCCCAATTCTCTATAAAACTTTTTTGGGGTCATCAATAAATTGCTTATTTTGTGCTTTTCCATTATATTTATCTTTGTATCTTCTAAGTCTTTCTGCCTGTTTTGAAATTTTTAGTTTGTTATCTCCAATAGTGCATAATAGATCCTGGTCTGTTCTAATACTGCACATTGCTTTTATCACATCTATCTTAGTATTTTTGTTGATCTGTTCCCTCTTCTATAATCTTCTAAAAATGACACTTCTTGTCTTAGCTGCTTTATAGTTTTCTCTATTAAATATTTCCATGATGGTATTCACTGTTGCCCCCTCTTTTCCCTCGCTACCCTGTGTTCCTGTGGTAGAACTTTATCAGTTATTAATTTAGCAGCACAGTAATATATTCTGTTTACTTCTGTTATATCGCATGGATCTTTATGGACAGTCCTAATTACTGTGTTCATTTGTTTTATCAAGCTTCTGACTTTTGGGGTTTTATTAACCTTCTGCAGTCTATTTCTCTCAATGATCTTGATACATCTTTGTCTATTAAATCAAGCAATGGTTCTCTTAACTACTTTTCTTCCATACTGAGGGTACATCCATTGTTTTCTATTTCCTGTGGGTATTCTATAGAAAATTCTATAGCATCTTCCTGTCGCACATTCTCTTCAATTTCATCCTGTGTCATCTGTTCTTCTGTCCTATGGGAACCTATCACTCCTCAACATTGACTGCATCAGAGTTTCAACAGTTTCCAGTTCCTTTCCTTGCTGTCTAGCTTCAAATTAATGTTTATAATGATTTCTTGTGGAAGGCTCCAAAATATCTTGATATGACACCTGACCTTCTGTCAAGAACAATTTAATCAAAGAGTCTATTTTTTCCAGTCTTTGTTTTCTTCTGTTGCTTACTTGTTTTCACTTTGCCTTTATCTTCATTTATTATGTTTAGGGGTCATTTTATAACTGAAAAAAGGCAATCGGAGGTACAGCCTATATTGTCTAGTAGAGCCATGTTGGTATATAGTAAACACCCTCAGTGTAAGTGTCTAGTATCTTAATCTTATGCTACTGCGGCGTGCTGTTAGCAGACAGTAAACCATACACTGCTGTGTAGATGATCCAGTGTTTCCTGAACTAGCAGTAAGTGTTAAAACATTGTGTTACAACAAGCTGTCAGTATGATATAAACTTCAGGTGCAAATGGTCTTGCAATCTGCAATTAAACATTTTGTGGAGTAAACATACATATATAAAATCTGTTGAAGGGTCAGGATGTATATTTTAGCTGTTTCTCTCATGCATGATTGTGCAAAAGCCACAGTTCATGTTTTTCTGTGTTGCAGTTCATATTTGCCAAGCTATTGGTTATGTTGCTATTGGCATTTGGACTGTACCTGCAAAGAGATGTGGATTGTACTGGATTCTGCTTTATTTTTAATATCCGTTTTTTTTTAATTGCTAAAGCTGTGTTGTGTTTGGTTATGTATCACATGATAGATGATTAACTCTGAAATACTTCCTGTTTGAGCATGCTTTTGACCTTCTTTGTCTCTTATGTTTTTGTGAAAAGTTGTCAAGGCATTTTCCCATCCTGTTCAAAAAAATATTTTTTGCTCTGGGGGAGGAGGGTCACGAAATGAGAGTCTTGTCCTGGGCTCACAATGGCCTAGCTACTCCTCTAATACAGCTCACCTCACAAAAAATCATGTGCATTTAAAAAAGTTTGTGATGAGATGAAAAAGACTGGATTTATTTGATCATATGAAAAGGAAATGATTATTTTAAAAACTTATTTTTGAATGAAGGTGTATTCTGATGAAATCTCTACTAGTAAATGAGATGAAAATGCAAAATTTTGGATTTTATAAATAGTTACTGTACTATGAAGCATAATGCATGCCCTGTGTGTTTTACATTTTCTATTACTATTTAGCCCAGACACTCGATGCACATGTCCCTTTATCACATTATGAAATATGTGAGAGGGGGTGCATATTACTTTTATGAACAGAACTATTTCTCTTGGTTGGTTTTCTATAAATAGCTGTTTTTTCTCCTTCTTTAAAGGAGAACCACATTCAGAACCTGAAAAAAAACATATGTTTTTCAGCAACTCTTGAACTTTTCTGCATTGTTAATGCGTCTGTATCAAAGTAAATGATTACTTTTATTTTCTGCTACCATCCTTCTGCTTTCTTACCATCCTTTCTGCTACCATCTATTCTATAAGGTGCCCCTCTTCTTACCAACATCCAATCCTCTTTGAAATACAAACTTGACACATGCTACAATAAAATTGCTAAATTTGTAACCAATGCAAAAAATTAATCTCACCACTGTTCCTTATTACTCCTACTAAATTGGCTTGAAGTCCTAAATTAGCTCACATATTTACAATTAACCATTCCACACACATTTATATATAAGCCATCAAATTGCCCTGCCCTTTCTTATCTACTTACTCAGTACCATCCAAACAGACCTCTCCAATCTGAAAACCAATTGCTCCTGAATGTAGAAAAGCCAAACTTCTCAGCTGGTCATCTGCTCTACTACTTTACTATTGCAAAACTATGGAACACCCTCCCACCATCAGTTAGGACTACCATCAATCCAGCTCTCTTTAAAATGTCCCTGAGACAACAGGTTTCCTCCCTATGGCAGTGCACATGTGCCAAAACGGCACTTCCCAAAACCTGACTCTCTCCTCAGTACTACCACACCTTCACTTATTACTACTACTATGATATATCTACGTCTATCTCAAAACACTTACTTAATTGCAGCGCTGGTACTGCCTGATATCACCTATATTCAAGCATATAACTTCATACGTGTTAATTACCCAGACTAAGCTACACACATTAATAACTTATTTATCCTAACTTGTTATATTCTAATTGTGTAATCCACTTCATCCTTGATATTGTACTCTAACACTGTACTCTGATTTTAAATTGTCAACTGCACTCCTTCTATTTTATTGTACTGATCATGCTGATTTGTTGTACTGTATTGTATGTTATGTATTGTATATTGTTTATATATTACGTATTGTTCTCATATATATTATGTATTGTTCTCATATATATTATGTATTGTTCTTTTTAGTGTGGAGCTTTTCTCCCCTGGCCTCCAGTGAAAATGGGCTCACTATGGCCCAGTGTACCATCCCGGTAAACAAATGCAAATAAATTTTCTAATTCATTATACCCCAAAATAATCTGAAGGAAGCTGCCATGACTAGCATTATTTTATTTTACAATCAATGCCTTTGCCTTCCTGATGTTATGTTAGAGGGACAGAAATAAATCATTATGATGAGGGGATTATTTACTGTAGTTTTCTCTCTCATCAGTTGACAACATTGCTATAACTGCTTACTTTTCACTGTCAGCATCAATCTGCATTTTTAATTACTTTGCTTCCTTTGATTTCCATTAGTGGCCATTTATGTTGCATTTTAAGGAATGTTTGAATGACAGCCTTGAAAATGTAGCTGAGTTAATTGTTGTTCTTTTCAAAGTAACAACTGTAGTTCAGTGTTCAAGTGTGAGAAATCTGACCGCTGTGATTAATAGGTGCTACTTGGGCTGAGATGGTTTGTGTTGCATTCACAGTTTTAAATATTGTAGCTAGAATTAAAGTCTTTGATGATCCTGCATACCTGACATCTGGAAATGGCATCTATCCTCCCACTCCATAAAGGTTGCAACAAATCTGACATCTCAAATTTCCGTCCCATTGCCATTCTCTCCCCAGTCTCCAAAATACTGGAGGAAATGTATTCACACTCAGCTCCTCATTCACCTAATACAACACCAAATCCTCTCCCCCACTCAACATGGCTTTAGGCCTGGACATAGTACTAACACTGCCCTCATTTCCTTCCTCAACACAGTAAACAGAGCTTGAGATGCTGGTTCCTTAGTCTCAGCACTCTTCCTTGATCTATCAAAGGCATTCGACACTATATCTCACTCCTTCCTGCTTACCAAACTCTCTAATCTTAGCCTATCTCCCCCTACCCTACAGTGGTTTACTAACTATCTCAGTAACAGACAACAATCTATTAAATGGCAACATTCTTCCTCCCCTTTCATAACTACAAATACAGATGTCCCCCAAGGGTCAATACTGGGACCCCTCTTATTCAGCATATTTGTCAATAACTTTCATTCCTCTGTCATCAGCAGTACTGTCATCCAGTATGCAGATGACTCTACTATCATCTGCTCTGCTAAATCTGCCTTCACAGTACAGCATCTCACCCAAAAAGCTTTTACTTCCACCGAATCTTGGATGTCCAAAAATCATCTTGCTCTCAATCCCAATAAAACAAAACTTTTAATATTCACCCTCACAAAATACAGCCCTGCCGACAAATCACTATTCTCCATCAGTTCCCAAGTTAACATCATCATTGAAGTTGTCCCCAACACCAAATTACTAGGTGTCATTATTGTCGATAAATTAACTTTCGACCTCCACATCTACAGTAACATAAAAAAAAAAAAAACATCAAAAACTAGGTGCTCTGTACAGGCACAACTATTTTCTAAGTCTCTCCACAAAAAGGCTCTGTCCTCATCTTTCCTGCTTCCAACACTTCTATATGGCGCTCCCATTCTCACCAATCTGCAGTCCTCCTTAAGAATAAAACTAGACTCTTGCTACAACAAAGTTGCTAAATTTGCTACTAATGCAAAATACTCTACCCATCACTGTTCCTATCTGCATCAACTAAATTGGCTAAAATCCTCACACCATCTCACATTTTTACAATTAACTACAGCCCATAAGCTCATCTACCACCCAGACACCTGCCCTTCGCTCTCCTCCACAATGACCATGTACCATCCTAACCGACACCTTAGGTCCGGAAGCAAAATGTTGCTATCCATACAGAAACCTAAACTTTCAGCCAGTCAAATGCTGTATTCCTACACTGTCTCTAAGGCATGGAATAAGCTCCCCCCTTCACTTAGAACTGTCAGCAACCCGGCCTCCTTTAAAAAAATCCCTCAAACTATTTCTCTGCTCGCAGTGGTTATGCTCCTTCTCCCCAACACAGAATCCCAAATCCTGGTTTCCCTCCTTGGTGTTTACCTCTAATTATCACTTCCTTCCCTTCACGTTGTCTACTTCCTGCTTCCCTGTCACTCTTACCTGTCCTTACCCTCCTCCTATCCCCTACTATTCTTACACTATACTTAACTCCTCACAGCAATGCACCTGCAGATATAGCATATTTATTGTGTTATTTTAATACACACTATGTATCTTATGGACATATTTAACTCATGTGTCAACTGAATATAAGATATTTATTACTTCTATATGTCCATGAGTGTAGCCATTTCACTGTCATTTTATAATCACTTTCATTCAATGTAATAGTACTGATCAATTGTTTGCTATCTGTAATAATGATTTATCTGTAATAATATTTTTATTTGTTTGTAATTTTGTGGAGCTTTTCTCCCCAGGCCTCCACTGAAAATGGGCTCATTCAGGCCCAGTGGACTTTCCCGGTTAACAAATGCAACACATAAACAAACAAACAAACAAATAAATAAATAAATAAATAATCTTTTTTTCCCCAACCCCAGAAGAAACATGCACTTTTGCAAAAATTACAGTGCAGAAAAAAATGCAAAATCATGTACTACTAGAATGTAAAAAGAGTTAGATGAACATATCTGCTTTCTTTCTTTGTGGCACTGAGTTTTATTAAAGGGAAATACATTTGCACCTGAAAACTAAGCTTGAAAGCCCTGCCTTTGTTCAGACTCCAGGCTACACTATTTTATCTGAGGTGTGACGGTGGCAATCTGCAACTGATAAGGCACATTTAAATTTCTTTGTTCTCTTAATGGTTATGTTGCGATAAGTGACTTAACTTAATTACTGTGCCACTCTTAGTAGCTCTTGTGATGTAACAGATGAGACAAATGCAGGAAAGAAAGGCAAAAATAATTATTAAATTATGTTTTTTTCTGTATGTGATTACAGGGAAGGAAAAACACGTTTTGGAAAGAAAAACTTGACTTTTGGATGAAGTTCGCCTTTAATCCATCCTCTACCATCTTTCTGTCCAAGCCTTCTATCTATTATATCTAAATATTCCCCAACCAGGACACTACGTATCTCAGACAAAAAGTTCCTACAGATTTATAAACCCAAAACCAAAACAGGATGCCTACTCTATAATTACAACCCTGCTGCAACTTGGAACCAACTACCCCAAGAAATTAGGTCCCTTGACCATATCAAGCATTTCAAGCTAGCCACTTGGAGATACCTAACAAACAAATGGTCCTGCCACTGTAGTCATCCTCCCTGAAACTACCTTAGCTCCCATCTTCTAATACCTCCCCCTCCATCAGTCCTCTCATTCTTATTTCCCTGTTCTCCCACAATATCCTCCCCTTCTATTCCTTCTCCCTCATTTTCCTCTCTTCCCTTGACTATCACAATAAACTTCTACCCCTCTGTCTCACTGTTTAACCTCTTCATCCCCATTCTATTCCTTTTGTACTTATACTGTATATAACCAAACAGGAATTATGAACACATTATTCCTTTAATGACATTGTACTCAAGTGTTTTTGTATGATTTATTGTAAATGTTATCTTGTTAACTGTTTGTTTAGTTGCAAATGATAATTTCTTAACTGTTTGTATGTAAAATTTAAAAACTCACTGTGGAGCTTTTCTCCCCTGGTCTCCACTGAAAATAAGCCAAACGCTCAGCTGGACTAACCCTGTTAACAAATGTGAAATAAATAAATAATAAATAAATAAATAATTATAGAGACATCTAAAACATTTATTATTAGCAAAATGGTGTAATTAATGAATAGTCTAAAATTATGTTAAACTTCTCATAATAGTTTCCCTATAAAATAAATATATCATCCGTAAAATTTCAATAAAAAGCAAGTCTCTGAAATTCATTCTTCATAAATATATAATTAATTTCCCAACAAGCCATAACTAAATTAGCATAGCTATTAGCTACCAATGTCCCCATAGCTACTCCTTGAATCAGCAAAGAAAAATTCTTATCAAAGACAAACATTTTATTCTCTAAAACAAGTTTCATAAGTTCACATATTGTAGTTATTTCAGTACTGCTAACTTCAGTATGGAAACTTAAACAGTTAAAAAGAAATTCTATTCCAATGTCATTTGGCATTGAAGTGAACATTATTTATTATTTATTTATTTTACATTTTCTGACCAGGTTTGTCCAGCTGAGCTGATAGCCCCTTTTCAGTGGAGACCCAGGGAGAAAAGCTCCACAAATTAATATAAAGTTTTAAATGAACATAGTAATTATAGACAAAGCAATGACATTTTCAAGTTGGAAGAGTAATAGCATAAAAAACATAAAACTTATTTACAGTGTTAGAGTTGACATTTAGCTTAAGATTTGTGCAGGAAACAGAATGTGAAGTTTGTAACTACAGTCAAGGTATTTGCAGTTAGTAAGGATAATACAAGTAATATATCAGTAGAAATATTTTTAAGATTGGGCAACAGGAAATTACCTGGATAAGACATAACTGAAATAAGACCAATGAGGGCAGACAGTGATCTTCATAGGTGAGGAAGACAGTTTATGAAGGGTAGATACAGTGGTATGATCAACAACTTTTTAGGTAGTCTTTGGTGGCTGATTTAAATTTTGTGAGTTGTTTAAGTGATCTAATTTGCAATGAGAGTTTGTTCCATGAAATGGAAGGGAAGTAGCTATAGAGGTTTTGACCAATTTTGTCCTTGGGTTTATAGGTTTGTAGTAGGTCTTGGTGTGAGCTTCAGAGACTCCTAGAAGGAGCATAGAAGGAGATAAGAGGAGACAAGTTGAGACAGAAAGGTCTTTGTTACTAGATAGAGTGGATAATCTGAAGCTGTGAGAGGAGCAGCTGGCAAGGTAATTCTAACCAGTCTAAGTGTTTTAAAGAAAGACACTGATGAGATCTATAGTGCTGATTTGTGGCAAATCTGGCTACTTTGTTATAGGTTGTTTCTAGCTTAGTTTGGAGAGAGGTTTGGAGGTTGGTAAGGATTTGAGAGCTATACAGTAGACATGGTAGGAGACTTTGGCTTTGTTGGACAGGAACTTTTTATTTCTGTATAAGAAGCCAAGTTTTTGATGAGTTTTCTTAATACAATTATTAACATGCAAATCAAATTTCAGCTGGTCATCTATCATGACCCTAGAAGTTTTGTGTTGGGTTCGACTATGATAAGTGTTTTATTCAGAGAATGGATAGCAAAAGTGGATTTAAGGTGGTTTATGTTTTTGGGAATAAAAAGCAAGAGTTTGTTTTTTTTTAGGATTTAGAATTAGCTAGTTGATAGAGATCCAGGTTTCAACAGAGTTAAATGATTTCTGAGTGATAGATTTTAAGTCAGTGAGAGTACCTACAATGGTGATGACTGTAGAGTCATCTACATACTGGATAAGGGATGACTGAGGGCAGGAGGTATAGAGTAGATTAGTAAAGATATTGAAGAGCAGTGGACAAATAATAGATCCTTGGGGGACACCCATTTTGATAGGGAGAGGAGGACAGAGAGCAGAGATCCATTTTACTGATTGTAGTCTGTCTGTGAGGTAACTAGCAAACTAGGCCATGGTAGAGGTGGAGAAGTATCTTTAGTACCCTTATATAACTGGATGTTAATCTAACATTTTGAAAATTCTTGTTCAAGATACAGGGAAATGGGTTCAGTTACCTGACCCCTACCTGAGGCTGTAGGTGGATTCCTTTCATCCTTATGTATCTTACGTATTCCATAATGTATAGGTACTTAAAAAGAATTTGGATGGATTGCTGGCAGTACAGTATGAGGGGAATACTGTATCTGAGTGTGTTGTCCTTCAGATGAGACACTAAACATAGGTCTCATCTGTCTAAGTTGGTGGTTGTTCAGATGGATGTAAAAAATCTCACAGCACCTCGTAAGAGAAGTTCTCCAGTGACATGGTCAAATAATATAGCACCTCAGGTTTCCACTGAAAAGAGACTACTAGCTCAGTGGGTCTAACCTGATCAACAAAGGTTAAATAAAATGAAAATGATACAAAACTACTTGTCATTTTATTATCTTGCATTATTCCATGTTACACACAGACCATAGGAAAGTGTGCATGTCTAAATATATTTTGTTCAACACCAAGAATAGATCCTTGGGGAGCACCCATTTTGATAGGGAGAGGAGGGAAGAGAGCAGCGATCCATTTTACTGATTGTAGTCTATCTGTGAGGTAACCCCATTCTGTAACCCTCTCCTCTTACCTCCCGACACTCAGACTTGTGAGAGATGCACTTATATATCCAAATTGGAAGCCACGCACTCTTCAGCCAAGACCGGAATAGCTAGTCAAGAGGAGAAGGTCAACACTTGCACCACACCACATGGAACACATAGCCTTCCAGCACTGCCTTCACATAAAAACACAAACCACACACCCACTTTCGCAGAGGCTCTCAATAAAAATCTACCCAAACAGCAGAGACCTCCAAGGCAGAAACACACTCAACCACCACAACAAAACACTAATCACAAAACACATAACTCTCCTAAACAGTGTGCCACTCAACCAAAGCCCCTAAGACAAAACAGCATGCCCAACACACTAGTCATAGGTGACTTGATAATGAGGCACACTGATGTTCCACTCACTAGGCTGAATAAGGAGAAAGTAACAGTCAGCTGCCTGTCAGGTGCCAGGAACCACCACATAATGCATGCACTCAGGTCCCTCAACAACAGGTACAAATATGACTCAGTCATTGTACATGTAGGTGTGAATGACCTGAGATGTACCTCCCTGGAATATATGAAAAGAAACATGGAGGCGCTCTCGGATTATGTAGCCCAAGTGGGTGTGACCATAGCCCTGAGCAGCATCCTACCATCACCCAGAATGATACCACAGTACAAACAGAAAATGAGTGATTTCAACAATTGGCTAAGTTTCTGGTGTCATTCTAAGAGGATCCAGTATCTGTCTGCCTGGGATGACATGACTGACAGACCTTGATGCTTTGCCAGAGATGGCCTGCATCTGTCACCCCTGGGCTTCTGGATACTGGCCAAGGTTCTTGCCACCCCTATAGTGCCTTTTTTAGGCGGTGTTCCAAAGACCAAATTACCACCATAACAGCTACAAACAAATGCAATCTGAGGGTCATGCTGCTCAACGCTAGAAGTCTAAATCTCAAAATACACTCGCTTGAAGCACTCCTTAAAATGGACAACATTGACATTTGTGCTATAACAGATACCTGGTTCAAGGCAGTAGAAAGGACCCTTACACTACCAGGCTATAACTCTTTCCACACCTTTTGGTCCCAGAACTTGGACCGAAGCTCCAAAGGCAGTAGTGTTTCCATATTCATAAAGGATGCGCATGCCACCAGACTGGTAGCCCAATATAATGCATCAGAGATACTTCAGGTGCAGCTAATATTGGATAAGACAGCGATTCAGGTCATAGCCTGCTCCAGGTCATCAACCATGTCCCAAGACTCACACTCCATGTTCCTAAGCACCCTGGAGAATATTAGCGTCCAACTTAACACTCTCATACTAGGCAACTTCAACTACCCCTCCATTAACCGGGAAAACTACTCATGTACCAATACACTTGCTCACCGTTTCCTGGAGTTCATTAATTCCAATGCCCTGGACTAGCTCGTTCTCACCCCCACTAGAGGTAGCAACATCCTTGACCTGGTCATTACTAACATGGGTGACCATTGCTCTACACCAGTAGTCAGCTCCTCCCTGGTTAGATCCGACCACAAACTAATTACCTTGGAAATCCACATACCCCCACCCCCGCAAAGGTAACCACCATGAACAACTTCTCCAAAGCTAACTTTGGGCTCCTAAAAACAGAGTTGACTAACTTCACGGCACCCATGCAAATGGAGAATAGTTGCATGACCACTGAATCATACACCAATGCACAGTACGAGCACATACACAAATGCATGGATCTCACCATACCCAACAGAACCAAGACGCTCTCCTCCAAAAAAAGGAAACCAATCTGGTGGTCCCCTGCCATAAACAAACTCTACAACAGAAGGAGGAAACTGATGCAGAATAACGTGAAATCCCAAGACTGGAAAAACTTCCTTATCAGCCTCAACAAAAAGTTGAGATCCCACATCAAATCCTCTAAAGCTAGCTATGAAAACAGAATTGCAGCAGATAGTAAAGACAACCATAAGGCCTTCTATAGTTATGTAAAGAATCTCCACAGCAATACCCAGATTTGCTCTGAGCTACTGCACAATGGTACCCCCTATACTGAGCCAACAGATATTGCCAATATACTGGCCGACAGATTCAGTGCCAACTTTACCTCCCCCCAAAGGACCAATCACAATAACAGTAGATTGCCAGGCACCCAGTATTACTGCTGCACAGGTTAAAACAGCACTGTCCAAGGCCAAGAATACAGCTTCTATGGGACCTGACAATATCCCTGGCTGTGTTTTACATGAACTACAGAGTGAACTGGCACCTCATCTGTGTGCCCTGTTCAGTCACAGCCTCATCTCAGGCTTTGTCCCTACTAAATGGCACACTGCTACAGTCTTCCTTCTCCACAAAGGAGGAGCGACTGTAGACCCTGGAAACTATCACCCCAATTAGCTTGACGAGTCTGATATGCAAAACTATGGAACACATCATCATGGACCTAATACACAAGCATATAGGGAATCTCCAAACTCTGGATCCCACACAGTTTGGTTTTGTGAAGGGTAGATCATGCCTGCTCAACTTATTCGACTTCTTTGAGTCAATCACCAGAGCTGTGGATGAAGGCAAGGTGGTTCATACAGCCTCCCTTGATCTGGCCAAGGCCTTTGATACCATTCCTTACTCAGGAATCATAGAAAAACTCACCAAGCTAGGCATCAACCCCTATATCACTAGGTGGGTTACAAACTGGCTCACAGATAGAACCCACAGTGTGAAAGTAGCTGACTCCAAGTCAGAGTGCCGACTAGTTACAAGTGGAGTCCCACAGGGTTCGGTCCTGGGTCCTCTCCTGTTTAGTATCTACTTCTCTGAAGTCCAGGCCAGCATGAAGGGACTCTGGCTGACAAAGTTTGCAGACGATTGCAAGTTGGGAGCTATTATTAATTCCCCAAGTGATGTTGACATCCTACAGAATGGCCTCACTGAGACAAATGACTGGTGTCAGAACCATGGCTTTAAGCTCAATGCCAAAAAATGTGTCACCATCCCTTTTGGAAAAAACCCAGTTCCTAGGAATTACCACATTGATGGTAGTCCACTGAAGACAGAAGGCATTATAAGAGATCTGGGCACACAGGTTGACAGTAACCTCTCTTTTGATCACTGTGGTCAAAAAGTCCTTCTATGTGACACACCTCATTACTAAGGGTTTTGCATCCAGAAAGAAAGAGGTCATTGTCTCCCTCTACTCTTTCCTCATTAGGCCAGTCATCGAGTACAATGCCCTATTTGACATGTACCTCACTAGACATCTGCAACAACTAGAGAGGCTGCAAAAGTACCTCACAAAGAGGATCCTAGGCCTTAAACACTTGTCCTTTATGGACAGACTCAAAAATCTCTAGCTATTCTCTTTCTCATATCGCCTACTTAGAGGCGATCTCTGCTTGACTTACAAAGCCATGTCTGACCCAGGCCTGTTAGAAATGCTACATCTAAAGAAATCCCAATCCCTCCACACCACATGCTCCAGAGACCTCAACCTCATTACTACAATCAACAGAATGTACTGGAGGGACAGGTTCATAACGCAGAGACTGCCCATGCTATGGAATAGACTTCTCATACATGTCAAGCAGAGTGCCTCACTGACCCTCTTCAAGAGAAATCTTGATGAGTGGATGGGAAATAGAAAGTTCACCCTGGGGATAACTCCAGTGGCTCTACTTGACAGAGGCACTGGGAACTAAGGTCAGGTGGCATGATGCCAGGGTAATCCTATGGCTAGGCTTGTAAAGGTCCCAGGGCCATTAGCCTAGTACACACCTATAGGTTCATAGTTTGGTACTAGGTTATCAGCCCTAGGGCCTATACAAGCCTAGCCATAACAATTTCCTGGATATTTCTTCCCACAATATTTACTTCCCTGGACTCCTGTCTAGCAGGGTGACTGATGTGATCCCCGGGGTGAATTTCCTATCTCCCATCCAATCACCAAGGTTCCTTTTGAAGAGGGCCAAGGAGGCGCTCTACTTGACATGTATGGGCAGTCTATTCCAGAGAGTAAAGGTATTTTTACAAGGGAAAAAAGGAAGGAGTTGTACTGTATTTAAATAAGATAGTAAAAGAGAACAAGAGAATAATAAAAGAATTGAAGGTTGATAAAGGGGAAGAGTGATTACACAGGAAAAAATATCTGGGATGATAAGAAAATACGTAGAAGGAAGGAGATAAAAGGACAGAAATGGAAAGTTAAACTAAATGAAGAAGATAATGAAAGTTTAGAAGAAAATATAAGTATAAAAGAATTCAATGATATTTTGAAAGAAATTCGGAAAAAGCTGCAGTACTGGATGGGATTGAATATCATATGCATAATAATATAAACATGGCAAAAAGTGCATTTTTTGGAAGTACTAAAATGAATGATTAGAAAAAGGAGTGGTAGAACAAGAAATATGTATTTGGGGTAATGAAATTTATATGAAAGAATGGAGAAAAGTTGTATATAAGAAATTTGAGCCTGATAGTACTGAATAATGCAGTTTATAAGATGTTTATGGGAATAATAGAGAAAAGGTTAGGAGATAAGCTAGATAAATTGCTTGAATATACGATTTTTGGAAAAAAGGGATTGGAAGTCAAGAATTATTAGTGGTAATGAGAGAACCAATAGATGATATTATAAATAAGGTTGAGGCTAAAGTTATGGTAGGAGATCTTAGTAAACATTTGATAGGATACAGTACGAATGTTCATGGGATATATTAAAAGAATACAATATAAGTGATAAAATAATAAAAGTAATTGCTTCAGTGTATGAAAATAATGTGAGAATAATATTAAATGGACGGTTAAGTAAAGAATTAAAAACTGTGGGATAAGGCAAGGATGTCCAGGAAGTAGCATTGTATTTGTGTTCTGAATATAGTTATTAATAGTTATTAATAATTAATTAACCTTGAGCTGTTGGACATGCTCCACTTAAAGAAATCCCAATCCCTCAGAGCCACATGCTCCAGGGATCTAAACCTTGTCATCACAATGAACAAAACATACTGGAAGGATAGGTTCCTGACCCAGAGACTCTATGAACCTATGAACCTTCTGGTGTGCTCATATTATGCAGCTAAACTAGTACAAGGAAGTAACCAGAGAAGATATAGTTCATAACCTGAGGTGGGTGGAGGTAATATAACAATTGATGAGAATTATCTATATTAAATATATTTCTGTTGGGGTAATGGAGTGCACTATATGGAGATGACTGCAAAATTAAAAGTTTGGCACTTATACCTAGTCCTTCCACAAATGCTTACTTCATTATATCTTGGCTAATAGTGATGCATTTAATTTACCACCTTCCTGTGCAACTAATAGCCTCCCAACACTCTGTCTCACTCAGCTTTAACTAATTTGTACCCCACTGCCCCTCTACCCCACCACATCTCCACCATCCTGAACTCCATTCCTTTTCCCTCGTTTTTGGAAGTACTCTTCCCGCACATACTGTAAAGAAAATTGTTTTAATGTGTCTTCATCATTAGTTTTACTAAGGTTGTATTACATATGCTAATGTAAGGTTGTATTACATGTGTTTACTTGTTGCTACTGAACTATCTTTCTGTCAACATAATACTGATTTTTTTCTAAGTGATCTAATATTTCCATCTTTGACTAATTCTTCTATCTAAATGTATTCTTGTATGCACTTCTTGCTTTATCTCAACTTATGCACTTCCAGCCAGAGACTGAAAAAGATCCTTTTGGACCAGTGTCCTACACCAGTTAACAGAGAGTGAATGACTGAATTAATTAATTCATTCATTAATTGCATTGGATACATAAAGTTATAAAGTTTATGTGTGTTGCCTAAAAATAGGCTAGTAGAATCATTGACTGGATCCTCATGGACTATGGTGAGCAATCTGGAAGGAAGGCTGCCTGGCAAACAATACTGTTTGCTGAAACCTCTGTCCTTGTGATGGTACAAGATAATATTCATGGCAGCATGGTAGGATGGTGAATCAGTGGTAAGAGCTTGGCCTCATGGGTTTGGGTGTACAGTTCTAAATTCTACTCACTGTTTGTATAGAATTTACATGTTCTTCCCATTTCTACATGGATTTAGACAAGGCACTCTGCTTTATTTATTTTACTTATTTATGTTTTGCTGACTGGGTAAGTCCTACTAGGTCTATGGCCTATTTTTCACATGAGACCTGATGTGGTGGTCATACTAAATAGGGGGGGATATGGTCAGAACACTAGGGAAATTCTTCTACTCTGTCCAAATGTGTGTCATGGATTATAACTGTTTATTAATAAAATATTGTCTAATCTTTTTGATAAGTACCATACAATCGTTGATATCTACCTGAGCTATCACCATCTCACACATCAGGGACCTCAGATTGACATCTATTCCAAAGATTAGTGCACTCTGGAGTGCAGCACTCTTCTTATGCTAAACTGGAGTGTATATATTTAGAAATTAATCCCAGCACCTTACTTCTCAAAAAACATGGTGGTCGACCGGCTACGTTAAATTCTTAGTTATATATTTTGTATTTAATCCTGTTTTTATGGCCCATGTTGTGATTGGAAATGGTTCATGACTCAGACAACATACCCAGTTTACATAAATACATATTACTTCTCAACAAGCAGCAGCAACAACTTTAAGTTGTCAACTTACTTTGTTATGTAAATTTTAAAACTGAAAATCCTCTCTGCATATGTGCTCCTATGCACTGCTTTTTCCTGTAAAAGGTGAATTCAGCAGTATACTGGAATGCTCCTAACAGGCATGCCTGCTCCAGCAAATTTCTAAATACCTGTGTTTGCTAATGCAGTCAAAGGCCTGCAAATTATTTTTATCTTTTCCAGACAGGTCATGTACTATCTTTCAATTGTAGAAGGAGACTAAAGTAGTCACAATCACAATAACATGTATTTCAGCAGACGCGTTTACACATTCTGTGTGACTATATGTATGATTAGACTTCTCAGTCTTGCATAAATCAATCCATTTAGCTGAGCTCAGCTGTTACCTACTGCAGAGGTAGTTACAAGCATGTTCAGCATGGATTAACAGAAACTGCTACCTTGGAGTCGCATAGAGTATTTGTGATATAAAGCGAAGTGCATTATCTGTGCATTGCACATTGCATTATCTTCATGTAAGACATAACACTGCTTAAAACTATCCACAGACTTAACCAAACTATGTTTTTGATTTATTTATAATAATAGTCTGTAATGACAGTATGTATTCTGGCAACTCTGAGAGGCCCTTTGTTTCACATTCTGTATTATTCATACTTCAATTACAAGGGCTAAAATTTTTATGGGAATGCAGGGCTAGTAAGTATCTATGAACCTAAGAACCTGTATATAGTCAGCTTATACAAATGAAGAACCAGATAACACATAAAATTTCCACTCTGGTAAAATACACACACACACACACACACACACACACACACACACACACACACACACACATATATATATATATATATATATATATATATATATATATATATATATAGCCTGTCTTGTACCTTTATTGACTGCTCATTTGAAGTTTACTGTCACACCAAATGCAAGAATGAAGGAAATCAATGTCAGATGAGGCATGTTCATATAATAACGTATTTACTGTCTTACTTTTTTGTGGTTTACTGTCATAGTTTTCTTTAGACTTCCTGGAAGGTTTAGCTAAACATAAAAAAAAATCTGAATGTTCTGTTTCCTCACAATTTAGGAGGCATTTTGCCAAGACGCTATGAAACACAATGAATTTTTGTAGTGGAATATATTTTTAGTATGCTGTGAGAAACACAAAAGAGCATAATAAAATACATTCCACTACAAAATGCCTAATTAATCTATGTATACCCAAACTAAGTTAAATTTCTGGTGCTCACTTTTAAATTGGGAGGGACTTCATGGCCATACACCTGATAGGTGGTCTTCTCTTACACATTTTTAAAAGTAATTTCCGATCACATAATATTGCTGTGTAGACAACATCCTGGGTGGAAATCTCATATTGGCAGTTCACATATTACATAGCCTAACTTCTTTGGTAACGAACAGAGTGTAAACGTGCTTTTTTCTATGTGGATAATTATTGCTGGAGCTTTGCACCAGCTTAGCAAATATTGCTGGGTCAAAGTTCCATTGGACCATTCAATCGTATGCCCTTGATGCTGAATAAAGGGACAGTTACTGTATGCCTTATCTTTTATAGTTTTAAAATTGTTTGAATTTGAACATAATATTGTTCACAGTTTTATGTTTCTGGCAGAGAAGCAAATGTTTACTGATCAGATGTTTATTCTGACATGAAACAATTTGAAAAACTGACAATTGCTTGTGGAGAGTCAGCATGTATTGCAGTGCACTTCCTCAGTTTGAGAGAATTTTCAGTTTTCTTTACTGTGTTTTCCTATATGCAAGCCAATGGTTTAGTGGCAGGGTGCCAGAGTGCAGTGGAGGACCAATCTGGATACATAGCAGTGAGTGAACTATGACATGCTCTATTTTTGGGGGTAGTGTGGGATCCCTCATTGCAAAAAACAGTCTTTGGAGGATACCAGGGGCTTGATCTGGGTGCACAAGTAGTGGGTGAGAGCAGTTAGTGTGTATAATAGAGTTGAGCTTGTGTTGGCATGTGAGATTGGCAATGCATGCACTTAGTGCCATGCAAAAAGTGGAGCAGAGACGGTGAGAGGCTATCCTGGGCATCAACTTGTATGAGGTTCCCGTCTGTGTATGCTACTTATAAAAAAGAACAGTTTGACAGCTTGTAAACTGTCAAACTGATCTTTTCTTTCAAATAGCAGCAATGATTTATTAGTTTGCTCAGTAATAAATGTATTTTTACAAACTTTCTGTGCTTTCTTAATGACAGCACAGAAAAGTAATAAAAATACATTTATTAAGGCAGCAACCTGATAACTTGCTGTTATCTTCAAACCACTGACTGATCACAGTCGATTAACGACAGCTTGGAAACTGTCTAACTCTTCTTTTTTTTTTTTAAAGATAACAAGATATTAGGTTGTTACATAATAAACATATTTTATAAACATGACGTACTGTCACGCTTAACGACAGCACAGAAAGTTTATAAAAATTGCATTTATTAATGCAGCAGCCTAATAACATGTTGCTACGGTAAAAAAGGCAGTTTGACAGTTTACAAGGTGTTATTAAGCAATCACTTTTTTGACAGCATAGAGCTGAGAATGAAGTACGCTGCCTGGGATTCCAAGCTACCTCACTACAGCTGTGATGTATATTATTTTATCTACTAAATATAAAGTCTCTCACTTGAAGTAATGGAGCATAATATGTGGAAGTTTAACATAGTTTTAAAGGAGTTGTATTGTAAAGCTGGACACATATATCTGAGTTATCAACTCTCATTTGCTGACTGTGAGATCAAAGGTAAGTTACTTAACCTGGCTATGTAGCTTAATAGATAAGGTGTCTAACTTCAGATCAGAAGATTGTAGGTTTGAGTCCTATTGTGGTTGTCCAAAAGCAAGGCAGCATTTTCGGGGGTGATGGTTGGCATAATGGTTTTGTTATTTACCTCACAAACATAAAGTACAGAGTTTAATTTTCATCTTTGATCACTGCATAGTTATTGACTAGGCATGTAATATCCTGCAAACTGATTGCCTACTATTTACCTATAAATTCTTTGTGTTCCTAGGTTTCAGGTCCACTGTAAAAGTTACTCAGATATTATACAAAGACCTGCATGTTATCAGTATTTATAAAAAATTAATTTCTCCAGTTTCAATAACACTTTATTTGTTTCCAGTGCCATTGCAATAATGACTTATGTCTTTGCTGATTTATCTTCTCAGTAAATATTTAGTTTTTTTACAGTGGTCAAGTAGTTTCACTGCCCATCTCCCCCATTTCACAAAGATCTTCCCAAACAGAATTAACTGTACTGGAATTGTTATTTAATATAGATGTACAGCAATGGTATGATGGTGGAAGCAAAGAAGCCAACTTGTATTGTTTATTGTTTGAAGTGCTGAAGAAACAAACTGCAAGATGCTCATTAGAAGCAAAAGGAATTGACAAAAATTAGAGCCAAGAAAAAAATATTTTTCTCCTAGTAGCTGAAAAAAATTAAAGAAGTTTTGTGGCATTACCGATAAAAGTGGAAGGCACTAAGATTCCAGGAGTCCTCCATGACATAGCTTCATCGTTTGGTCAGTATTGTTCATTGAATGGTATCATAGTGAACAAAAGTGATATAAGGTACTGTTGCTTAAATTATAAGCAGCACAGAGAAAATTTTTTTTTTTTGCGGAGGATGAGCCCCCCCCCCCAGACATCCACATCTGAGTAAGTTAATATAACCACCTCAGAAATCTCTGCATCTCAGACAGAAAATACACACACAGACACAGAGATACATGCACACATACATGCACACATACAAGCACACACACACGCACACACACACACACACACACACACACACACACACACACACACACACACACACATGCGTGCGCGCGCATGCACGCATGCGAACTTACATACACATGCATGCAGACTCGTTCGTTTTGCAATAATAGATCTTTGAGCCACAGCTATTTTGGGCAAACAGCCCTTTCATCACTAATCAGTAAGTATAGTGAAGTTGCACAAGCTTTGTTCAATATATGCATCCAACCAACCTTTCTACTCCTATTCATGTATTTTACAGAAAACATGAACAAAACCAGATGAGCTCATACCCGAGGTAGTAAAAATGTATGATGTTAACAAACAGAGCTATCTCTTGGCATCTCAAATAGCTCCTGCAATATGATCATCCAAGGTTTACACTATAGCACCATGCCTGGAATATCCCTGGTTTGGTTCCACATTCACTTACAGACAACCTGACCTGTGGTGTTCAAAGTACCATTAGTGCCACAAAATTTATCAATGTTATTATGAGCCCCATCATCCTCAGGATGCGCCATTTTTTCATTCTGCCGTGCACCATCTAGGGCATAGACACTCAATGTAAGGGCATTTATTTGTGCAACCCCATAAGTGCCTACAAAATATATATGTGCCTACAAAGCATCTGAAATGAAGACAGTGTCAAAATATATGCAGAATGTCTGCAGTTACGTTATTGATACTGAACTGGTAGGAATGATACCATGGTATAAAAATGATTTTTGGCAGGAGTTAAATAAATTTTGAAGTAAAACATATACCATGCACGAAAAAGTGTATTATAGGGAATGGAACACTGAGAATTTTCCTTAAGTCTAACTGTACCTTTAGTGAAGAATCCTGGTCAGACCAGTAACATGAGTAAACAAACCTGATTTTAATATTTTAAATTAAATATACACTTGATTGTAGAAATAATGAGTCTGGGAGACAGTAATTCTCTTTCAAAGATAAGAGAGGAACAAACATTTCATTATTTAACTGCACATGGCTAAACATAATCTTTAAAATTATCCAGTTATGTTAACATTAACAATACAGCATTTTGGGAGAAGATAAAACGGACAAATTTTGGATCCTTGCATAAAGTTTCTGAAAAAAAGAACAAAGAAAAAAAAAAGCATTAATTTTATAAAGTAGAAAAAGTAGTTACTATAAAAAAATGGTATTTGCTTAAGATTGCTTTAATTATGTTTTCGACTTGAAGAATACAGATAATTCCATTATACGACTAATATATTATTCTTCATATATTATTTTTTATTTTACACTGAATTGGCAGGCATAATTAATACATAGGATAAACATAATAGAAAAGTTTTGAGGATCTTGAATTAAAAAAATACCAATGAAATGTGGAAGTTTCAGACCACCACAAGATTTAGGAGCAGCTAATTCACTGTAAAATATACTAAGGGATTCAGGGAACCAAATAAAGTAACTATTTATTTTGTACATAACTGAATGTCTTTGTAAAGCATTCTTTTATGCCTGCAACAGTTTATGTCTGAAACCTATTGCTTCTTGTTATTTTATATTTGTATTGAATTTTTATCAAATGCTTTACATGTATTAAAATAAATCTCAGTATTCTGTCCGTTCCTTGTTTCTTGTTTTACCACAAAAGGATTGCAGACTGCAAGTTCCCTTATTTATAATCTCCATGACGATATGCTCCAATTCCCTGCAGATAAGGCTAGTTAGACTTCAGTAGTCTGTAGTTCTCAGAGCCAGTGGTGGGTCCTCCTTTGTGGAGTGGGATCATTGTAGTTCTCCATACCTCAGGTATAAATCCAGTGGAGAGGATGAGATTGAACAGATTTAGCAGCGAGTTGTTAACACTATGCTTGGCGTTGACAAGAAAACAGCCAGGTAGCTTGTTTGAACCCATGGCTCTAATGTTCTTGCCCTTGGAGTGTGCCCTCAGGACTTGCTCTGAAGTGAGCTGGGGAACTACAAACATGTTAACATGCAGGAGAAAGTTAGGCGTGTAAAGGTTGAGGTGAATTTACTGGCTAACATGCTGACTATGTATTATCATTCTGTAGTCTCTCAGTGCAGTATTAGGTACTGCTTCTGAGGGTTCTAACATAGTTGAAGAAGGATTTATGATTATTCTTTGTAGAGGATGAAAGTTATGGGGAGATAGGGGTGTAAAGGTTGAGATGATACAGACAAAGATTTAGAGATTTTTGGTAATGAGTGGCATGAACAGTTTATAAAAATAATAGTTGAGTAGAACATTCATTTTTGAAATCAAGGAAAACTTTAAAGTTTTTCTCCTTGTCAAAATCTAGCTACATTAAAGATCAGTTTTTACAAATATTATTAGTGTTACATTTAAAGTTATTCTGAGAAAATGTAATTACTAATATCTCAGGAGATATATAGTTTAATGTCAAACAGATCAATTTCTTGCCATGGCATGTTTAGTCACAAACAGATCAAATGGTTTGTTATATCTGAGGAATGTCTGGAAGTTGGCTTAGAGGATATGTCTGGCAGTTGGCTTGGAGGATTAAGGAGCTGATAAAAAGCTGTTTTCTGTGGTCCAGAGGTGCAATGTTTAATTCTCTCAGCCTCCACTGACTGTGTAACTCTGAGCAAATGACTTAACCAGACACTGCTCCTGGGCTGAATGTGAAAAAGGTCTACACAGATCATTGTTCTACCTCAGAAAACAAACAGAAATATGATGAACCATCATTATTATGCTAACAGAATATTTATTTATTTATTTTATTTTTATTTTACATTTGTTGACCAGGCTAGTCCAGCTGGATATATGTCCATTTTCAGTGGAGGCCCGGGGTGAAAAGCTCCAACGGTATTACAAGTAATTCACAGAAACAGGCAAAACAAGGTAAAAATTATAAACACATTGAGTCAGAACATGAGATACACATGCAGACAGGCATAGTCATAGCAGGAAATTACATAAACAAAGTTTAGTAGATATTTGCTGTACAAATTCTAAAAATATAAGTATATAATATGGAAAAAGGTGAAAAAGAAAATAATAAAAATATTTAAAAAAATTTTTTTTTTTTTACATATGTCTATAGGATGTTGTGTGAGGAGGAATTAAGGAGGAAAGGAAAAAGGAAGGTTAATCTGGATTGTTACAGGAACAAAGCCAGTGTTTATTGAGATGTGTGAATAAGTCAATAAAGTAGAAAAAAAGTGTTAATGATAGACAACATTTTAAGAGTATCATTGTGGGGATATTGAAAATAGTTATTACTGTCGTCAGCAAAAGCTGTAAATGAAAGATTTATACCAGTGAGAAATAAATGGTCATCTCCTTGAACTACTTGGCGAGATAGTGATATGGGATCAATATATAAGTTAAGTGTCTCATAAAACGACAAATACTCATGAGTGAACCTGTAAACAGCAATCAGTTTAGAGCGAACACAAATGCAGAGCAAGTCCCCCTCAATTCCCCCAGACCCTCTGCTAATTATATATATTAACTCTTAGATTGCACAACAATGGGGTAAGGGCAAATTCCTTTACCCTGCTGTATCATGATCCCATTCAAAAGACTGCCAACAGAAACTTTGTTAGAAAGAATGATCACTCACATGAGCATTTGCTTTTTTTTTTTTTTTTTTTTTACAGCTCAAAAAAAAGCATTCGTTCTTCCTAATTGTAACCAAATTAAACACATGTATGGAAGAGGAAAGCACTGTCTAATACCAATTCTATTAGAACCGAGTGTGTAAAGATGCCATTTAAACAGATATGCATAGATGTGAGTTCAAAGGTTAGAATAAAGAATGTGTATCAAGTTGACAAATTAATATGGAAAATTTAACTGCTGTAACACACTGAGCTGGAATCAAAAATTTGCACAGTCAATGGCCTTAGAACCCTATAGTAAACACAAAATTGGGTTCCTGACAAAGATTATCCATTAGGAAGAGAGAGCTGGAGAGAATCGTATAAGATCATCTGATAAGAAGTTTGTCTGTGACAAAAGCAGATTGATAAGGGAATACTAGTGATGGTGAAACGTTTTATTCTGTCTGCTAAAATGCAAGCAAAAATCTTCAAGTCTAGATTAATCAATGCTGTATTAATAAAGAGGAAAAGAAAAAATAATGAAAGTGTGGGAGGGTAAAGTGTTTTACAGCACTGAAAGCTGTAACACACTTAGCACTGCCACACAAAGACAGCAGCCGGACGTGGTGTATCTGATTCTGTACTGGTTTTAAAAGTTATAATGCTCTTTGTGGTGCCAAACAAAAAAAGTGTGGCAGCCCAATGTGTATTACAGCTTGTAAAGCTCTTGAGCTTCCCACCACTGTTGTGTGGTAGCCTCTGTTTATGTTGTAGCACATGACTAGAACTTTACCATACTGAAAGGTGATTAACAATCTTTGTTGGACACCTTTTTATGTCAGAAGGGTGTTTAACAAACTTGTCTTCTTCCTGAATTCAGAATGTAATCGTGGTGCTTCATGTACTATGTTATGATTTAACACCTATTTCCAGTTTTTCAGGCATAAAGAGAAGGCATGGGTTCCCTCACCCTTACTGATATGTTACAACACTACAGTGTAGACTTTGTTGATTCTCAGAGGTCATGGAAACAGACTGTTCTGTCTTGGCTAAAACTGTGGTTGTATTTTCCTTCAATTTTTAGATTTAAGTTTATTCCCAGAGTCTGATGTGGATCTTGTATCACCAGTAAAATTAAAATGTTTGCTGGGATGAGGGAGATACTATCAGAAAAAAATAGACATGGGGGAATACTAGATTTATTACAGCCTTAGATTAATAAAAAACAGACATTGGCATTTGTGGAGCTGTCTTGGAGTGGTATAAATTGTGAGATATAGGACTAGGACTACAGAGGGGGATTCTCCACCTGAAATGATACACATTTTCTGTAGGAGTTGCAAACTGGGAAGTTTAGTTTACCATTCTTCATGTCTATGCTCACAATTCAACAGATTTGACGTAGGAGCTATAGCAAGCTTTAGACTGACAGCACCTCAAGCTGCTTGGCAATTCAGCTATAAAATATGCAAATATCATTTCCAGTAATGTCTTCCTCTGGGACGATAAAGAATCATGAATCAAATCCAGTGTCACTTTGTAGTGGTGGAAGCCATTTGTACTACCTTCTTTTTGATATGTGCACCTGTTGAGAAAGTATTTGAGAAATCAGAACCTGGCACTGGTTTCTATCCAGATTCTATTGACAACTTTTGGAAATGATCTGCTCTACCCCACTGTCTGAGGTAGTGGTTTTCCTTTGCTGTAAGAAATTAGTTATTCCCTCTCCCTCAAAGCGTTGCCTTGCGCCTGCTTATGATAGTCTCTTCTTCGACTTAGCCCTCTGCTTCTCCCTTTAGGAAGTACTGTTCTATGTCCTTTGACTACAGTTTGCATGATGGGCACCTTGCTGCTTTTCAAAGAAGGATTGATTAGTGTAGCTAATATATTTAGTCCTTTCTATATAGCACTTGAACTGTCCGTGGAGGTATAAAGTATGTAAAAGTACAGTGGTAGACATAACACTCAACCTTTTACCTCCAGAATTAGAGACAAAGCAAAAATAATTAGGGGAAAAGGCCCCAAATAAGGGAACTTAATAAATACTGGTACTATTAGCATAGAACTTCTCACAAACACAGCCAGTGATAGGAGATATAAAGCAAATGTTTGAGCAAAAATTAATGGTGTCCCTATAAATTAAGGACAGTTAAGAGGCATGGGGGTAGATAATTTTCTAGAATATAATGAACAAGGGTACAATACATTTTCTTTATAGCTCTCATTGTTTTCCTTTTTTTACTCCAGCCCTTTAAGATTACTTTCAGTGGGATAGCCAAAGAAAGACCACTGATACACACACACACATATATATATATATATATATATATATATATATATATATATATATACATATATATATATATATATATATATATATATATATATATATATATATATATATATATATATATATATACATATATCCTGATCCAAGCCATTGCTTTATTTGTTACTCCAATAATGTAATCATGGTTTTTCATGCACTACAATAATGTAATCATGGTTTTTCATGCACTACAATAATGTAATCATGGTTTTTCATGCACTACAATAATGCAATCATGGTTTTTCATGCACTACAATAATGTAATCATGGTTTTTCATGCAGTACACTGATACATATGCTACATATTAAGTGCGTTCTGTTTTGCTAGTTCCTATTTTCTCAGGTACAAGCAACTTCACAAAGTTTTCTGTTTTGATATAGCAGCAGCCAAAGGATTCCATGCTCCCTGTTATGCCAGACCCCTGTGTCTCTCCAGTGCCCTTCCTCTGTTTTCTCTCCATCCTGGCCCATGCAAGCCAGATAAATTACTTCTTTCTTGTTTTTTTTTTTTTTTTTTTTTTTTTTTTTTTTTTATATATATACTTTGTCTGCTTAGCTTTTTCCGCTATCCTTTTAACATGCTATAAGTGGCAAAAATGTTGTAATAAGTGTGGAGGAAGTAAATTAATTAAACTTGGAATGGCCAGGTCCCCAGAAGTCACACAGTTCTAGATTCTTTGAGGGGCCATCTTAGAGTTTTTTTATTCCATTATGGTCTAAATGAATATTGTGAGGAAGGAATGAAATTAAATCTTATTTTTTTTCCATTCAAGGAAAAATAAGTTATGCTTGAAGCTTAATGTTCAAAGCTAACAAAATAGTAGTTTCCAATAAACTGAGATGACAAAAGCTTGTTAAGATATATAAAACATGCAGAGACTGTGTGTGCATGCAGACTCCATGAAGATGGAATCAGGAATCACAGCCAAAAACTCAACCACAGAACGAAGCCCTGTGAGCTGACAATGTTACTTGTTGTGCAACTGTGATAATAATTAGCTGCTTTCACACACATCTTTCCCAGACCAGCACTGACAGTCCCTTATTGTGCTGATATTTGTTGTGGAAAGTTAAAAAAAATTAAAACAATTATGGACAACTTATTACTTTTAGATACACTGCAATCCATACTTCACCCTGCATACAGTCATTTTCATCACAGACAACCCCCAGACCCATCAATTATAGCAACTTTATTCATAATATACAACTCGAAGTTCTGAGTATATTAACAAAAACAGACACAGTAAAGTATTACAGCTGTCTTCACATAAATGCACACTAGTTCTGCAAAGCAAGAATAAATGACTACTTAAATTGATCAAATAGCAGGGTCAGTTAACTGTATTCACCAAACAGCCCTAATACAATACCCAGCAGTAAAGCCAAATGTATTGACTGTATACACCACAAATATAAGGTTGTAATACAATAAAAATAATAATTGGTGATAAATTATTGTAGACAAGCTACACATACGCGCACACACGCACGCACGCACACACACAGACACCCTCGCACACACATGTGACCATCAGTTACAGACACTTGTACAATTATGACTGTAAAACACCAAAGTTTGCGAACAGATGATAGACTCCATAAACAAATGTATAAATAACTACCTCACAGAACTGTATCTTCTTGGCTCACTACTGTTAGGATACATTGTTCAAGTCACTGCAACCCCTCCCCATCCACCCACCCACCCATACCTTTCAAACTCTTAGCCCAAGGATCAAAGGAGAAAGCTATAAAATAATGGGGGCAAAGGACCAAAATCAGGGACAGGTATTACCTATGCACCTATGCTAGGAGGTGATGAATTTCAAGCACCAGAAGCAACACTTTTTCTTTCTTGCTAGAACAGAAGATTCTGTTTGTATGACAGATATTGAATCAGTTTTATCAAGTCCCGGAGCCAGGAGAGCTATGGTTTCCTTGGCCGTTGATGTGCTATGGGGGTAATTAGTCTTTATTTTTTTTTCTGAGCTAATGGAATTGAAGTGATTGCATGAAGCAGATTCTCTTGACTGGCTTCAAAAGTGGATTGTGATCTACATGTTACAGTGCATAGGAAGCCGAGTATTAACTTTGGGCACAAATGACTATGGTTTTGGTTGACTCCAGATGTTCATCATTTTCTAAAACATAGGTAGTTCTAGTCATGCAGTCCAGAAAACCAGTTAGGAGCCTAGCCCAAATTCTCAGTTGTCCCAAATCACTATCTGCTTAAGTGACTTTCTCAATGTCACAGCAGGCAAATGAAAGCTCGGGGAATCAAACCCTGTACCACTGGAAGTAACTTATTAACAACTTAGCTTATGTACTCTGCATTAACTCGTAGAGCTCAAACTGCTACTAATAATTCATATAATCTGTTTATCTATTTGATCCAAGTTGTCTGCAAGAACATTGTATTTACCTAATAGATATGTTACCATTAACTGATGATTTTGCAGATAAGACTAGGTCCCATTTCTGGATGATTAAACTGTAGAAATGGTGTGACTTTGAACTACCCTGTATGTTTATATACTACAGCACTGTCGCATTATCAATGGTCACCTATAGGAAATGTGGAAGGAAACAAATTCTGACTCCCTTCAAGGTTTGGGAAATTGCTAACGTTCCCACCACAGTTAAATATTTAGCAGCAGAACTAGAAACATGGTAAACCCATTTTTTGCCATTTATAGTTGCATTTATGCATACCTGGTCTAATTCAAGGAGATGGCAATTGACTCACTGCTCATAACATGTATACACTGACTATCTTTTAGCAGAGCTGTAACTTGGGTGGGGTAAAGGCGATGGCTGCCACCAGCACAAGCTGTTAGGGTCACGATCGGCAGGTGTGAGGATACTGCAGCTTCATACAGGAAGCATTTGCAATCATGGCTGATGTATTGAAAAGCATTCCATATGTTTTGATTTAATTGTAGCTACAATTTCAGATAAGAAAACATTTTCCACCCTTTTTTATCACTGAAGCCCTGAGGAACTATACTCTGTATTTGATTAAAAAAAGATAGTATCCCTATTGGTGTCTACATCCTTATACAAGTAAAACAAGGAACCACCGTTGTTATGTATAGTACCTTTAAGCTTCTAAATCAAATGTGTGTCTCTCTCTCTCTTTGGAAGTCACTTTTGTATTCCATCTAGTATATTCATATGTAACTTAAACTGTAAAATGCAAGTAGTATTTTCTTGTGGAGGTAAGCTCTCTTCCATTTGTTTATTAGAAATCTCACACTCAGTGCTGGATTCAGAAAACTTTGCCACATCATGACAAGTGAATTTGTGCACTGAGTGGTCATTTATAGGGTTGTATGCAATTCAGAAAACTAAGCTACATGATTGGCTATGCTAGGCTATATGCTAATGACTGTATAGTGAGGTATCTTGTATGATAATAAGGCAAAACAAAATGATGGAGCAATTAAAAAATGTTTAAATGCCATACAACAGTGTTGTACACTGTATAATTTGAACTCGCATATTTGCCCATGTTCAAACAGAGTTCACTGCAGAATTATGCTAAAAAGATTGTTGTAGCCATAGTAAATTTGCATCGGCAGTAGGCTGTCATTGCAGCTGCTTTGCTTGACAGTGCACACTGTTGCCTGTGACGGCATCTGGTCATCCAATCATGCTTAATATTTCATGGCTTTCATGGCACCAACATTATAGACCAGTACTGTGTTGATAGACACAGCATATAACAAATCATGGAAATGCATTGGCCTCATCTGCAGCCCAGTGGAAGTCCTGGAGCACCTATCCCAGTGGATACCAAGGCATGTATGGTTTTACATATAATAACTGAAAAGACCTTACAGTGATCTACTGGGGACACAGTGTGGGTATCTCAGGCATGTGTCTTCAGAATACTCCAGATTTCCAAGCCATGTTTCAGCATATGGGGGGAGCATATGTGGTTACAACATATCCCAAAAAAGAAAGCAAACACTTTGTAGGAGTTCTGTAATGTAGTCCATTTCCATAAGGTACTGGGAGCCATAGACTACCCACAGTGAAATAAAGGCACCCACCTGGTGAACAGGGAAGAACTGGAGTGAATTGCAAAGTGTAGCACTCCATGAACTCCCAGGTGGTCTGTAATGCATAGGATATCATCTACAATATATGTGCAGACCACCTAGGCAGTTTTCACAACTTCCACATATGGCATACATGTGACCTGTACCGACAGTTTGCAAGGGGTGACTTCCCACACTGGTGCATGACACCCATCATAAATGTAACAGGGGTACGACCATGCACCATCACAAACTAGAAACATTACTGTGTGTGTGATTGGACTGCTGAAGGCATGATTAATTTGCTAGTGCCCCTGCTTTATGACCCTGTCACATGCACCAAAATACTGACTATCTGTGCAGTGTTGCAGAATACCATACTTAGGAAGCAGTTACAGCAGGGTGATCTCTTGCAATGCCAGCAGTTCCCAGCACAACAAGCAGCGGAAGCTGAGACAGATGAGAAGTCAGAGGAGGAGCCAGCAGCAGGGGATGACCATGCCAGCTGGAGGTGGGCACATTATGCCTTGGCATTAACAAACAGGCAACAGACTGCACATAGCTTTACAGCTTAACAATATAAGAGTTAAGCAGGTACACTATAGTAAAATAATTTATGCAAATGCAACACCAGGCTGTGCTTACACACGCATAGGTAACCCAAGTACCAAAGTATAAAGTGTAGGGCACAGCTATCATCATTTGCTCAAGTGAAAAAGGGACTACAGGAGTACATATCTTTCACAGAAAAATGTGTGAGTGCTTATCTGCATAAAAAAAGCACTATTACGGGAAGTGTCAGAACTGGTATGTGGAGTTAATGTGGAGCCAGGGTAAGTGGATGTGTATGATGTGCTGGGGATGTGGTGATGGTGGTGTGTGTCTGTGTCTGCAGGGATACAGACTCTAAAATTGGTGCAGCACTGCAGCTCAGCCTTCTGGACAGGTCAAGGGAATGCATGGCAGAGAAATCAACATCCTATGCATGCCTCCGCTCATGAGAGGAGGCTCTGCCAGGGGTTTTACTGGCTGTACCATGACCCTGGCAAGATGCTAGTGTGTTACATGACCTTGACTAACACCAGAAGATGTGGCAGCATGATGATGGCCAAGGCTGGGGGATGCCCTCAACTGGGAGTAGACCCTTCTAGAATAGATGTTGCTGTGGAAGTGCCAGCACTACAGGAGATAGGTCTTGCACATCCATGGCTATGTTGGTTAACATTGGATTTAGCAGATGACCAACTGTGAAGATGGACTCTTGTCCATTACCAAATGACCCAGAGAAGACATTGCACAGTCCAGTATGATATTTATTCTATCCAAGGGATCACACACATGAGTCATGCACTCCCAGAAGTCAGCGTGCACACCCTGGATCACCTTCGCTGTCTCTAACATGGCTGTGGTAGCACTACCCTGTGCCTCCATGATGGCCCTGGACATACATTGGATTGCAGTCACTGACACACCAACTACAGAGTGAGGGTGGTAATCCTATCTCCAGCAAGCATCATTACCAACACACTTGTGCAGATATCCCTGCCAATGAGTGCTAGAAGCAGAGTCAGACATCTGTCTACTGGGGGAAGTACACTTTTCTGATCAGTTCTGTTACCATCAACTTGTCCTCTCTCAGATGTTTGTGAGCCTGGGTATTTACAGACACAGAGACTGTGTCCATGTCCATGCAGTTTTCACACTTCTTGTGTCAAACACTCACTGTGCACCCCCTGAATGTGTCAGCTCATTCACTCTAGCATTATCAGGCGCTGCAGATCCTCCAACACTAGGCAGTGTCATAGTGCTGGTGCCTGATAAAGAATCACCTGGGAACACACCAGACCAGGTATAAGTACGACCCAGCACACCTACACATACAGCTGATATTTTTAAAACTATAAACATGATAAAAACTAATACCCTGTCCATACCTTGTGCACTTGTCATGCTTGTTGGACCCCTGATATACTTCTACCCCATAAGTCAGACATATTTAATGAAGTTTAGAATAACTAAGAGGTAAAGAGAACTAGCTGCTTTTGATACAATGAAACAGAACAACATATCTGGAGCATCTGTATTTGAAACTCTCTCTGGCCTGTCCATCTCTGTCCCAACATCCAGACTACACTGTGGAACTCTGTGGAGGTGGAATTGCCTTTAAAAGAGGCTAGGAACTTCTCCATTTACATAATAAGTGGTTTGGTCAAAGGCCCAACACCTGTTACCCTACATTCATGTGCCACGTCTTCTAATCTGTGGGTAGCAGCACAGATGTTATCCATGGTCCTTTGGCACACCATTTCATAGCCATGGCCTGACCACCCATAGCATTCACATTGCTAACAGTCTCAGTCTGGGCACAGTCACAGTAAAGCTGGTCATCTCTCTGGACATCAAAGAGACATTGGCTTTAGAGATGGAGGGCCTATAGACCAGCTCATTCTCTGCATCTGAGGATTTTGGCTTACAGCTGGATGTGGATTGCACACCATATGCAGCAGTTTTTCTCTTTGTGCCTGTTTTCAGGAAAATTCCTGTTAGTGTGAAATTAACAGCCTTGCTTCTGCATTGGTCTTACAAATAGGATCATAGGATCATAAGATTATAGAAGGTTACTACGCTAATGGCCCTGGGGACCTTAGAAGCCTATCCAAGAGTTTATCCCTAAAAAAGAACCCTTACAATACAATCCTACTAGGCCATACAATGTGGCCAAGTACTATAGTAGGTGATATAGTATAGGTTCATGGGTTCATAGGCAGGTACTAGGCTATCAGCTCTAGGGCCTATGTAAGCCTAGCCAACAAGGTTCCCCTGGCTTTTGCCACCCAAGGATGCAATTTACCTGTGCCCCTGTCTAGCAGAGCCACCAAAGTGATTCCCGGGATGAATTTCCTATTACCCATCCACTCATCAAGATTTTTCTTGAAGAGTGATAGTGAAGAATTCTGCTTGACATAGATAGGTAGCTTGTTCCAGAGTATGGGAAGTCTCTGGGACAGGAATCTATCTCTCCAGCATGTTTTGTTAATTGTGGTGACAAGGTTTAGGTCTCTAGAGCATGTGGCTCTGAGGGATTGGAATTTCTTTAGGTGTAGCATGTCCAACAGCTCTGTGTTTGACATAGCTTTGTATGTTAGGCAGAGGTCACCTCGGAGTAGGCAATATGCTACAGAGTAAAGCTGGAGGTTTTTGATGTGGTCAGCATAGGGCAACTGTTTGAGTCTCATAATCCTCTTTGTGAGGTGTTTTTGTGGCCTTTCCAGCTGTTGCAGATGCCTTGTAAGGTACATTTCAAAAAGGGGTGTTGTACTCTATAATGGGTCTGATGAGAGCCGAGTAGAGGGGGACAATTACCTCTTTTTTCCTGAATGAGAACCCTTTTGTGATGAGGTGTGCCATGTAGAAGGATTTCCTGACTACTGTGGTGATGTGATTATCAAAGGAGAGGTTACTGTCCACTAGAGTCCTGAGGTCTCTTATCACACCTTCAGCATTAAGTGGGCTGCTGCCTATGTGGTAGTTCATGGGTACAGGGTTTTTACCAAAGGGGATGACAATGCACTTTTTTTGGCATTGAGCTTGAGGCCATGGCTCTGACACCAGGCATCAGTCTCAGTGAGGCCCTTTTGCAGGATGTCCACATCATTTGGGGACTTAACTATGGCACCATTTTGCAGTCATCTGCGAACTTTGTCAGCCAGAGGCTCTCTGTGTTAGTCTGTACTTCAGATAAGTAGATTCCAAACAGGAGGGAAACCAAGACTGAACCCTGTGGTACTCCACTTGTCACAGGTTTGGAGTCAGATTTGAAGTCCGCAATTTTTACACTGTGGGTTCTGTCAGTGAGCCAGTTGGTGACCCATCTTGTGACGTATGGATTTATACCCAATTTGGTGAGTTTATCTATGATACCAGAATGGGGGATGGTGTTGAAAGCCTTGGCAAGGTCAAGATAGGCTGTGTGAACTGCCTTACCCTCATCCATGGCTTTGGTGACTGTTTCAAAGAAGTCGATCAGCTCAGGAGACATGATCTGCCCTTCACAAACCTGAACTGGGTGGGGTCCAGAGTTTGGAGGTTACCAATATCCTTGCTTATGAGTTCCATGATGATACATTCCATGGCCTTGAAGACTAGGCTTGTCCTGCTAATTGGGCAATAGTTCCCAGGGTCCGTGATGGCTCCCCCTTTGTGGAGTGGTTCAACTGTTGCCATGCACCATTCAGTGGGTAAAAAGCCTGTCGAGAGGCTATGATTGAACATGGTGCTTAGGTGGGGGGGGGGCTAGTTCATTCTGAAGTTCATGTAGAACGCAGCCAGGGATCAGGGATATTGTCCAGTCCCATGGATGCTGTGTCCTTGGCTTTCAATAGTGCGTTTTCACCTGTTCAGTTGTGATTGCAGGGGCACTGCATTCTTCTGGTATGGGTATGGCCCCTTTAGAAGGTGAGGGGGGTAATGTTGGCACTGAACTCAGCCAGGATGTTGGCGATATCAGTTGGTTCCATGATTTTTGTGCCATTGTGCTGTAACTCAGAGCAGATCTGGGTGTTGCCACTGAGATTCTTGACATAGCTGCAGAATGCTTTGTGGTTGTCCTTTGAGTCAGTGGTAATCTTGTTTTCATAGTTTGCTTTGGAGGAATTTATGAGAGATCTCAGCTTCTTGCTGAGGCTGACCAGGGAGCTCCTCCACTCATGGGATTTTACTCTCTTTTGCAACAGTTTCTTCCTTCTTTTGTAGAGTTTGTTTATAGCAGGGGACCACCAAATTGGTTTCCTTTTTTTAGAGGACTGCGTCTTGGTTCTATTAGGGATAGCATGATCCATGCATCCGTGTAGGTGCTTATAGAGTGCATTTGTATAAGATTCGGCAGTGGTAACTGTATTATCCATCTGCATGGGTGTCGTGAAGTTGGCCACTTCTGCCTTAAAAAGCACAAAGTTGGCTTTGGAGACTTTTTTACAGTGGTTTACTTAATGGGGGTTGGGGGTGGGATGTTGATATCTAGGGTGATTAGTTTATGGTTGGATCTGATCAACGAGGAGTTGACTTCAGGTGTGGAGCACCTCTCACTCATGTTGGTAATTACTAAGTCTAGGATATTATTGCCCCTGGTAGGGGTGTGGTGGACAAGTTGGTCCATGGCATTGGAGTTTATGAATTCTAGGAAACATTGAGGAAAGGAGTTGGTACAAGAGTAGTTTTCCTAGTTAATGGTGGGGTAGTTGAAATCACCCAATATTAAGGTGTTAGGTTGGATCCTGATATTCTCTGTTATATCAAGAAAAGTGGAGTGGGAATCCTGAGGCATGATGGGGGATCTGTAGCAAGCTACAATATTGACTGCAGTTTTGCCCAGAGCTAGTTGCACTTGGATAATTTCGGATGAGTTATGTTGGGCAACTAGCCTGGAGCTGTGATTGTCCTTAATGAATATAGACATGCCTCTGCCCTTGGTGTTCTGGTCCTGGTTTGATGGCTGAAAAGTATGGTATAAATTATATCCTGGTAATGCAGGGGGGCTCTCTGGAGCCTTCAACCAGGTTTCAGTCACTGCACAGATATCGATATTCCCCATTTTAAGGAGTGCCTCTAGTGAGTGCATTTTGAGGTTTAGACTTTTAGCATTGAGTAGCATTGCCCTCAGTTTTTGCTTGCCTGTATCAGTTATGGTAGTGGTTTTGTTTTTTAAGCCTTGCCTAAACAAAGGCACTATAGGGGCGGCAAGAGCCTTAGCCAGTATCTGGAATCCTAGGGATGACAGGTGCAGGCCATCTCTGGCAAAGCATTGTGGCCTGTCAACCATGTCATCCCAGGCAGACAAATACTGGTTCCCCTTTGAATGACACCAGAAGCTTAGCCAATTGTTGAAGTCAATCATTTTGTCCTTGTATTGTGGTGTCATTCTGGGCAAAGGTAGGATGCTACTCAGGGCTAGGGACACATCTGCCTGGATTACAAGATCAGAGAGCTCTTCCATGTCTCTTTTCATGTAATCCAGGGAGGTACATCTCATGTCATTCACACCAACATGGACAATGACTGACTGAGTCATATTTGTACTTGTGGAGAGACCTGAGTGCATGGGTTATGTGGTGGATCCTGGCACCCAACAGGCAGCTAACAGTAACCTTCTCCTTGTCTATTCTGGTGAGTGGAACATCAATGTGCCTGACTGTAGAGTCACCTATGACCAATGTGTTAGGTACGTAGTTCTGCCTTATGGGCAGTGGTTGAGTGGCACACTGAGTCTGTGTGCTATGTGTCTTTTGGGTTGTGATGAGAGGAGGTTGCTTGCATTTCTGCTTTGGAGATCTCTGTTGTTTGGGTAGATTCTTATTGAGAGCCTCTGATAATGTTTTTGTGTATCTATGTGTGGATCTTGGTGGTGTAGATGTACTGGGACTATGTGGTGAGTGTGGTGTGGAGCAAGTGTTTGCCTTCTCCTCCTGACTGACAAGTTCAGTCTTGGGTTGAGAGAGCTTTGCCTCTAGTTTGGCTAGATAAATGCATCTCTCACAGGTTGTAGTGTTGGGTGGTAGGAGGAGAGGGTTGGCGGTGTACATGAGGCAATAGCTACATTTCCCCAAGATGCCCAGATTCATCGGGTAGACAGGAGAGAACACCGGGAGCTGTCATTTGGACATGCCTGGACAATCACTTTTTCCTCTAGACAGTGAGGGTAGTAAGAACTCTGGCTGTTTTCTCGAGGTAACTTTGAGGAAGATAAGTAACAAAAGAACCTTTAGCCACTAGGTAATGAGAAAGGCTGAGTGCTTCAGAGAGTTGTGGCTTTTTAGTGCTATCAGCTGTTCTGAACCAGTGCAGAGCCTGAAAAAAAAAACAGATTCAAGTGCTACAAGTAAGAAACTGGCTAGTTCTAAGAGAAAAACTAAAGAGCAGACTTTATGGCGCCAGGAATAGTTTAACCTTAGCTAAACGGCACTGTGCGATGCGCAAACTTGAGCAAACCTGTGCAAACACGGGTTTTTAACTTAGAAACTTGAAAGGAATAGGAATTAGCCCAAAATGGCCAATAAGGTAAATTTCAGAGCTGGAGACCACTCCTCTTGCAGCAGATAGGCTGCTCTAATTTTTACCACTCTCACTGATAAACAGAAAGACCTCCCACTGGCACAACAAGGTCTAGACCACTCAGAAGCACAAACTAATGTCCTGAAACCAGCAGATCTGGGATCTGGACTATTCTAGTATTTGAAACGGCAGGAAACGAGCAGTACAGATAGTATTTTTTTTAAATTGAGCAGAAAAAAAGCACTTAAAATCAGTAGTAATGCACTTGAGTATGACTCCTACAGTTATAAATTCACTTTAAATTTTAAGTGTTAAACAGGTAAAACAAGTGCACATACAATAATGGATTAATAGTACAATGCAGCAGAAATACAGCAAACAACAGTAAAATGGCTTTTTAAAGTGTGATTAGCTTAAAACAGTTTAAAGAATGCCAAAAAGGTATTTTGATCAGTGAAAAGTCTCTCCATCTCGTTTCTGGTGCTGTAGTAGTCTGCAAGGTGCCCAAACAGGATCCACTGAGCTAAAACAAGAGCAAACCCACGCAAACACGTTTTTTTTTTAACTCAGAAACTTAAAAGGAATAGGAATTAGCCCAAAATGGTCAATAAGGTATATTTCAGAGCTGGAGACCACTCCTCTTATGGCAGGTAGGCTGCTCTAATGCTTACCACTCTCACTGATAAGCAGAAAGACCTCCCACTGGCATAACAAGGTCTGGACCACTCAGAAACACAAACTAAAGTCCTGAAACCAGCAGAACTGGGATCTGGACTATTCTAGTATAGAAAAGGATGGGAAACAAGCAGTACAGACAGTAGTTTCTTGTATTTTTTTTTTGTTTAAATTAAGCAAAAAAAAGCACTTAAAACAGTAGTAAAGCACAGAAAAGACTGCGCACTTGAGTGTGATGCCTACAGTTATAAATTCAGTTTAAATTTGTACGTGCCTGAAACATATCTGTAACCATAGTCTTTAAGTAAATGTCTGCAATGTATGCGTTCCGAGCACATATTCCCCACAAAACAAGTACAGAAATGCAACTGAACAAGAACACACGACCATTACAATAGCACTTTTACAAAGGTTCTGGCTAATGACATATGTGCAAGGCATACAATACTAAAATAGTATTGAACAGTACTCTGAATACAAGCTCAGTGGTGTGTCTTCCACTGCATACCTTAACAATTCTGCAGGCTACTACATTCAGTATACTTGCATTGTACCCCTCAAGACACTTTTGACCAACACATTTAAAAGAACTGTCAAACTGATATCCCTTATAAGGTGTCAGGGTAAAGACCAGTCAAAAGCAGCCATTGTGTAAATAAATGGATTTATAAGATATTGCACTTACTTTATATAAGCAGATAGCCTTAGCCAGAAAGAAAGTGTTCACCAAATCACTCTTAGTAAGAATCAAACTCCTTTACCAGTGTTATCTTCCATAGTGGAGTGATGCTCTGTGCTTCTCATTATGCTTATATCATGCAGCCGATTATGCTCATTATTTTTTCAGAGTAAGTCAATATGTGAGATGAGCATGCCTGGTAAACATTGTGCACATTTCTCCACAATGCAGGACATCAAGTGTTTCAGCTACAGATGTCCTTAGGGGGTTATTTGCAGAAAGTTTAAGGTATCACACAGTGAAAATATTAGGTTGGCTGGGTTTTTCTTGCAGTTTTTATTGAACGGTTTGTCTGTGTGACCTTTTTTACCCTTTGGTTTGCATTTCTATTCATAGGTTCATATGTTCATGGTAGGCTTACTGCCTTTGTAGGCCATTTTAAGCTTAACCAATTATCCCATTTGGGAATCAAACCCTGTACTTTGTGTTTGTAAGGTAGACATGTTAATCATTATGCCAATCCCCAACCACCCCTTATTTGCTTCTGTTTCCCTACTATCATCATTACTTTCCTTCCCTCCATGAGACATTTCTCTGCATATCTGTAGCCTTGGGGTACAGCTGTAGATCAGTACCTTAGCATTACCATCTATGTCTGCTGATTTGTGCTGACTACTCTAGATGCTTGTACATGGTCAGTGTTTGCAATAGCTGGTCATACTTTAGCCACAGCTTGGTCTAACACAGTATTTCCCATGGGTTCCTACTATGGTCATGATGAACAGCTTATCATTGCACATAGTGGCCTGGCCGCATGCATAATCAATAAGTCTTGGGGCTTGTCTCACACACATACTAAACAGTATTGTTTTGGTTATGATTGTGGATGTGATATTTCTGAGTCCCTAGGTCACTGTCAATTCCCTAATACAGAGTAGCAATGGAAGGGGACAGCTGGAAAGTGAGAGAATTTTAGGCTGACATGTAGCATTCATTAAAAACCATTAAAAAGATTCAAACTTCATATATTTTTACAACCTTAGAAAGTTTCTGATAGGTTCAAAAGAGGGAAAATATTTTGCCTCAAATATTCACAAGCACAGCTCTCAACCTTCCATCTCCAAAAATGAGGAACACTCACCTTCATAATGGGGAACAAATGGGCAAAATGTGGAACACATGCTAATGGTTTACTAACAACTTCAACTAGGAAGGACATAGGAAAGTTAAAATATGCTGGTTTTACTTGTAAAGAAGATCCTTTAATGAATTAATATGATTAATTTCTATTTACCATGGATTTCACTTAAAAAATTCCTAACACTGAATGTGTGACAGACTCTTTCAATGTGGAACTTTGAGGAACTTCGAGGAACATGAACTTTTTAAGACCTTAAATGAGGTACATTCCTCGTAATGAGGTACACTTGAGAGGTATGTTCACAAGCTATACCATTTTACTTAAAACTTTACTTCTGCTTAAAAATCTCTGTGGAGATTGCATTTAAAATATTTAAGTTAGTTGAAGTATCTTCCCTAACTGATAGATTATTGTCCTAATATTCAGTGGAAGCTGTTGAACTATTAGAATACATTATTCTCTCAATCCTATTGCCCTTAGAAATCTTAGATTAGAAAAACACAGGCCACAGTAGAAGAATTACATATCATTTTATGCTGTTTTTCACTCCAGCGTCTATTGACCATCAGGAAATTGCTATGGCCACTATCATCGATTCATTCTTTTTTATTGTGAAAGGAACATGACTATGGCAATGCTGTCATCCACACCACTATTAGAGTGTTTTTTTTAGACTATTTCCTACACATGTCCACAAGTACCAAAAGGATGGGCATGTACTAGAGCAATGTAATGACTTTACACCTGCTTCTGTAAGTGACTTTATCCCATAGTCCCACCCACTCAAAGGTAGGTGGCTGTATCTAAGTCCATTATCCACTGGGGATAGAAGGGATGCACATCCTGGAACACTGTGAAGGTTGGGTGAAGATAGATGAAGGCTGCCAGCCTAGCCAGACAGAATTTTGGAGATAATTCTGTCATCTATAAATATTAATGTAAACCACAGGCTTGTTGTCTTAAATGATAAAACAGTGCTACATGTAGAACTGAAAAATATATAACAACAGTGCACTCTACTTCCAAGTAAAGCATGTTGTGACCCTTAGATGTTAAAACTCAGAGCCAGTCAGTCTAGAGTGAAGCATCCTGCCTATTGTTTTAAGGCCAGAGTTAATGGCCAGAATTTGCATGTATAAATATCCTTTATTGCTCTGGCTTCTGCCCAGAGGTGAATAATGTGAATGTAGTTTCTGTTAGCCTGGGAACCCAGGGAAGTGTGAAGAATGATGTAATGTAACCCAGGGAAGTGTGAAGAATGATGTAATGTGAACCAGGAATGTGATTTTAAAAACAGAGAGAATCAGAGAGCATAAAGCATTTTTGTCTTGACCCTCCAACTCACCAGCACTGTCTTGCTTTATATGTAAGTTTATCTTAGACTTGTGTTTTCTCTTAGAAATAGCTAGAAACTATAAAGATTAGACTAAGTGTTTTTCTGAGATGTCAGAACTGTACTACTGAATTATTTTAAGTATTTATCTGTGATCTCTGAACTCTTGACTGGCACTGTGTAGTAAAAAGTATTGTCTTGTGTTTTGACTATTTGTTATTAAATATTTTTAAACCATTTTAACCATGGCTGTTTTGTAGAGATAATTTAAGCTTTTTAGAGTACTTGCATGCTTTTGGTAAAATTGTACAAAGTCACTCTAATAGCTTTAGCCCTGGGCTATACTATCAATTGGATAATAATATTGCACAGTAATAATTGGACACCCTTTTAAGGGCCTTTGAATAGCTGATAAATATTAGTGGGTGGTGGCAGCTTTTTCCATATAGTCTTGGAAAAAGGGGCACAGCTGGAGAACCTGTGCCAGCCTTCTCCAGGAGTGTCTGTGTGGTTGTATAAACTCTTCTCAAAGTGTGTATGTGTGTCAGCTACTTGGGCAGAGACACGAAGCACTGGTTGGACGGAGAGGGTGCTGGAGGTTTTAGCTTGCCCACTAGGCTGAGATCTTGACCCTATAGCTGTGCCACTGGGGAGTCTTATTGGAGACCTGGAGAGCAAGGGAGCAACCAGCCCCGGACTGACTGTGATCTCTGTGTGCTCTTAAGAGAAATTGCACTTTACTGTGTGTATTTGATATCCCTTCCTCCTATAAGAGACGACCCTCACTGGTGTTAGTGGTGAGGATTGAGACCCCTTGATTGCTGGGCCAGGGCACGGGTGTCACAAACACATGCCCTCAACCACCTCCTCAGGAGGGGTGAACAATCTCCACCTCAACATTCCCCTTTCTTTCCAGCCAGCTGCACCAGTGCCTGGGCCACTAACAGAACCTTAGTAATTTGGGTCAGAACCAGGCTTCCTCCTCCTTCTATGGCTTGTATTTGGCTTATACAGATACATTTTACAGATAAAATTACAATGAAAGTCTTAGCTATATAAAATCACAGTGACATACAATATTACTGTTTCAAAAGTAAAAGTAAAGGAGCCCATCAACTAAACCTTGAAATATTGATGCTTCCAGTAATGCATAAATACCTCAACAGAATATTTTAAGGTTTAATATCCATAATTATCCCAACTATTCAAGTTCCCTCCTTTTGTACTGACAATTGAAAAAAGAAATAAATATAAACTTGATAAAGTACTGAAATATTCTCTTAAGAGACAACTATCATGGAAATCAGGATGGCTTCCCTTATGGGGGATTTCTTGTACTTTTCTTACTGACAAGTTCAGCAAAAAACAGCCACAGTTGAAAAAACTGGAGAAAGACCACTCTGGTCCGCTAATGATTGGCAGTAGATTTTTCGAAACGCTGAGGTGCCAGCTCGATGCCCAACCTTCAATGAAGGCACACCCATTTACGCATGCATGTCTTTCGAACGCTACCCAACCGTGGGGAGGACATGCAGACTCCACACAGAAGGCACTCCCAAGCCAAGCCAAGAATCGAACGGGAGAACCTCTTGCTGTGAGGTAACAACACTACCACCATACCACAGCGAGAGTGCTATGCTATAATCACTTTGGTATGTACAGTGTCACAAAAAAGTGCTGTGCAATAAATCACTTTGTATGTATTGTGTTAAGAAAGCTTTTCACTACAATCTGTTATATATATATATATATATATATATATATATATATATATATATATATATATATATATATACATATATATATATATATATATATATATATATATATATATATATACACACTACATTCCACAACTATGATGTACTGTATAATAACTTTTTCTATACAATATTGAACACGAGTGACATAAAATTTAATTACTTTGGTATGTACAATGCTATGCAAGACTGGTGCATGTTATAATCACTTTGAATGTACAGTGTTACACAAAACTACTGTATAGTATAATCATTTTGTATGTACACTGCTACACAAAACTGATGTATAGTATAGTCACTTTGAATGTACAGTGTTACACAAAACAGGTTTATAGTATAATGACTTTGTATGTACAGTGTTACACAAAACTGCTGTATAATATAGTCACTTTGTATGTACAGTGTTGCACAAAATTGCTGTATAATATAATCACATTGTATTTACAGTGTTAAAACTGATATATAGAATATCATTTTATATGTACAATGTTACATAAAACTACTGTAAAGTATACTAATGTTGTATATACAGTATCACATAAAACTGTTGTATAGTATAATCACTTTGCTGTACAGTGTTACACCAGAGTGCTGTACTATAATCATTTTGTATGATTATGTTGTGTGTTATACATGTGTTTTGTATTGTTTCTGTCTGTGAAACAAGTCATGCTTGTGTTGCAGCCCCAAGAGTAAAATGATCATTTTCCTCTGTTGCTTTTGCCATTGTATAATTAATTTCTTGTGTATAAATGTTAAAAAAAATCTTCCATAAATATAATTCTTCAGCAAGAATATTAGTACTTTGCTTGGTGATCTGACTCAAAAGGCGGCCACAGTTTTATGAAAAAAGTAAAAAAATAATTAAATAAAAATAAAAAGGGCAGGCACAAAAACTGATGTTGTTGATGTCAACATACAATGAAGAACTGAAGTAGCACACTGTAATTTTTTTTAAAATCTTGACTTACCTCTGTATACAAGCAGCTCACTTTTTTCTCTTATAATGTCCTTGCTGGATTGTCTCCTTCCCTTTTTTAAGATAGGCCACCACCTGCTTCCATTACCAGACCTGTGGTATACGTCTAACCTGATTACCAGAAGAGGCTGGAAGGGAACAACACCTGAGTGAGCTGTGCCTATTACCCGCCTTTATGATGAAATTTGCTGCTATATGGAAGCAGAGTATACAGTGGTGCTTCTCCTCAAAGTGGCAGCAGTTTGAAGATTCCAGTCTTCTTATGTGGGCTGTTGTGTCACCAGACACACAAACCACTCTGACTGGTAAGGAAAGATTGCCTAGATGCACTGTATGTGTCTCCCTTAGTTGACTTTTCAGATTCTTGAGTCCATTCCCTATTTCTGCACATCAGTGCTACTGAGAGATGCCTGACTTTTCACCATCAAGCCTATTAGACTGTGATTGTTAATATGATATAACACACAGATAGAAATCTAATTTTAGCACCCCTTAATAGATTTGACCCCTGTTATGGTTGCAGTGTACATCATTATTTCACAAACTATTATTTAATAAATTCAAAGTTTATCCTGTGAAAAATTTTCTTAACTGAAGTACAACTACAGAAGTAAAACACGAAATAGCAGCAGCGGGAGCACTGATCATGACCAAATCTAACTGCTACAGAAAAATTTATTCACAGCTTTCCCTGCGGCACCAGGTATAAATGCAGTGAGTTTATGGATAAAACACAGGTGAGCCAGGGTTCAAATCTAGCACACTGCACTTCCAGGAAAGAATAGCATGATCATTAAGGTCTTCACCTTATAAACATAAGGTACTTGGTTTGATTCTGACCTTGGGTTACTGGCCAGACTTAAAATGGCCCTTCAGGCAGTTAGTATAGTATTTGTCAACAGGGTGCGTCATACTAGTGGGCTGTGGTTGCCCACATTTTATACATTTTTTAAGATTAAGTTAAAACTAATTTATTTTGTTAGCACATCATATGGTCACTTAAGTTAATAGTTTTGTGCAATCAGAGTGAAGCATTTTTGTTTTTACAGGTTTAAGATTTCATCATAGTATTACAGTGAAATCTATTCCACTACCATATATGTTTGAAATGAAGCCTTACTCAAGCTAGCTCTGGTACATACTCTGAAGATGAAGACCACAGACAGAAGACAATTCTGCATGTGCAGTAATGTATGACCAGCATACCTCTCAAGTGTACCTCATTACAACAAATGTTCTGTTTCTCATTTTGAGTCATAAAAAATCTATGTTCCCCGCTGTTCCACAATTAAGGAGTCTGCAATACTTCCAGTGTTAACAACTTTTTTTTAACTAATATCCATGGTAAATAATACTGAGTCATATTAATTTATTAAAATAACTTTTTGTAAATTCAAAATAACACAATTAACCACCTTGTAAGTTTTGTAGTTGAAGTTGTTAGAAAGTCACATTTTACCCATTTGTTCCTCATTATGAGAGGTAGTAGCCACATGCTAGAGATGGAAGTTTGAGAGGTACGATGAGTAGTTATTTATTTAAAACTTAAATCATACTCCGAGTTAACCCTGACCTAATACAGCCCCTCCCATTCCTGTTAACCCTACCCATTCATTTGCTCTGTTCAGCCACCTTCTTTCTCTGAAGTCACCATCTAAGCTTGTTTGTCAGATTACACTACTTTACACATCTCCCATAAAGGATTCAGGTAAACAATAGTTATACTTCCCTTTCTGAGAGCTATGAAGAACATCTTTTCTTATAACAGAAAAGGAATTTGTTTCTATTACACAGATTTTTCATTCATCTTCTACTTTACTGTATAAGGCAGATGATTTAATACTTATTTCTTTTTATCCTATTTGTTGATCAGGTAAGCTTACGTGACAAATTGTCCCTTTAAAGGGACAGTCTAGAAGCACTGTCTGCTAAAGTGACTTACTATGAGTCACACAAGAGGCAAAACAAAGTGGAACATGTAACTCACTCACTGGAAGCAGTCCTCACCCTGGAGGGCACAGACATTTGTGCAGTCACGGAGACCTGGTCCAAGGCTGTGGAGAGCATCCCAGCCACATCGGGTTACACCTCCTTCCACACGTTCAGACCACAAACTGAAGGCAAGAAAACTAAAGGAGGTGGTATACCAATATTCATTAAAGATAATACACCTCCGGATTGATTACAGTATGATTTCCCGGAGATACTGCAGGTGCAATTAACTGTTGGTATGACACCTATTCAAGTCATTGCCAGCTACAGATCCCCCTCCATGAATCAGAACACCCACTCTGCCTATTTGTATCAACTTGAGTCTATCAAGATACATCCTAACATTATAGTTTTGGGTGACTTTAACTACCCTAGCATTGGCTGGGTGAATTACTCTTGCTCAAACTCACCTGCCCAAAGGTTCCTTGACTTTGTCAACTCCAGTCCCCTGGACCAGCTGGTTGATACCCTCTCCAGGGGCAGCAACATCCTGGATCTGGTGCTTACAAATATGGGAAACCACTGTAACACCCCCACTGTGAGTTCATCCTGGTGAGATTTGACCACAAATCAGTCTCATTTGATGTAACTATCACACCTGTCCCTTTCCTAGCAGCAACTAGACCAAAAAACGTCTCCAAAGCAGATTATAACCTCTTATGGGATGGTATAAACAGCTTCTTTACACCTCTCCCCTCAGATGGAACCAGTAACTATGCTGAGCTCTACACCAATGCTCCATACAAACACCTGTATAACTGCATTGACTTGGTAGTACCTGTTAGGACCAAAACAAACTCTCCTAGGAAAAGCAGACCTGCCTGGTGGACAACCACCATTAACAGGTTTTACAATAAAAGGTAGAAACTGCTGTTTAAGAGTAAGAAGCAGCAGTTTCTAAAAATGGAGACACTCCCTCCTCGGCTTAAATAGGCAAATAAGATCTCTTGTGAAGTCCTCCAAGGAAAACTATGAATCCAAGTTAGCTTCCTCAACCAAGGACAACCATAAGGCATTCTTTAGTTACATCTGTAACCTGAAAGGTAAGGCTTAGATTTGCGTCAAACTGGTAGTTAATGGCAACACATACGTTGAGGCGGTGGACATAGATAACCTGCCAGCCAACAGGTTCAGGGAAAACTTCACTCCCCCATCCCGCCACATGTACTTCATGGGTTCCCTATCAGAAGCCTGAAACACTATAAGCCTGAAAATCAAAATCCTGAAAACTATAGACTGAAAATTCAAAATCCTGAAACTCAAAATCCTGAAAACACAAAATGGACATACTGACGTCATTGTGGCTTTGCTATTGTTAGCCCTGTGGTGTTGGGTCATGCATTGGGTTCAGGTAAGTGTCTTGATTGGTTTTATGTTAGGGTTAGGGGCGGTTTAAGTGAGTTAGGGTTAGGGCGCAGGTTAGGCATGTATGCAATAGTGACAAATATTGGGGTTAGGGGCGGTTTAAGTGAGTTAGGGTTAGGGCGCCGGTCAGGTGAGTGTGCGATAGTGACAGACCTTAGGGTTAGGGTTAGGGTCAGGGTCAGTTGGTAGATATTAGTGTCTTTATAGTGACATATTAACATTATTTGTGTTTTCAGAATTTTGAGTTTCAGGATTTTGGGCTTTCAGGATTTTGAATTTTCAGTCTATAGTTTTCAGGATTTTGATTTTCAGGCTTATAGTGTTTCAGGCTTCTGATAGGGAGCCACTTCATGACATCCCTACCCATCCCCTACATTGTATCTCAAAAGAGCAGGTTGTAAACGCCCTCTCTCAGGCCAAAAACACAGCATCAATGGGACCTGATAACATCCCCAGGCTGCGTCCTAAATGGGCTGAAACAAGAATTAGCATCACCATTAGCTACTCTTTTCAATCACAGTCGAAACACCGGCTTCATCCCAGCTGAATGGAAAACAGCCACTGTTACCCCCTGCACAAAGGTGGTGCTTCTACTGACCCCAGCAACTACAGACCTATTACCCTGACTAGCCTTATCTGCAAGGCCATGGAGAGAATCATCATGGACCTTATCAACAAAGATATAGGTAATCTCCAAACACTAGATCCTACCCAGTGTGGATTTGTCAAGGGGAGATCATGCTTGTTAAGTCTGGTGAACATCTTCAAGGCAGTCACAAGGGCCCTGGATGAGGGGAAATCTGTGCATACAGCCTACCTAGACCTGGCCAAGGCATTTGACCCTATCCCTCACTCAGGTATCATTGACAAACTTTCCCAGCTAGACAACAACCCTTATATCGTAAGGTGGGTTGTGAACTGTCTCTCTGATAGAACCCGTACAGTCAAAATAGGGGAATCCACCTCCAAAAGCAGACCCGTTACCAGTGGTGTTCCACAGGGATTGGTCCTGGGACCTCTACTCTTTGGAATCTATTTCTCCAAAGAACAAGCTAAAATCAAAGGACTGTGGCTAACAAAGTTTGCTGATAACTGCAAACTGGATGTGGTCATAGAATCTCTGAACAATGTCAATATCCTTCAAGAAGGTCTTATGCAAACAAATGATTGGTGCCAAAGACATGACCTCAAACTCAGTGCAAAAAAAATGTATTATCATCCTTTTTGGCAAGAGTGATGTTCCTGCAAATTACCACATCAATGGCAATACCCTAAGTATGCACTCAGTGGTGAGAGCTCTGGGCACTCAGGTTGATAGCAACCTTACCTTTGATCACCATGTCTCCAGAGTGGTAAGAAGGGCATTCTATATGGCTCACCTCATAAGTGAGGGCATTGCTTCCAGAAAACATGGAGTTATCACCTCCTTGTAATCTTCACTCATTAAGCCAATAATTGAGTACAATGCCCCTTTTGGTACGCACCTTTCCAAGCACCTGCAACAACTGGCAAGACCACAAAGGTTCTGCACAAAGAAAATTCAAGGTTTTCAGCAGGCATCCTATGTGGATCAGCTGAAATCACTCTCACTTTATTCTGCTTCATACAGACTACTCAGAGGCAATCTCTGTCTTGCATATAAGGTGATCTCTGACCCTGCTTTATTGGAAATGCTGCACATTCACAAGTCAAATGGCACACAGGTTACTCATTCTAAAGACCTAAACCTGGTATGTGACATCAATAGAACCTGCTGGAGGGAGAGATTTGTCTCCCAGAGGTTACCACACCTTTGGAACAGACTCCCATTTCACATCAAACAGAGCACCTTATTGGTCCTCTTCAAACACAATCTGGACAATTGGATGGGTAACTGTAAATTCACCCCAGAGGTTCCACCTGTGTCCCTCTTGGACAGGGGCAATAGCTGCCGGTCATGGTAACAAGGGTAAAATTTGGCTAGGCTTGTAAGGGCCCTTGGACAATTAGCCTAGTAACTTCCTATGATCCTATGATCCTGTACCCCAGGCACAGGAAGCAGCTCGTCAACAGCTCAGAGCTTTTAGTCCTGCATTAACTGCCAGTTATTCTCTAGATTGGCTTCTGAAAAAAACTGTTTTTTACATAGGCTCTGTTAAGGAGAGAGAGAATCATAAGTGTAATAATATTTAAGTTTTAATCTGGTGAAAGTGCTGATCTTTTCAGATCCTTTTTTATTCAGTCAAAGCAAAACAATACAAAGAACAAGAACTAATAGAAACTTAGACATTATAGTGATTGTGATTACAGCAGATTACATAACGGCAAAAAAAAAAAAAAGACATAACTACTGCTGGAGCTAGACCTTGTGGATAGTGACAAGGGGATAGAATCAAATGTTTAGATAAAATATCTTTTATTTTTACTTCCCTAATTATGTCATATGCTTCTGAGACACAGAAGGATGACATGCAAGAATGTTGAATATTGAATTTAAGGAGAATGATGAGCCTGTGAGGCAACAGCAAAGAATGTTGGTTAAGAGATGCATCATAAGATGAAAAGAAAGCAAAGTAAGTGTTTAAAATGAACTGACTGTAGGAAGTAAACTAGTTCATAAGACTTGCCCAGAAATCTAGAGAGAAAGCTTAGATTGTGTTGATTAGTTTACGAAATGGCACAAATTATCATTCTGAGGCAAAATAAAGAGAAGAGACACACTGTACGAATCAATGAAGAACATCAGTTTAGGAGTAGAAATTTGGCATTACGTTTCTACAAGTGGAAAATTTGTCTCCAGATGTAATGGACTTTCACCCCAGGTGGCGCAGAGCGGTACAACGACTACAGAATGAGGTGAAAGTAAAATTAATCTTTCCGATTTCTTTTGCCATACATGAAGGCAAATGAAGTTTATTACAGAGGACTGAAGTTAAAGGGGCAAAGTGTATTGCAGAAGAAACTGGAAAACACCTTCCCCAGGATATTTTTTAATTGGTGACAGCTGACTTTTCAAACTAGGTGCAATGCTTATTTATTTACTTGGTTTTGCTTGGAAGTAGTCCAGTCAAGGGTTAAAAGACACTGAAAACAAAAATATTGCAAATTATTTGAAGACTGTAGATTTCTCAATAGCTGTGGTTCCTAAAAATGTAATTTACTATGCAGAAGGAAATTTAAGTTTTAGAGAAGTGAAGAAATGTAAATTTAGTGGTTTAAATATTTTAGCCATGTTCCCCTTTGCCTAACAAGCATGAGTTGCTTTCAGCTCCTAGCATTTGTAGACAATCAGGAAGGGCAAGGCAAAAGCTGGGTCTGCGGCTATCATCCAGTAGATGTTTAGAGCTAGTCCTTAATAACACTGTCCACTCTGATGCAAAGGACATAGCTAACATCCTAGCTGACAAATTTGGTGGACATTTTACTCCATCCACAGTTATTGCTGCTCCACAGATTCCCCAGTTATTAACACCCCTTTCAATTACAATGGAACCGTTCTGTCAGTCTAGTCAAAAGCTAAAAATTACCTATGGGCCTAGATAACATGCTGGGTTGCCTGATTATTAGTGCCAAATATGGCCTACCTGAACCTCTATTTGACATTTTTAATATAAACCTCCCCACTGGTTACTTTCCTGAAGCCTGGAAGACAGTCATTGTAATGTTGCACAAGGGTGGCCCAGTTATGGACCCTGGTAACTCTATACTCTTTGGTCTCACTAGCATTATATATAAAGCTATGGAATGTATTATCTCAGGCCTCATTAATCTAGACATTGAAAATCTTAACCCTAGACCCTCATCAATTTGGCTGTGTGAAAGGAAGGTCAATTTAACCTCATTAATTTATTTGAAAATGTCAGCAAAGCAGTGGATAGTGATTACAAAGGATGTATGGACCTGGCCAAGGCCTTTGACAATATTTCCCATTCAGGCATTATTGACAAATGTGTAAGTCTAAATATAATTCCTTATATTGTGCAGTGGATAACAAACTGGATGTCTGACAGAATCCACGTGGTCCCAGTTGCAAGTGCCACTTCTGAAAGCAAACAAGTTGACAGTTTTATACCACAGGCTCAGTGCTGGGTCCTGTCCTATTTGGCACATATTTCTCAGGCCTTCAGGCCAATACTCCTAGTCTATGGTTATTTAAGTTTGTAGACAACTGTAATAGGGAGTTGTCATTTGATCTTATACTGACTCACAGTTGCTACAACATGGGTTTATTTATTTATACTTATTTATTTACCACAAGTTTACATTTGTTAGACCACGCAATAATCTGTGCAAGGACAATGGTGCCAAATTAAATGTGAAAAAATGTAGTACAATTAATTTTGGTAAACAAAACATTTTTCATACCATGTAGGTGACTCACCCTTCCAATTACATGTTATTGGAAGAGATCTAGGTACTTTTGTTAATAATTTATAACTTTTTACTGTCATGTCACAGCAGTGGTTAAGAAAACCTTCTATCTAGCTCATCTGTTTTCAAAAGGCATCTCCTCTGGATCCTAAAAAAAACCCTAATTTCCTCTTTACTCAAACTTCATGAGACCCATTATTGAATATGTTTCTCTTGGCATGTGCATGTCTAAAATATAACTCACTTTGGGAGACTTCAGAGCTTCTTGACAAAAAAGATCACTGGCCTCAAAAATCTTAGTTAATCGAGATAGATCAGCAGCCCTCTCTGTATACTAATTTTTCTTATAGAATACTCTGTGGGGATCTGTGTTTGGTCTTTTGAGCCATGAAAGATCCAACCTTTTTTTTAACCTTTTATTTCTTCACAGAACCAATGTTTCCCCAAATACTAGGTTGAAGGAAATAAATCTTCATCAAAAAGTAATTATTGCACAATGGCACCTCCTATACTGAGCCAACAAATATAGCCAACATGCTGGCTGACAGATTCAGTGCCAACTTTACCTCTCTCCCCCCACCAAGGGTCCTATCACAATACCAGAAGAAAACCTGGTGCCCACCATTTCTGCGGCACAGATAAAAGCTGCATTGTCCAAAGCCAAGAATACAGCATCCATGGAACCTGATAATATCCCTGGCTGCATCCTACATGAGCTACAAAATGAGCTGGCACCACATCTGTGTGCCCTGTTCAATCACAGCCTTACCTCAGGCTATGACCCTAATGAATGGTGCACTATTACAGTCATCCTGCTCCATAAAGGGGGAGCAACTACAGATCCTGGGAACTATCTCCCCATTGGCCTGACGAGTCTGGTATACTTTGGTATGGAGTGCATCATCATGGACCTGCTTAACAAAGATATTTGCAATCTCCAAACTCTTGACCCCATACAGTTTGGCTTTGTCAAGGCGAGATCCTGCCTGCTGAAACTGGTTGACTTCTTTGAGGCAGTCACCAAGGCTGTGGATGAGGGTAAGGCAGTGCATACAACCTACCTCGACCTGGCCAAGGCTTTTGATACCATTCCTCACTCAAGTATCATTGATAAACTCACCAAGCTAGGCATCAATCCTTACATCACTAGGTGGGTTGCAAACTGGCTCACAGACAGGACCCACAGAGTGAAAGTTGCGAATTCCAAGTCAGACTGTTGACCAGTCATGAGTGGAGTCCTACAGGGCTCGGTCCTGGGCCCTCTCCTGTTTGGCATCTACTTCTCAGAAGTCCAGGCCAACACAGAAGGACTCTGTCTGACCAAGTTTGCTGATGACTGCAAGCTAGGAGTCATTATCAACTCTCCAAGTGATGCAGCCATCCTACAAAATGGCCTCTCTGAGATCAATGACGGGTGTCAGAACCAAGGCCTGAAGCTTAACACCAAAAAGTGTGTTATCATCCCCTTTGGAAAAAACTAATTTCCCATGAATTACCATGTTGATGGGAGCCCACTGAACACTGAAGGAGTCATAAGAGATCTGGGCACCCTGGTCAACAGCCACATCACCTTTGACCACCACATGGCTACTGTGGTCAGAAAGTCCTTCTACATCTTATAACCAAAGGTTTCACATCCAGGAAGAAAGATGTCATTATCCCTCTCTACTTATTTCTCATTAGACTAATCATTGAATATATTCCCCGTTTGGCATGTACCTGACCAGACACCTACAACAGCTGGAGAGGCCACAAAAGTACCTCACAAAAAGGATCCTAGGCCTTAAACACATGTTCTACATGGACAGACTCAAGATACTTCAGCTGTTCTCAGTCTCTTATCGTCTACTTAGAGGTGATCTCTGCTTCACTTACAAAGCCATGTCTGACCCAGCCCTACTTGAAATGCTACACCTAAAGAAATCCTAATCCCCCCACTCCACATGCTCCTGAGATCACAACCTCATTACCACAATTAACAGAACATGCTGGAGGGACAGGTTCATTTCTAAAAGACTGCCCACACTCTGGAATAAGCTTCCCAATCATGTCAAGCAGAGCACCTTGCTGGCCCTCTTCAAGAGAAATCTTGACGAGTGGATGGGTAACAGAAAGTTCACCCCAGGGATCACTCCAGTTGCCCTACTGTATATTGGTACTGTGAACTAACATCTGGTGGCACAGTGCCTGGGCAATTTTTTGGGCTAGGCTTGTAAAGGCTCCAGGGCCATTAGCATAGTACACACCTATGAACCTATGAAATAAGGCATAGTTGCATGATACTTTCATATCCCAATGTATCGTCCATCTCTCAAATAGACTTCCGCTACATGTCAAGCAGAGTAGCACCCTTACCAGCTTCAAGGTAAACAAAGATAATTGGAATGGCAGCCTCAGATTTTTCCTAAGTGTATCTTGTACTGCCTTCCTTGAGGTTACAAGGAACTTCTGAATATGGGTTATTAAGTTTAGTAAATTTTTAAATGCTGTTTGTATCAATTTTCTATCAGCTGGCAAGCATGATGCAGTGCCTGCTGTGCTGAGCTGAAGTTTAGTTGATACTACTTGCAATGCTCAACAAGAGTGTAAACACTCTTTGGCTTCACAGATCTTGTACCCAGAGTCCCTATGCACTGAAGTGTAGTGGTTTGCTTTCCCTTAGATGGTTCTGTTGTAGGTGGACCTCACTAATGCCAACCCCCACAGGTGGATGAGTCAATATCAATATCAATATTGACTACTCCCTTCCATCATTACATGGTTGGCTCCTCCAGCAACCAGTATGGTAATCAAAACCAGGTCTTCTGGGATGTAATCAGGACAAAAACCTGAATGTTAATGATAGCTGGAATAGTTTAGAAGAAACATGACACTATGACATGTTCCATCTGTGAAGGGAAAGAATATGCTAACCGAAAAGTTATACAGCTGAATGCCAGCATCCAGTTGCACTGATCTTAAGTCACTGAAGTCACTGAAGTCTGCCAGAAGAGCTGAGCACTACATAGAATAAGTTATGAAGACTACAAACCCTGTGCAATCAGAGTGACTAGAATGGAAAACAATTCAGGTTTATTATCAGTAATTTGTGCCATAGAAAAGGCATGTAACAAAATAGCTAATGAAATGTAAAACAGTGCAGACGATATTTTTGCTGGCATTGCCAAGAAATGTAGGCAATTTTATCTTTTTTAATTTTACTTTTTGGATGCATTAAATATATAGAGCAGTAGGAAGGTACAGGACTAATGTAAAGCAATACTATTCATACAAAGTGATCATGCAGTACAAAGCATATGAATATATATATGTTCATTATGAATATATATGTTCATTATTAAAATGAACTATATAAAAAGGCAATGTCAGAGTTGTAGAACCTGAAAAATAATTAAACTTTTAGGCATGGGTAGTATTTGTTAATGTTGTTGTGTCTTTCGGCTTTTCCCAGTTAGGGGTCGCCACAGCGGAACTCCGGTCCGCTAATGATTGGCAGTAGATTTTTACGTGCCGAGTTGCTAGCTCTGACGCACAACCTTCAGTGAAAGTATGCCCATTCATGCATGTCTCCACACAGAAGACGCACTAGCTGAGAATCGAACAGGACAATGTCATACTGTGAGGTGACAACGCTACCACAGCACCACCACATATCATTAAATACATTTGTTGTTCAATATGTGAAAATTCATAAGAAAATACAAGGATAGAACAATTATTAAAGAACAATTAAAAGTTAAAGTATTAACCAGTAGGTATGGTTATCAAAAAGCACACACTTTCTGTTTTGAGGTGTTGAGTATTTTCGTTGTCTTATAGTATTTCATGTGATGCTGGATTACCATATGACGATCATAATGTATTCATTGGCAGTAACTATGATGTAATATTGTAAGAAAATATTAACATCTGCTGTCACACTTTCAGTCCAGAATATACATATGTAATTGCAGATAATGAATGGAATCTGTCTTTTTATTTAAGTAAAATAAACAAGAGGATTACCGGCCTCAAACAGATGCCCTATGCAGACCGTCTAAAAAAACTGCAGTTTACTCCATTGCATATCACCTACACAGAGGCGATCTCTGCCTAACACACAAAGCTATGTCAAACCCAGAGCTTTTAGACATGCTCCACTTAAGGAAATCCCAATCTCTACGAGCTACACGGTCTAGGGACCTAAACCTTGTCACCACAATAAACAGAACATGCTGGAGGGATAGATTCCTGTCCCAGAGACTTCACATACTCTGGAACAAACTACCTATCTATATCAAACAAAGCTCCTCATTAGCAGTCTTCAAGAAAAATCTTGATGACTGGATGGGAGATAGGAAATTCACCCTGGGGATCACTTCTGTGGCTCTGCTCGACAGTGGCACAGGAAAATAATTTTCTTGGGTGGCGAAAGCCAGGGTATTTTTGGCTAGGTTTATATAGGCCCTAGGGCCAATAGCCTAGTATCTACTTATGAACCTATGAATATCAATATTGTAAGAAAATATTATCATCTGCTGTCACACTTTTAGTCCAGAATATACATATGTAATTGTAGATAATGAATGGAATCTGTCTTTTTACTTAACTAAAATAAACATTACAAATTGAAGCATAAAGCAGATGGATATAGAACAGGAGGATAATATACAGACTGTTATAGCTGCTTGTAAAGCTGTTTATCCAGAAAACAACAAGCACATTTGATATTTGTGAAAAGAGTGTTGCAAGTAGGAAATATTAAAAGTATATATAATCAGGCCAATGTCATTATAATATGAAATAATTCTGCAACCTATAGGAAAGAAGTGCATTGCACAACATGATAATTGTATGAAAGACATTAGTCTAGAAATGCAAGACATATTGAATTTGAGAGGCATTTTATTTATTAAAACTGCAAAGTATTAATTTGTGCTGTTGTACTTATATACATATACAGAGAGGTGTGACGTTTCAGCAGTAGCTAGTGCAGAAGAGTTCAATATCAGACAATGTTATTTCATTGTATAAATTACTTCTTCTTCTTCTTTCGGCTTTTTCCCGGTTAGGGGTCACCACAGGGGATCAGCTCTCTGCTCATGATCAGCAGTGTAGTTTTTACAGTGTCGAGTTGCCAGCCCGCCACCAAACTTTCCACAGAATCCACACACACGGACACAGTCATGGCTAGGGCCAATTTAGAGTGTCCAATCCACCTACAGCATGTCTTTGGGATGCGGGAGGAAGCCGGAGCACCAGGAGGAAACCCACGTGACCACAGGGAGGACATGCAAACTCTGCAAAGAAGGCACCCCAGCCTAAGATTGAATTGGAGCACCTCTTGCTGTGAGGCGGCAACGCTAACTGCTGCACCACCGTGGCAACCCTCATTGTATAAATTACTGACTTTCTTCATTGAAATAAAGAGTAAGAATAAGAGAAAATAATGTAAAGAACAATCACCATCACACTAGAGATTAAACACATTTCTTGTAAGACATTTTGTTTAAGAGACAAGTAAGTTTGGTATTTCCTACAAGAAAATAAGAAAGTGATAACTAAGTGGTACCTCCTAAGTTGCTAGATACCAGTACAAAAATAGTCTGCAGCATGTTGGAGGTAAGATAGATACCAGTATAAAAATAGTCTGCAGCATGTTGGAGATAAGATAGATACCAGTATAAAAATAGTCTGCAGCATGTTGGAGATAAGATAGATACCAGTATAAAAATAGTCTGCAGTATGTTGGAGATAAGATAGATACCAGTATAAAATAGTCTGCAGCATGTTGGAGATAAGATAGATACCAGTATAAAATAGTCTGCAGCATGTTGGAGATAAGATAGATACCAGTATAAAAATAGTCTGCAGCATGTTGGAGATAAGATAGATACCAGTATAAAAATAGTCTGCAGCATGTTGGAGATAACATAGATACCAGTATAAAAATAGTCTGCAGCATGTTGGAGATAAGATAGATACCAGTATAAAAATAGTCTGTAGCATGTTGGAGATAAGATAGATACCATTATAAAAATAGTCTGCAGCATGTTGGAGATAAGATAGATACCAGTATAAAAATAGTCTGCAGTATGTTAGAGATAACATAGATACCAGTATAAAAATAGTCTGCAGCATGTTGGAGATAACATAGATACCAGTATAAAAATAGTCTGCAGCATGTTGGAGATAACATAGATACCAGTATAAAAATAGTCTGCAGCATGTTGGAGATAAGATAGATACCAGTATAAAAATAGTCTGCAGCATGTTGGAGATAAGATAGATACCAGAATAAAAATAGTCTGCAGCATGTTGGAGATAAGATAGATACCAGTATAAAAATAGTCTGCAGCATGTTGGAGATAAGATAGATACCAGTATAAAAATAGTCTGCAGCATGTTGGAGATAAGATAGATACCAGTATAAAAATAGTCTGCAGTATGTTGGAGATAAGATAGATACCAGTATAAAAATAGTCTGCAGCATGTTGGAGATAAGATAGATACCAGTATAAAAATAGTCTGCAGTATGTTGGAGATAAGATAGATACCAGTACAAAAATAGTCTGCAGCATGTTGGAGATAAGATAGATACCAGTATAAAAATATTCTGTAGTATGTTGGAGATAAGATAGTGATACCATTCATTACATGGTTGCATGTTGGAGATAAGATACTGATGTGGAATTGCAAAACATTCTGTACTTAATAGGGACATGCTTGTGATGGTATTCATTCATTACATGGTTGCATGTTGTAGATAACATATTGATGTGGAATTGCAAAACATTCTGTACTTAATAGAGACATGCTTGTGATGGTATTCATTCATTACATGGTTGCATGTTGGAGATAAGATACTGATGTGGAATTGCAAAACATTCTGTACTTAATAGGGACATGCTTGTGATGGTATTCATTCATTACATGGTTGCATGTTGTAGATAACATACTGATGTGGAATTGCAAAACATTCTGTACTTAATAGAGACATGCTAGTGATGGTATTCATTCATTACATGGTTGCATGTTGGAGATAAGATACTGATGTGGAATTGCAAAACATTCTGTACTTAATAGGGACATGCTAGCGATGGTATTCATTCATTACATGGTTGCATGTTGTAGATAACATACTGATGTGGAATTGCAAAACATTCTGTACTTAATAGAGACATGCTAGTGATGGTATTCATTCATTACACAGTTGCATGTTGGGAGATAAGATACTGATGTGGAATTGCAAAACATTCTGTACTTAATAGAGACATGCTAGTGATGGTATTCATTCATTACATGGTTGCATGTTGGAGATAAGATACTGATGTGGAATTGCAAAACATTCTGTACTTAATAGAGACATGCTAGTGATGGTATTCATTCATTACATGGTTGCATGTTGTAGATAACATACTGATGTGGAATTGCAAAACATTCTGTACTTAATAGAGACATGCTAGTGATGGTATTCATTCATTACATGGTTGCATGTTGTAGATAACATACTGATATGGAATTGCAAAACATTCTGTACTTAATAGAGACATGCTAGTGATGGTATTCATTCATTACATGGTTGCATGTTGGAGATAAGATACTGGTGTGGAATTGCAAAACATTCTGTACTTAATAGGGACATGCTTGTGATGGTATTCATTCATTACATGGTTGCATGTTGTAGATAACATACTGATGTGGAATTGCAAAACATTCTGTACTTAATAGGGACATGCTTGTGATGGTATTCATTCATTACACAGTTGCAAGTTGTAGATAAGATACTGATGTGGAATTACAAAACATTCTGTACTTAATAGAGACATGCTAGTGATGGTATTCATTCATTACACAGTTGCATGTTGGAGATAAGATACTGATGTGGAATTGCAAAACATTCTGTACTTAATAGAGACATGCTAGTGATGGTATTCATTCATTACACAGTTGCATGTTGGAGATAAGATACTGATGTGGAATTGCAAAACATTCTGTACTTAATAGGGACATGCTTGTGATGGTATTCATTCATTACATGGTTGCATGTTGTAGATAACATACTGATGTGGAATTGCAAAACATTCTGTACTTAATAGGGACATGCTTGTGATGGTATTCATTCATTACACAGTTGCATGTTGGAGATAAGATACTGATGTGGAATTGCAAAACATTCTGTACTTAATAGAGACATGCTAGTGATGGTATTCATTCATTACATGGTTGCATGTTGGAGATAAGATACTGATGTGGAATTGCAAAACATTCTGTACTTAATAGGGACATGCTAGTGATGGTATTCATTCATTACACGGTTGCATGTTGGGAGATAAGATACTGATGTGGAATTGCAAAACATTCTGTACTTAATAGAGACAGGCTAGTGATGGTATTCATTCATTACATGGTTGCATGTTGGAGATAAGATACTGATGTGAAATTGCAAAACATTCTGTACTTAATAGGGACATGCTTGTGATGGTATTCATTCATTACATGGTTGCACGTTGTAGATAACATACTGATGTGGAATTGCAAAACATTCTGTACTTAATAGAGACATGCTAGTGATGGTATTCATTCATTACATGGTTGCATGTTGTAGATAACATACTGATGTGGAATTGCAAAACATTCTGTACTTAATAGAGACATGCTAGTGATGGTATTCATTCATTACACAGTTGCATGTTGGAGATAAGATACTGATGTGGAATTGCAAAACATTCTGTACTTAATAGGGACATGCTAGTGATGGAATTCATTCATTACACAGTTGCATGTTGGAGATAAGATACTGATGTGGAATTGCAAAACATTCTGTACTTAATAGGGACATGCTTGTGATGGTATTCATTCATTACATGGTTGCATGTTGTAGATAACATACTGATGTGGAATTGCAAAACATTCTGTACTTAATAGAGACATGCTAGTGATGGTATTCATTCATTACACAGTTGCATGTTGGAGATAAGATACTGATGTGGAATTGCAAAACATTCTGTACTTAACAGAGACATGCTAGTGATGGTATTCATTCATTACATGGTTGCATGTTGCAGATAAGATACTGATGTGGAATTGCAAAACATTCTGTACTTAATAGAGACATGCTAGTGATGGTATTCATTCATTACACAGTTGCATGTTGTAGATAAGATACTGATGTGGAATTGCAAAACATTCTGTACTTAATAGAGACATGTTAGTGATGGTATTCATTCATTACACAGTTGCATGTTGGGAGATAAGATACTGATGTGGAATTGCAAAACATTCTGTACTTAATAGAGACATGCTAGTGATGGTATTCATTCATTACATGGTTGCATGTTGGAGATAAGATACTGATGTGGAATTGCAAAACATTCTGTACTTAATAGAGACATGCTAGTGATGGTATTCATTCATTACATGGTTGCATGCTGTAGATAACATACTGATGTGGAATTGCAAAACATTCTGTACTTAATAGAGACATGCTAGTGATGGTATTCATTCATTACATGGTTGCATGTTGTAGATAACATACTGATATGGAATTGCAAAACATTCTGTACTTAATAGAGACATGCTAGTGATGGTATCCATTCATTACACGGTTGCATGTTGGAGATAAGATACTGATGTGGAATTGCAAAACATTCTGTACTTAATAGGGACATGCTAGTGATGGTATTCATTCATTACACGGTTGCATGTTGGAGATAACATACTGATGTGGAATTGCAAAACATTCTGTACTTAATAGGGACATGCTTGTGATGGTATTCATTCATTACATGGTTGCATGTTGTAGATAACATACTGATGTGGAATTGCAAAACATTCTGTACTTAATAGGGACATGCTTGTGATGGTATTCATTCATTACACAGTTGCATGTTGTAGATAAGATACTGATGTGGAATTGCAAAACATTCTGTACTTAATAGAGACATGCTAGTGATGGTATTCATTCATTACACAGTTGCATGTTGGAGATAAGATACTGATGTGGAATTGTAAAACATTCTGTACTTAATAGAGACATGCTAGTGATTGTATTCATTCATTACACAGTTGCATGTTGGAGATAAGATACTGATGTGGAATTGCAAAACATTCTGTACTTAATGGGGACATGCTTGTGATGGTATTCATTCATTAAATGGTTGCATGTTGTAGATAACATACTGATGTGGAATTGCAAAACATTCTGTACTTAATAGGGACATGCTTGTGATGGTATTCATTCATTACACAGTTGCATGTTGGAGATAAGATACTGATGTGGAATTGCAAAATATTCTGTACTTAATAGAGTCATGCTAGTGATGGCATTCATTCATTACATGGTTGCATGTTGGAGATAAGATACTGATGTGGAATTGCAAAACATTCTGTACTTAATAGGGACATGCTAGTGATGGTATTCATTCATTACACGGTTGCATGTTGGGAGATAAGATACTGATGTGGAATTGCAAAACATTCTGTACTTAATAGAGACATGCTAGTGATGGTTTTCATTCATTACATGGTTGCATGTTGGAGATAAGATACTGATGTGGAATTGCAAAACATTCTGTACTTAATAGGGACATGCTTGTGATGGTATTCATTCATTACATGGTTGCATGTTGTAGATAACATACTGATGTGGAATTGCAAAACATTCTGTACTTAATAGAGACATGCTAGTGATGGTATTTGTTCATTACATGGTTGCATGTTGTAGATAACATACTGATGTGGAATTGCAAAACATTCTGTACTTAATAGAGACATGCTAGTGATGGTATTCATTCATTTCACAGTTGCATGTTGGAGATAAGATACTGATGTGGAATTGCAAAACATTCTGTACTTAATAGGGACATGCTTGTGATGGTATTCATTCATTACATGGTTGCATGTTGTAGATAACATACTGATGTGGAATTGCAAAACATTCTGTACTTAATAGAGACATGCTAGTGATGGTATTCATTCATTACACAGTTGCATGTTGGAGATAAGATACTGATGTGGAATTGCAAAACATTCTGTACTTAATAGAGACATGCTAGTGATGGTATTCATTCATTACATGGTTGCATGTTGGAGATAAGATACTGATGTGGAATTGCAAAACATTCTGTACTTAATAGAGACATGCTAGTGATGGTATTTATTCATTACATGGTTGCATGTTGGAGATAGCATACTGATGTGGAATTGCAAAACATTCTGTACTTAATAGAGACATGCTAGTGATGGTATTCATTCATTACATGGTTGCATGTTGGAGATAAGATACTGATGTGGAATTGCAAAACATTCTGTACTTAATAGAGACATGCTAGTGATGGTATTCATTCATTACACGGTTGCATGTTGTAGATAAGATACTGATGTGGAATTGCAAAACATTCTGTACTTAATAGAGACATGCTAGTGATGGTATTCATTCATTACACGGTTGCATGTTGGGAGATAAGTTACTGATGTGGAATTGCAAAACATTCTGTACTTAATAGAGACATGCTTGTGATGGTATTCATTCATTACATGGTTGCATGTTGTAGATAACATACTGATGTGGAATTGCAAAACATTCTGTACTTAATAGAGACATGCTAGTGATGGTATTTATTCATTACATGGTTGCATGTTGTAGATAACATACTGATGTGGAATTGCAAAACATTCTGTACTTAATAGAGACATGCTAGTGATGGTATTCATTCATTACACAGTTGCATGTTGGAGATAAGATACTGATGTGGAATTGCAAAACATTCTGTACTTAATAGGGACATGCTTGTGATAGTATTCATTCATTACATGGTTGCATGTTGTAGATAACATACTGATGTGGAATTGCAAAACATTCTGTACTTAATAGAGACATGCTAGTGATGGTATTCATTCATTACACAGTTGCATGTTGGAGATAAGATACTGATGTGGAATTGCAAAACATTCTGTACTTAATAGAGACATGCTAGTGATGGTATTCATTCATTACATGGTTGCATGTTGGAGATAAGATACTGATGTGGAATTGCAAAACATTCTGTACTTAATAGAGACATGCTAGTGATGGTATTCATTCATTACATGGTTGCATGTTGTAGATAACATACTGATGTGGAATTGCAAAACATTCTGTACTTAATAGAGACATGCTAGTGATGGTATTCATTCATTACATGGTTGCATGTTGGAGATAAGATACTGATGTGGAATTGCAAAACATTCTGTACTTAATAGAGACATGCTAGTGATGGTATTCATTCATTACATGGTTGCATGTTGTAGATAAGATACTGATGTGGAATTGCAAAACATTCTGTACTTAATAGAGACATGCTAGTGATGGTATTCATTCATTACACAGTTGCATGTTGTAGATAAGATACTGATGTGGAATTGCAAAACATTCTGTACTTAATAGAGACATGCTAGTGATGGTATTCATTCATTACACGGTTGCATGTTGGGAGATAAGATACTGATGTGGAATTGCAAAACATTCTGTACTTAATAGAGACATGCTAGTGATGGTATTCATTCATTACATGGTTGCATGCTGTAGATAAGATACTGATGTTGAATTGCAAAACATTCTGTACTTAATAGAGACATGCTAGTGATGGTATTCATTCATTACACAGTTGCATGTTGTAGATAAGATACTGATGTGGAATTGCAAAACATTCTGTACTTAATAGAGACATGCTAGTGATGGTATTCATTCATTACACAGTTGCATGTTGGAGATAACATACTGATGTGGAATTGCAAAACATTCTGTACTTAATAGAGACATGCTAGTGATGGTATTCATTCATTACATGGTTGCATGTTGTAGATAAGATACTGATGTGGAATTGCAAAACATTCTGTACTTAATAGAGACATGCTAGTGATGGTATTCATTCATTACACAGTTGCATGTTGTAGATAAGATACTGATGTGGAATTGCAAAACATTCTGTACTTAATAGAGACATGCTAGTGATGGTATTCATTCATTACACAGTTGCATGTTGGAGATAACATACTGATGTGGAATTGCAAAACATTCTGTACTTAATAGGGACATGCTAGTGATGGTATTCATTCATTACACGGTTGCATGTTGGGAGATAAGATACTGATGTGGAATTGCAAAACATTCTGTACTTAATAGAGACATGCTAGTGATGGTATTGATTCATTACACGGTTGCATGTTGGGAGATAAGATACTGATGTGGAATTGCAAAACATTCTGTACTTAATAGAGACATGCTAGTGATGGTATTCATTCATTGCATGGTTGCATGTTGGAGATAAGATACTGATGTGGAATTGCAAAACATTCTGTACTTAATAGACATGCTAGTGATGGTATTCATTCATTACATGGTTGCATTTACACATGTGCATGTTTAAAGAGAAGCTGTTACTGCTTAAATTAATTTTTCAAGACCTATTAATGTACAATACTTCTGTGTTAAACATTGCCATTTCAACTTAGAAATCAGCATGTACATATGTTCCTCGAAGGGCAATATCATCTTCTTCTTAACTGAAATAAATGTTAAGAATCAAAACTTAAATCAGATGAATAACAACATGCAAGACTGGAGGCAGTCATATAACAGAACTATAAATGTGTTTGTTAAACAGATCATCCAGGAAGCAAATGCATTTGGCACTTACAAAAACAAGATTATCATAAAACTAGATAATTAAAACATTGAAGTACCTTTATTATTATAGAAATCCAAAATTAAATGATTCCAGGTAAAAAGAAAAGCATATCAAGGGGCCTTTACATCAATGTGAAATTAAATTATTCTGCAGAATACAGAATATGCAGTATGTTATATAGCATGATAAAGATATTCAAAAAGTTTATTTCAAAGTGCAAGCCATTCTGTTCTTGACAGAAGTGCAAACTTAATATTGTTCTCTCTTGCTGTGTGTAGCTCTAGAAAAAAAAAGGAAGTCTAATACCACAAACACCGAGACATTTTCTTTTTAAAGCATTTTTCATCTACATATTCTAAGATGCTGTCAGAATAAATACCATGGTTTAAGCAAACCCTTTGATATTTTTATAGCAGTGACTTCACAACTAATCAGATACATTGCAGAACTACAATTTTAATTATATAAAAATAACCCAAATAAAACCTAGTGAATATGTTGCCCCCAACTGCTACTTAATGCATTTTTCAAACTGAAGTTATCACTGAGACCTGGCTCTATTCCTTGCATTTAATACACTCTACCAGCATAATTCTTTATAATCAAGTAACATCTTTTTCTTATCTTCACCTCTACCAACTAAACTTAGCACATCAAATATAAAAAAAATGTTCATCTCAGGCAGATGTTGTGTTTGAATAAATCATGTTTAGTATTCTTGTTATTAGTGGCCACAGATGTGTTCATAGATGAGTTTCAACAGTTTCTGCATGGTCTTACCCACATAGAAACTGGTACGGCCATCATACCAACCCACACAATCTAATCCCTTTGCATTACACATATATAGGTCTGTGACACTGTATATACTATTAAGGCATTTTAAATTAAGTGTGGACTACAAGTGTACATACCCCACAGTCTTCCTCTATCTTCTGATATCAACAATGACTTCTGATACTCAAAAAAGTGACTTTCTTGTCGATGAACTTGGGAATTGGACCCAAGGCATACTTCATACCTAAAGGAATTCTACTATTCTCCTAATTCAAAACAGAATGTAATCCTTCTACAAGTCCATGGGCAAGTTTTTCCACTAAATCTGTCTTATAGTCCCTTGTTATGAATATGTCTATCAATTTCTGAGATTCATCAATAAATAATCATCCATAGTAAGGCAAAAAAGGCTGATGACTGCCCTTTGGTGACATTGTATTTCAATTGGCCAGAAATTGAGCTAGTAGACCATATATAGGAGGTTTGAGAAAAACTTTGCTTTTAAAATTATTGCCATTTTGATCCAATGTGACAACAAAACCTACAAAGACATGAAGCACACTTTCATTTCAGAAACAACATGCTGGCAGAATGCCTGCCTCCCCCCAGGACCACCTCTTTCAGTGCTATCCCTTTCATGTGGGATTGTGGCATTGAATGGCTCCTCCTCTACCATTAAGCACTCAATCCACTTATTGATTTCAAACCACTTTGTCCATCTTCAGGGCTATATCCCTCTACGCCACTAGAGTTACCTACTTTCTAGTTTATTTTCTTCCCTGGCCTCCACTGAAAATGGGCTTTACCCAGTTGGATGTTCTCATTAAAAAAGACAAAATAAATAAATAAATAAACAAAATGTCTTCACCAAGACTATATCAAATCAGTGACATATACTTTTCTTGTAATTACATCATTAAGCTGTTTCTGGAAAGCAGCAGTAATTAGCATGTTTTTTATTCATGATTTTATGTTACATGATATAACCTGCATTCACATTTATTATTACTTATTTATTTATTTGCATTTGTTTACCGGAAAAGTCCAACTAAGTAAACTTCCTTTTCAGCAGATACCTGGGGAGAAAAATTCCAAACAAAAGAATTCTATAACACACATACATTGTTACAAACACTGTACAGATTATTATTATTTTTTTTAATCCATACAGCGAACAAAGAATCCAAATTATATAAAGAATATATAAAGACACTACGGTAGCAAGTTAGAGAAAGGATACAATGCTGTAAGTTAAAAGTGGATGTAATAAAAATGTTTACAGATTCAGTACACAATAAAAGATGGAATGGAATATACAACAATAGAAGAATTTGACCAGAGACAAGTAATATATGACAGGTGAAAGGAGGTTGGAGTTTAAGAGGTTAGGTGAGATTCGAGGAAAAATGTGTGTAGTATTTAGTAATTATTATTAAAGCATTGCTCCACTTTCTTACATTTTAACAAATGTAGTTTTGTGAAAACAGAAGAAGCATAAAGCAGAGATGGTAAGAGGTAGAATGAGGCATTTGTCAGGAAGTGCTTTACTATATAGAGAATGTCTATTTATTCATTTATGTATTTATTTATTTATGACTGATTGACTGGATGTGTTGCTCAAATCTGAGTTTGTCATCTTTGATTACACCTAGGTGTTTGGTTTGTTGAACAACTCCTATTGTAGTGTTGTTGGCTGAAGTGACAGGTAAATGTGCTGTTGGTGGCTGAGTAGGATTTTGTTATGAATAGTATTATTTTTGTTTTCCTGGAATTGAGAACTGGCTGCACATTTTGAAACCATGTTTTAATGATGGAAAGGCTGTTTAGGTTTGTCTTTGTAATTCCTGCAGGACTGTGATGATGCAGATGAGTGTAAGGTCATCAATGCACTAAATAATAGAAGCTAGTTTGCAGGACAAATGAAGGTCATCAATAAATATGATAAGTAGGAGTGGGCCCAGACTAGATCCTTCATTTTACCATTTGGCTGATTGTGTTCTGTTATGAAGCTCGCTTTGGAACTAGGTAAGGGCTGATGTTGAAAGGCTATGACTGGCCATTAATTGCAGAAGTATTTGATGTGGGATGGTATCAAATACAATGGATAGATCTAAAATGTGGTACAAATCACCTGAATTTTGCCTATTTACAGCATCTGAGATGTTACGAAATGCTGTACTTGTGCTATGATATAGTCTGAAACTGTGCTGTGTTGGAGATAAGAGGTTATAACCCATTAGATATCCTAGTAACTGTGTTTTTAGATAAAGGAGGAAAGGATGGCTATGATCCATAATTATAATTGGAGAGCTCAACTGAGCTGCCTCCTTTCTGTAAAGGGATAATATATGATTGTTTCCATATGGTAGGCATATATGATTCTGTGATGGATTTGTTGCTGAGGGTGGACACAGTGTATACAACAGCATTTGCTGCCATTTTGATATCTTCAGAGGGATGATGGTTAGCTGCTAATGTGATTGTTTTAATTTAGACAAATACTTTGTGATGATGTTAGTTGGAACAATCGTTAGAGTGGACTTATGTCCACAATTGTTAGTTGTTTCTGTGGAATGGGTTGGAGAGGAGAGCATCCTTGAAGATGGTAAGTCCTGTATGTATTAAGATGATATTATATTTACTGGCTATGGTGTAAGCTTATTCCCTGGGGTGTGGACTAGGTTGGGGTATCTACTGAAGTGAAGACATTTATTTAGGTTTTGCCAACATAGTTTGTTCTTTTATGTGTGTTTTGAAGTTGATGGTAGTCTTGTTCCTTATCTATGAGCACTTTAGTCTTTGTAAGAAATCTTGGGTGTCTGAAAGTATGGTTGGTGGTTTTGCTCATTGCAATAATATATTGTGTCATTATCTACACTGTTCAGAAAACATTTTTTACCATATTTAACAGAAAATATGCAACTATTCATTCATTAATTTATTCATTCATTTTCCAAACTGCTTCCTGATGAGGTCTGTAGTGATAGCAAGCTGGACATGGTTGACAAGTTTTTCCTAGCCCCAACCAAAATGTTCATCTTATTTTATGGGATCTTCAGATGTTTCCAGACAAGCTGTGATGTATAACCCCTCCAATATGTCCTAAGTCTGTCCCAGGTTCTTCTCCCAGTAGGTCATGCATGGTGTATCTCCAGTAGAAAAAGCCCAAGGGGAAATCCTCACAAGGTGCCCAAACCACATCAACTCTTTTCAACACAAAATAGTAGTGGTTGGAATCTAAGAATCTCTTGGATTACCAACTATTTTGTTCTGCACCCGCATCTTTTTAGTCACTAGCCAATGACCATAAGTGAGGCTGGGGACATGGACCACTAGAAAACTGAGAACTTTGTAATGTGGCTCAGCTCCTGTCACCACCAAATTCCAGTATAACACCTGACCCCAAGACCCCAAGATACTTTAACTCATCCACCTGAGATACATTTCCTCCATGTGCAGAGACAAAACCACTGTTTTCTGGGAGGGATCAATGAGTTCTGATTTGCTAGGGCTAGTTTTCATTATAGCCACTTCATACTCAACAAACCAATCTTGTTCATGGTGGAAATCACAGTAACTTAAGGCTAAGAGGACAGCATCATCTTACAAACAACAGAAATGCAGTCCTCATGCCTCCAAACTGGATGCTTCAAACCCTGGGCACACCTCAAAATCTAGTCCATGAAAACCACAACATCAGAGGAAACAAGAATATGCCCTGATACACTCTTACACACCCCTTGAATGTGCTTGGTTTAATTCTTACAATACAGATACAATTCTCTCTCTTCAAATACAGATACTGAATGGCATGCAGGAATGACCCTGGACCCAATGCTGTTGTAGTACTTTCCAAAAGACATTTCAGGGTACACTGTCATATGCCTTTTACAGTTCCACAATATACATGAAGACAGTATTGGCTAACTCCATTGATCTGTCCAATATCTGTGTAAGGATAAGAACTGATCCATTATTCAGATCCAGGATGGAATCTGAATAGCTCCTCTGGAATCAAATGTTTGCCTATTGGATATAGTTTCTAGTAATATGGCATATACTTTCCCAAAGTGGTTGAGGAGTGTGGTCCTTGTATAATATGAACATAGTTGTATGTTCTCTTTTTTGAAAATAGGAGCTATACCCCAATTTGCCAGAATAGAGTTACTGCCCCACCAAGTACTGCACCCTAGCATGTGATTAAATCAAATGTCAAATCAGAAAATGCTTAGAAAGCAAAATAATCAGAGCTACATTATGGAATGGAAAAGCAATTTTCTTAAAAATACAAATAAAACATGTCAAAAGAGTTATTTTTAAAAGTGGAAAGCACACTGTACCTCCACCCTATAACTTAAATATACTAACTCCCCAATGACACAACTAAAGAGAAGGGCTAAAGACCACCAACATAAAATGTCCATCCCGTATTGTTACCCACACAATGCTATCACAATTCAATGAAAATGCATTGATCGAATGTTGTCTTTTCCATCTGTTTCAATCATCATCTTCTTTCGGCTGTTCCCATTAGGGGTCACCACAGCAGATCACTTCTTTCCATTTCTTCCTGTCCTCTGCATCTTGCTCTGTCACACCAACCACCTGCATGTCCTCTCTCACCACATCCATGAACCTTATCTTAGGCCTTCCTCTTTTCCTGTTACCTGGTAGCTTCATCCTTAGCATCTTTTTCCCAATATACTCAGCATCCCTCCTCAGCACTGGTCCAAACCAACATAATCTTGCCTCTCTAGCTTTGTCTCCAAACCTTACAACCTGGGCTGACCCTCTAATATACTTATTCCTAATCCTGTCCACCCTCGTCACACCCAGTGCAAATCTTAACATCTTTAACTCTGCCACATCCAGCTCAAACTCTTGATCCTCTTGGTGAGGTACTTCTGTGGTCTTTCCAGCTGTTGTAGGTGTCTTGTAAGGTACATTCCAAATGGGGCGTTGTACTCTATGATGGGTCTGATGAGTGATGAGTAGAGGGGCACAATGACCTCTTTTGATCTGGATGTGGACCCTTTTGTGATTAGGTGGGTGACGTAGAAGGATTTTCTAACCACTTTGGCAATGTGATTATCAAAGGTGAGATTACTATCTACTTGGGTCCCCAGATCCCTTATTACGTCTTTCGTATTTAGGGGACTACCACCTATGTGGTAGTTTGTGGGCACTTTGTTTTTTCCAAAGGGGATGACTATGCACTTTTTGGCATTTAGCTTGAGGCCATGATTTTGACACCAGGTATCCGTCTCAGTGAGACCCTTTTGGAGGATGTCTGTGTCAGCTGGAGAGTCAGTTATAGCCCCTAGTTTGCAATCGTCTGCGAACTTGGTCAGCCATAGTCCTCCTGTGTTTTCAGACCCCGGGTAACTTATCACAACCTACATGATGCAGAAATTATAGAGAGCTACAGGGTGGATAGAGACACACTAAAGTAACTCTGCAACCTCTGTCGTCCTCAACTCAGAGCCAGGGCAAACCAAGGGGAATCTATCCCACTGAGAAAAAGGTATGTGTAGCACTTCGAATTTTAGCTACAGGTACCTTTTTCAGACGAACAGGGGACATCAGCATGAAGGATCCTCCAATGAATTCCTGAATGCTATGCTATAACATGACAGTGACCACATATATTTCCCCTTACTCCTGAGGATAGGACCAGAAATGTGCAAGAGTTTTACCCTGTATCACATTACCCTGATGTACTCGGTGCCATAGATTGTACACATATAGACATTAAGGCACTACCCAGGGAACAGGGAAGGCTCTACAATAATAGAAAGGGCTTCCACTCTATTAACTGCCAAGTCATGTGTAATGCCAAGGGAATCATCTTGAAATTGTGTGGTGGCAGCCCAGGCAGTTACCATGATTTACATATTTGGCACACCTCCCAACTGTATCAGTTGTTCATTAGGGGGGAATATACCACAGAGTCATTTACTAAGGGATTTAGGTTATGCACTGGAGCCGTGGATGATGACACCTACCAGAAATGCACACACACCTGCTGAAGAATGCCATAATGAGGTACACTCTTAAACCAGAAATATCATAGAAAGTGTGTTTGGGCTGCTGAAGTTGAGGTTTCGGTGCCTAGATACATCTGGTAGAGCCATGCAATACAATCCACGGACATGTACTGAAATGTTCACAGTATGTGCCATGCTACACAATATCATCCTGAGAAAACAGCTTCAGCAAGATCAACAAGGGGAAGGGGCAAACATCCTACCACCAATGGCAAGGTCACCATAGCCACATACAGTTGAAGGGTCAGGGGGGAAGCAGCAACTGCTGTGGGTGTAGGCAGATATAGGCATACTCAATATGCCCTCTTATTGTCTAAGAGACAATGAATATCACACTCACCACCTAAGGGCCCAAAATCTTCCTGCTATGGACATACAAATACTAACATTGATGCCAGGAAGTTCTCACAACCTTTACCTACCTATATATTGGCTGTGTACTGCTTGCAACAGACAGAGTCAGCCCTAAACTAAAACTGTTGCAATTGCTGGATTTACAAGGTAAGTGGTGAACCTTGAGTGTATTGTGTATTAATATGAATGACTGGCACATCCTTGCATGTTTTTACTTGGTAGTGCAAGCAAGTAAAAGCTGGAAGATTTGTACAGAAATTACTTTAACATATGATGGCAGAGGTTTATTTGACTTATATGTGTCCTTTATTAAGTAGGAGGTCTCAGGCATCAAAGATTAACACAGTCATACCTCTTAAAAGTAGTGATGTTCACTGCATGCCCTCAGGTTGGCACCATACATTTGTACTGAAAAATCATTAAAGAGAGAAGTTAGAAAGTAATGACATATTTCAGTTTCAGACTTCACAGTCCTCACAAGATCATTAACAATTTTGATGCTATCAACTGTCTAACTTTCTAAGACCAATATAAGTCAAACGAACAATTATCAATTCAACATCACAAATGCTGATATACTAAGCACTAAGTCAGCTATGCATCCTGAGCATCAGACACAAAGCTTATGTATCCCTGAATCCAAAAGAAACAAAACAGGGATATGGCACAGTTATCATCACTTGCAAAGGGTGTTGTGTCTGGGGGCAGGAAGCCTAGGCTGACAAAAGAGGTCAGTTAGTGTGTGAGTAAGAAAGAGAAGCAGGCAGACATTCAGATAAAGCAATAAATGGCCCGTGAGACAAAAAGAGTTTTAAGCTTCACGCTGAACCATGTAACTGTTGTCTGTGTCTGTCTGTATGGGTCCTCCAGGTGAAATTGGTGTGTGAGTGTCTGCATGAACACAGCCAAGCTCTGTGCTAGCTCCATGTCTTGGTATGTCAGACAGGTGTGAGCCGTGCATGGTGGAGGTAGGAGTTCATCATTGTCATACCTGACAACGAGAACTGTCTCTACCAGAAGATGTACTACTGCTACCTGAACATGACTGATGCCTGCGGGAGGAGCTCTCCTCACGAGGACGCCCAGGTCCATGACCCCATGGGCTGCCACATCTGGGTGTGGACAGATCAACCAGTGATGGAGCAGTGGAAGTACTGCCAGTATGGCAGCATGATTGGGCACAGCCATGTTGGTTAAAAGCAGATGATGTGGCTGACCTATGCCCATGAGAATGCCACCCCCCTCCCATAAGACGTTCCATCACAGATACCGCTTGTTTGAATCTGTCATTCATCCAATCCATTGAATCGGCAACAGGGTGGAGGTAGCCATGCATGTCAGCCTGTGCCACATCTAGAACCCTAAGCATTTCTCTAGAGGACCTATAAGAATGTGCCTGTGCCTCCATGATGGCCCTAAACATACATTTAGTGGCACAGGAAGAGACACCTGGATCATGGGAGGATGGACAGCAGGCCTCCTTTGAGCACCCCTAACAACTCTCCTGCATGTTACCTTGCCCACACTTTGGCTACAGTCAGAGTCAACAGGCACCAAAGCCGCAGAAACCACACTTTCCTGATCGATTGTCTTGCCCTCCACCTGTCCAATATCTGAGGGCTGACTGGAATGGGAAGGCATAGGCCTATTGGCCATATCCGATGTCAGCCTCAGTGTCAGATTCAACCTCTACACCTAATGACTGTGCCTCTGTTTGGTCACCATCATCATCAGAGTCTGTTGATACTCTATCAGGAGGTAGAAGTCCCACACTTCCACTGTCAGGATCACCTGTGATAATAAGCAACAAACACAGGAACAATTAATAATTACATTACTATAGAACTAACGCATTGATTTAAACTGTTTTACTATATGACAGTATTTAACAATTGAGATACAAAAGCCTACCTGGAAGATCCTCCTGGGACATGTTTGTTGTCCCTGAAACAGTAGCACCAATGTCAAGGACATGCTGTTATCCTCTTTCCTGGGAGCTGTCCAGATCCCTGACATTGGACAGGCACTCTTCATTTGCTGTTAGTAGTGGCTATAATGCAGCCCACCCCCCCCTCCCAGTACCCATCTGATCATGGGTCACTGCACCTGCTCTCCTCCATGCAGATGAGATCATGTCTGTGGCCCTATGGCACACCTGATCATATGTCCTGCTGTGGCCGCCTACTGCACTGACATCTGCAATTATCTGCTGCCAAATTTGCATTCTGCCTGACATATTTCCACATCCCCTCTTAAGCAGGAAGGCACCATGTCACCTAAAACCTTCCACAATGACCTGATTCTCAGGTCAGTGAAGGGTGGTTTTCAGGGATTAAGACACCTGGGTGCCATAGTCCTGGGTGCCCTAAAAGACAACAGAAGGATAATACACATAACTATCACATAACTACAAAATAACTGTTCCCAGATAAAACAGAAAAGGTAGCAATTCACTATTACCCACTGGAGAAACATAAAACAGTCTAGAGATTTGAAATACGAACAACAGGCTGGATGCAAAGAAAAGGAGAGTAACAACAGCAACATATCTTTGTGCCATAACAGAAATGCAGCTTTGTTTCCCCACCCACAAAGTAACAGGCAAATGACACATTTTGCTAACAAACCATCTTTGAAATGTTAAAAGTGCTATCAAATGAATTGTCCCTGAAACAGATTTAACATAGAACATTCCATTTTAAGGTATTGCCAATCATGTATACATGTGAAATGCCTTGACAAGCATTTCCATGTCATCAGTACGCTTCTAACTAATGCATACAGATAAAAGTGTAGCCTTTGCTAATCAAAAAAAAAAAAAAATATATATATATATATATATATATATACAACTATTAAACAGATTTTTCTTAATCAGAGTTTTCTTAATTACATTTCAGCATATGCAGTATATAGCTGACAAAATGCAAGCATACCTTCTCAACTTCAGTAATCTTCTGTGCAGATATATCCCAAAGTAATAGCCTCTTTTCAGTGTCCTCCACATAAACAAGTCTCCTCACCTTCAGTTTCCCTAGCTACACAGTTGCCTTTTTATGGTGTAGATTTGGGGCTGTCAGCACGGTGAAAATGCAAATCAGGTGTGAACTCATTAGAATAGCTGTATCCCAAATACTTGGCTCCATGTATCAGATATAAACATAGTGCAGGCACTCCCTCCATGTTTGTTTTTAATGTATTGCGACTGAATGATTACTGGTATAGAAGGAAAACACAATAGCAATGCAGACTGCCCTACATCCAATGAGTATGTCAGGTTAGACTTACAAAGTGTTAGAAGTAATTTGTCAAGGTTGGAAATGTAAGTAAGGAGCACACAAGTCACAGATTCTGCTCATTAACATTCAACCTCGCCTTCATTTGTTGGCAACTGCATATTATATTATTGCAATTAAATATCCTCACACATTTGAAGGACAATGATATAGAATGGCTTACAGACTGCATGTCTCAGATTATTGGTCAGATAAGAGAAGAATGAGTAACAGACAAGAGAGGTAAGACAGAGCTGCATATTTGCAAACAATACTCATAACTGGTTGTGTGATCACTTAGTGCACTACATGCACAATTAATAAATGTACACATAACTGTCATATGGTTTCATATTACTGTAGATGATGTTGCAGTTGGTTCTATGCAAAATGATTTCAGTTCCTTGCTGCAAAGGTGTTTGTGTGGCAAAAAGGGATAAGGCACCCTTACTGTGTTCTGAAGGCTCATTGGGGTGTACTAACATTTTATAATGTGCATGTCATAGATTGCATTTCCTCATTTCAACTAGTTTTCTATTTTCTTTTGGGAGGGCAGTGTTTGTGCAATACGTGCCTTAGCACAAACATGGGAAATGGAGAAAAAATAATGCCAGGTTTGGCTGTGCTTATCTCATTTGTACGAAGCATGGCAGTATGCAAAGTGGACTAGCGGACCACCCAGGAAGCAGACAGAGCACCTGCAGAACATCTGCAAACAGGGTGTCTGTAAAAGGGCAAAAGTCAAAAACAATACATTGTTGCAATTTTTGTTTTCCATCATGCAATTGCACTTAGAGGTGTTGCATGGTGATTAGCAAGGTTTCTCCACAGCTGCAGCCATCGAACACCTGCAGACAGGACTCAGACATCCAATAATTGAAACCGGATACATACTAAGTGGCGTTGTGCAGCAATTAACACACAGACATTAAGAATAATTAGGAAATTTCATGCAACTAGTCCTGTAGCAGCAGGTGTAAGTGTAGAGCTGAAGTACAGTTGGTCCTGGGTTCTAGTACAGGGTATGCAACCTATCTTTACTGTTGTGACAGTGCAGTTTATAGCAATGAAACTGAAAACAGATAAGTGTTATTTCAACATTCTTGTGGTAACAGGTGTAAGTGTAGAACTACCATACAGATGGTCCTGAGTTCGAATACAGGGTATTCTATATACCTTTACTGTTGTTCCATTTCCCATTATATTAACTCTCACTTATAACACTTTAGATAGTGGAGCTGATATGAATTATATGTATGAGGGATGAGACACCATTATTGTGTTATCAGATATATGACTGAGGGTATACTGTCTACTATATTTCTGTAAGTATAATTCTGCTATCTGGACTTGGATGGCCTTCACAATTACTTACAACACATGCACAACTGGATCTATATCCAATAACCTTGTCAGGTCACACACATATATAAATAAGTAAAAGCTCAAGCTATCACCTGTATTTATGTATGATTCCTAACTATGTCTGAGCAGCATTTCTTCTGTGGCAAAGATGGAAAATCAATGATGTGGAAGAAAATGTGTTGTCCCTTATGCCTATGTTTGAATTCCGCAGTGTAAAAATCAAAATATAATTTTCTCAGTGTATAAAGGCAAGAAAAATGTGTCAGGTCATTACATTTATGCCCCCAGTGCATGTCTGCAAACTTACTCACCTAACAGTTACCTTCCAAATTCCAATATATATTTCTGGGCTACTTCAGTAGACAGCCGTCAAACTAAGGCCAAACATCAGATTAACCTTTCAGTTTCAAGTATTTATATCCTCCCTACTTGGCACTGCTGTGCTCTACTTATATTGTGCAGATGAGGTTGGCATCATTGCTTGGGTTTGTGCACTACCAGTAAATGTGATAACTGGAATTGGTGGGAAAGCATTGGTTTCCATTGCTCTAGTTCAGCTGGCAGACATGGCTGGCATTAGAGAGGAAGGTGCCAAGTTTAGGGCACAGAGGTGGGGTGTCCAGGAGTCCAGGATATTTATTGGACTCCTGGTAAAGCACCACAGCCAAAGGCTTCTGCAGAGAGAATATTTTGGCTCCCAGTACAAATCTGAGGCATGGAATAGTGTGTCCCAGACTGCATCCAGTGCCACTGGTATCACATGCACTGGACAGCAGTGTAGGCACCATTTTAATGACTTACACAGGCAAAAAAAGGATACCCTCAACCATTGGTTGAATGAGTTTGAGACTGCTGACATCCCACAGCTTTGTTCATATGGCAATAAGAGAGTACTTGTAAAAAAAGCTAAATATGGGCAAGACTGGTATGCATAATGTTCTTGTGTTTTTTTCTGTTCTTTCCCCAGCTGCCACCAAACATGAGTTCAATAGGCAGGCTCATGTTGTTCGACTGGAGAGACTGAGTGAAGCAAGTGGTATTTATGCAGCAGAAGAGAAGTGTTATTGTAGCTTTAAAAGTTAAAGGTATCTTTTTGGGTTTTTTATACAGTTGCATCAAATTGAGTATGCATATCCCAACTGTAAAAGCAAGTATCCATGCATTAGTCTGTAGCACAAACCAATTGTAGGAGTCAAATATTACACTGTAGTCAGAGGTTGTAGGTTCCAATATCATGGTTCACAACTATACAATACTGTTATTTCTTTAATAATATTTACAGTAAATTAAAAACTCTATACCAGTGGCACAAATGCCCTGCTGTAAAATATAATCTGTATAATTGGAACATGCATATGTGCAATATATGCACATTTCTCAAGGATTACTTTCTGCAATCTGTAGTATAGTGTGTATCTGTTAGGACATATACTTAAATGTAATACTTCAGATTAAAGATTTGTATAACTGTGTTAATGCGTTGTATGTTACATATGATTGTACTAATTTCATCTCTTTTTTTCTCTCACCCCAACCCTTATCTCTTTTTTTTATTTTCTATTATGTGTCTTCAAAATGTTTCAAGGTCATCCATGTGTACCACATCACTAAATGCTACAAAGTACAGCAAGGTAGGCCAGCTCCAGTGGATCAGCCTGCCCCCAGTCCACTAGCTCCAGCACCAATGTCCAGCATATCTGGGATCCAACCTGGCAGCACTGCCTCTGCTGCCCCTGCACTATCTACACCCTCAGGTAGTACTGCCCTGGAAGCTGGTTCAGTGGTACCCTCTGGGAGCAGTAGCAGAGGTGTGATTGCTTCACTCACCAGGAGATGCCAGAGTTGGTGCATAGGGTTGTGCACTGCACCGTTGGTGTATGCCTATGTCAAACGCAGAGGTTCCTCTCCCTCATGGTCCATAGGAAGAGGAAACCTCCATCACTCCTGCTTCCAATGGATTAAGGGGACAGTGATGACAGTTCAGTGGGTGAGAACTTAATTTTTTCTGTCTCCAAGCATGATGGGCATGAGCCTGTGTTGTCCCTCCCTCACCCCAGTCATGGTGTCCCCCAACCTTTTGTGTCCCTCACCACCCCTATCTCTTGTCTTGTTTGTTTGCATTTGCTTCCTCACTTACCCAACCTACCTGACCCAGACATACCTATGTCACTTACCCAGCAGTCCTCTCTTACTGAATTAAAAAAAATGGGCACCTGTCCCGCAAAAAAAAAAAATGTCCCATACATAGCTCTCCATTTCACACCTGTGTCGTGTCTTCCTGACACACGTGATTCGCTCCAGTTGGCTATTTAACATGATTATATTGCTGTTACCCCTCTCTCTGGAGGTGACAGTCCAAATTCAGCTAATATTCTGCACATATGATCAGTTTTTACTGTTGAAGAAATGGATAGCTATGGTTCTTTCGTACCACCCTCCTGTACATTCCTGTATTGCTTTCCCTTTGTTCTTCCCCCTGCTTAGTCCCCATTTCACCACTTTCCTATCTAACCCATTTTGAAACCTATAATCTGGTCACAAAATAGAATCTCACACAACACACATAAATAGCAGAAAAAGCAGTGGATCCCCTCACTTTTTGGCCTCTACATTTGTGCAGAGTTTGGCATTATGCAGCAATGCCAATCAATGGTGAGCAGTGGTACAATGCTAAAGTTACCTCCACACAACACCGCTTAACCCTGCTACATTATGTCAACACACAGCAACACATATATTATAAACAATTAATGTCACTGCATTATCACTGTTTATTTAAACATATTAGATACACCTGGATTTGAGCCCAGTATCATCTGGGTTCAAAAAGAAATGTGTCAATGCATTTACACCTACTTCCACAGAGTCAGTTAAGCAGCAGATGTGTTTCATAGACTTCAGCAATGCGGCTTGCATTTACACACTGCTTATCTATGCACAAACAGGGAAAGAAATGGAAATGTGTATCTTGCATGCGCAAACACTTTGCCAACTATTGTGCAAACCCACTGCTTGCTGCAGTATGGAAAACTAAATATTATGTATTAGTGCCGTTTACTGTCCTTTTCCTGTTTATGACATGAAATTACATGTGGAAACATAACAAACTGAAAGCCCTTTCCTAACAATATGTCATATATTTACAATACACCCACATGTTAACTCCTCCCAGACACTGCAACCCTGGTGTCTCAGTACTTTTTTCACACATATATCAACTACACTACATAAATTAATATGTCATGTGATATGCAGTGCACATCATTCTGGTAACGTGCAGAACTAGCACTGTTGACCCATAAGCCTAAACAGACCTATTTCCAAGACTATGAAGGAATCATCATGGACCTTATCCACAGGGACATAGGTGACCTTCAACACACTTGACCTGACCCATTTTTGGTTTTGTTAGTAGTAGATCCTGATTATTAAACCTAGTGGACATCTTCGATAATGACCCCAAAGACATGGATGAGGGATAAAAGGACATACCACCTATGTTGATTTATCCAAGGCCTTTCACATTATCCCCCATTCAGGTATCATATAGAAACTCTCCCATCTGGGGATTAACCCATACATTACTAGATGGATAGCCAACTGGCTCACCAACAGAGCACACACTTGTCAAAGCTGGAGACTACACTTCCACCACTAGACCACTTATCAGTGGAATACCACAAGGATCTGTACTGGGCCCTCAACTGATTGGAAACTATTTGTCTGAAGTCCAGGAAAAGGTAAATGGCCTGTGGCTTACCAAGTTTGCAGATGACTGTGAACTGGGCAGACTCATATAGAGTCCCCCAATGATGATAACATAGTACAGAAAGGGTTGACACAGACAAATGAATGGTGCCAACACAGACTGAACCATAAAGCAAAAATGCAAAATTTTCCCCTTTAGCAATGAAGTACCACTGCTACTTATGATATACATAGCACCCCTCTAAGCTCATACACAGTGTTACAAGACTTAGGAACACATATTGATAGCAATCTACACTTCAATCACTATATGTCCATAGTGCTGAGACACACATTCTACATTGCGCACCTTATAAATAAAGGAATCACATCCAAGACCAGGGAAGTCATAGGTTCACTGTGCTCAACCCTTATCAGACCAGTAATTGAGTACAGTTGTCCCTTCTGTCTGTACCTCACCAGAGACCTGCAACAACTGGAGAAAACACAGAAGTTTGTGACGAGGAGAATCAAGGGCCTCCAAAACATAACATACATGAAAAGACTGACAGACTTGCCACTGTACTCAGTATCATGCATGCAGTTTGCATGATACTGTACTCAGTATCATGCAGGCAGCTGGGAGGTGACCTATGCCTCTCCTAAAGAGCAGTCTCAGACCCTGCCCTACTGGAAATGTTGGACATCTTCAAATCAAATAGGACAAGAATAACTTGCTCCTAGGATCTCCACCTAGCCTGTGACATAAACAGATCATGCTGGGGAAACAGATATATCTCCCATTGATTTCCACTCCTCTGTAATAGGCTCCCACTGCTTGCAAAGCAGTGTTTCTCAATTACCCTATTCAAGCATAACTTTGACAACTGGATTGGTGATTATAAATTCACCCTTAGGGTGGCACCTATATCCCTCATGGACAGGTGCAGTCAGTGCTGATCACAAAATCACTCTGCTAACAATGACCATCTAACTATGCTCAGTTAGGGTACCTGTGTTTTTACATGGCTAGGATTGTAAACATCATAGGGCCATTAGCCTAATAACATCCTATGAACCTATGAATCTATGAAACTATGCAGGCCTTCCAATGTCTTCTCTCCAACATGACCTGCTGATGTCATCCACTATAAGTTGTCCTGAAGCCTTGTAAAAGACAGTTTTGTGCTGTGGCCCTAGCATAAAGTACTGAATTCTGTAGTCTGTGTACTTAGATAGGTAGGGGTTCTGTTTTCACTGCAGTCAAGTGTGTGCATCTGTGTGTGTGTGTGTGTGTGTGTGTGTGTGTGTGTGTGTGTGTGTGTGTGTGTGTGTGTGTGTGTGTGTGTGTGTGTGTGTGTGTGTGTGTGTGTGTGTGTGTGTGTGTGTGTGTCTAGCCAGAAGAGCAGAAGTGTGTATCCTACAGTTACTGCTCCAATCCCATGGACTGGCAGTATTTTGATTGTTGCACATGCCTACACATCCATTTCATGCAAGCCTCCCAACATCTTCTCTCCAACATGCTCTGTTGATGTCATCCACTATAAATTGTCCTGCAGCCTTGTAAAAAACAGACTTGTGCTGTGGTGCTAGTGTAAAGTACTGCGTTCTGTAGTCTGTGTACTTAGGTAGGGATTCTGTTCTCACTGCAGTCAACTGGGCTGTGTTTGTGTGTGTGTGTGTGTGTGTGTGTGTGTGTGTGTGTGTGTGTGTGTGTGTGTGTGTGTGTGTGTGTGTGTGTGTTTGTGTGTGCACTTACCTGACATTACAGAGAGTCTGTTATACCAGCATGTGGGACACTGTTATTGCTATATTCTCCTCACCAGGCACTGCTAATATCACCAGCTATAAAGTGTCATCTGAGACACTCCAAGTCAGACTTGAGCTGTGGTACTTGCCTTAAATACAGAGTTCTTTAGTCTGTGTACTTAGATAGGGAGTAGTTCTATTTTCACTGCAGTCAATTGGAGTGTGTGTGTGTGTGTGTGTGTACATGTGTGTGCACTTGCTTAACATTATAGAGAGTCTTTTACACCAGCTGTGGGACACTGTTATTGCCATATTCACCTCACCAGACACTGCTGATGTCATCAGCTATATCTGATTTGTGGATGTACACTATTCCCACTAGGGCAGCATCAGAGACTGGCCTGGAGGCCAGGCAGAAGTCACCTCATCCTATACAATACAGATTACAGTTACATGGATTTCAGTCTATCTACATACATCATGACATGTTTTATAGATACTGTGTTGCTTAGGGAGTAACCCATGTGCTCTCTCCAGCTGTCCATGTGTCGGGGGGGGGTACATGCAAAAGAGCATTATACTCCATACTAGTGTACTGATGATGTTTGAGTACAGTGCTGTAATATAATCCTGAGATTGGAAAATGAAGGCATGACTTATGATGTACACAACATAGGCTTTCAATATCAGTGTGGACACTTGGTGGTGGCAGTTCAAATTGCTAAGTGCATATGTTCCCAGTGTTTGCATCACTAGGCCTCAGCATAGCAGGACTGTTGTCAATGCTGTAATTAGCTGGGAATCTCACTTTGCAGAAGGCCAAAATGAAGATGCATTTTTGCACTTATTTGTAGACCATGTGGCTTTTGTCACCAGTCATTTGTCTGTGTTAGCCCCCTATAAGATGTTATCATCATAGATGGACTCAAAAATTGCATCCAATATGCAAGAATCAGCAAATGCGGTAAGCCAAAGGCCATATGCCATAGCTAGAAGTGTCGAGAAATAGATTTCAGACAGTAAATGGCCAAGCATAGATCCCTGGGGTACACCAAACATGGCAGCTCTACTGGTACAGGTTGACTCACCAACTTTCACAGTATGTGTTCTATCAGTGAGCCAACTGGTTACCCATCAAGTGAATGAGGTTTAATTCCCAGCTGGGAGAGTTTCTCAATGATACCTCTGTGGGGGGTTGTGTTCAAACCCTAGGTCATTTGAGGCTAGCCAGTATGCACTGTCTTGCCTTCATCCAGGTCTATTACACAGAATCAATGGGCTGTGACAACATCACAGATTGCCTATCACTTGACTTATCACATATACCTTCCTGACATGGTTGAATACACACTTCAATATACCCTCCACACAAACTATGTTCCTCTAGAAGGGTGTATATCAACATGCATCCATCTGAGTTGGGGGCGACAGCACCTGATGCATGTGTGTATAGATTCATCCTGACTCTCCTCATCTGTGAGGTAGACCAAAATATCATCATGGACATTTTCTAAATGGATACTAGTGATATCATGGCTGTGTGCAACAGACCAGTGTGAGTTGTTAATGCTACATCATGTCTGTTACAGCTGTTAGATGGCCTCAAAGAGGTCCTCGAGGGTATGCATGATGACAACACTATCATGCTTTTGAACCTGACAAGCCCAAGGCATTTGACATAAATCCACACTGAGGTATTCACTCAGCACTGTCAGATGTGGCCATGTAAACCTATATCACCAGGTGGGTAGACCAATGTATTTCATACGTGGCATCTAAATATGTTAACATGTGAAGTGACCTATATCTCAGGTTCAGTGATCAGGCCCATACATCAGGGTTGTCTGTTAGGCCCTTTCCTGTCCATTACTTAAGTGATGGACATCACAGATAACATACACATCCTGTGTTCAAACAGCTGTCTGAAGGACTACAGATTGTGGGCAATCATTTACTCCAACTGTAATATTAGTATACTACAGACAGTATCAACACACACCAAAGATTGCTATCACAGCCATGGCAACACCTGCAATGACATAAAAACATGGGGGAATTTGTTACATCAGGAAAGCAAACACACTAAGTATAAAGTAGACATCACACCCTATAATCAGACCAGAAGGTATGTGACCTGTGTTCTGGGGTAAGTGGAACGTCCACCAACATGTGGTCTCAGTGATGACTACTCCCGTTTGTGTAACACAACTACCAAATATGTGAAGGACATCCTCATCAGAGGCCATAATACCACCATATTTCACAGCCTTCATCACACAAATAACTGAGTACAATGCATCCTTCTTCATGTACCTCCCTACACATATTCCATGTGATGTGTAACTGAAGTGTACCACCTTTGTCACAGTGAGCTGTCACACCTCTTATTAGCCATACCCAGGTATTCTTTTTGTGGCATAAACATTACTGTCTGATAGTGTGGAACCCCCATCAAATTGTTACACCAGATGCATGTGTGCTTCTTGCTCCAATGATGCACACATTCCATGCATAGCTGTTTGACAACATTAATGGCATGGGTAAAATTCATCAAAGTGTGGATTGTGCCATGTGTATATATATATATATATATATATATATATATATGTGTGTGTGTGTGTGTGTGTGTGTGTGTGTGTGTATATATATATATATATATATATATATATATATATATATATATATATATATATATGCCATGCACACCAGTCAACTAGCCTGTATTGATCATAATGTCGCATACAGGTAGAGCAGTGTCCCTCCTAATACCTCCAGCAGATGTTACGGTGCCAAGACAGTGTGCGTGATTACTTTCATAGAGTGTGGATATGTCATAATAGTTGTACAAGTGTGTTTGTGCAGAATCATCTCTGGTCCCTCTAAATCACATATGTTATGTCAGAGACATGGGATTACTGGTGGTATTATTCTGATATTGTCCATGTATGTGCTTGCTTCTTTATATGTTATCTATTAGCCTTTATCTCTGGCCCACTTGCTGGAGGCCTCTGCTGAGATTACACTCATATTCAGACAAATCAGTTTGCACAGTTTCACAATATGCATCCTACCCCAGTTGTATGTAACATACCTGATAGATGTCCTCTGCATTGTTCATGTAAGGATGCTTGTCTCACGCAGACATCCTCCCCATTGTTATGTCACTTTGTGTGACAGTCACATAAAACACATTTTCACTGTGCAGTCCCTACTGTACCATATTGATATATGATTGGTATTGCTACTACTACTGTCTTCCATTGACATGCCCTCATCTGCTGTACATGAGGTTGTTTCACCTGTCCTCTTTCCCTGTGTTCATTTCTAAAAGTTGTATGTGTGTCCCTATTCAATACACACACTTCCCCTGAATGTTTATTTTATATGGTAGTCCATGCAACCTTACATTTATACAACTTCAGTACAGAATGCCAGGAATGGGATTTCACAATACTCTGCACTGCATACACTGTCCTGTACTGTATTGGATCATATACTTAACTATCATACCTCTCAACTATCCAGATTTTCATAAAGTGTCCAGATTTTTGCCTTATGTATCTTTTGGTGTGTTCTTTATCAAATTTGTGGTTTTCTATCATATGACAGGGATGATCTCAGGACTGATGTGACTCAATAATTGCATACCTTTGAGTTTCAGACTTCAAATCATTCCGAAAATGCATTTTAACACAAACCTCTTGTGATTCTAGCACATTTCTGCAAATATGTCAAATCTGTCCCCCATTTCTGGGTCATTTTCCTCCTATTATGCTGTCTTTTGTCCAGATGTCTTGCACTAAGGGTTGGACAGCTATGAAAACTATTATCTGTTAAGTACTGGTGATCATTATGGCATTCTGCACAAAACCGTGAACCTTCAGTGCTCTGACTTAAAAAGCATTGCTAAGCATGTTCGCTTACACGGTTTCCTGGCTGGCAACTGTTGCCAGCCACAAAACCTCACTTATTTACATTTAAATACGGTGCACAGCATGAATATGTAATGAACGCTGCTGCTCACCATGCATAACTGCGCACACATGTAAACTTCGTATAGGCTTCGCGCAAAGCCTACATGGAGTTTAATGAATCCTTGCCCATATCTAAATTATGGAAGTCATTCCCACCTAATATTATATATGTATTTAACACTAACTCATTTCTAGCATTTCTAAAGCAAAATCTAACTACTTCCGTGTTCATGTGATAATTGTTGATCTCTTCTCCAGTAACTGATACATATCTACTGATCTACTGTACTTTCTCACTCCTAATATACTTTGTTGAAGTGAAACTTCTTATGGGATAGTGTGAGAGCTCGCAGTGTAATGGAAAAGGGAAGCAGAAGTATGTAAGTCAAACTCCACCCTTAAGTGTGGAGTTTGACTTCCATATTTCTGCTTTAGCTTTTCAAAAACATACACAATGAAGAGATAGAGCAAGTGATCCCACATACAGGAACACACACACATAGACACACACACACACACACACACACACACACACACACACACACACACACACACACACACACACACACACACTGACAGTGAAGAGTGAGGATGAGTGAGTGATCCCCCACACAGACACACTGACGGTGAAAAGTGAGAGCGAGCGAGTGATCCCTGGCAGCAGCAGTTAACAGCACACACATACAAACACACACACACACACACACACACACACACACACACACACACACACACACACACACACACACACACACACACACTGACACAAAAAAACAGTCACATAGCAAAACCACAGCCCGCCTGTTACTGAAATTAAGGGAAAGCTCCTTGGTTGTAAATCCATCATTATATCCCATCTCAAACCTACTCACATACATAGCTCTTAGCTGTCCAGATTTTAGCCTTATGTTTTTGGTCTGTCCTTCATAAATTTGTGGTTTTCTGGCAACTCACAGAGAACTGAAGTCACTAAATAAGGACATGCATTTGAGTTTCAGCCTTCATCTCCTTCAGGAAAATGCATTTTAACCTAAATCCTATTATTCTAGCAAGTTTCTATGTTTTTAAGAGTGATATTTAAAATCTGTCATTATTTTCTGCCCCCCCCCCTTATTTTAGACTGTCAAATTGCTTGAGAGATGTGCTCACTCAATATTGGTTTGTTGTACCTTTCAGTTTCCAGCTGCAGTTTCCACTTCACCATAGGATGTTGTAAGAAGATCAGAGTTTTGGAGAAAGCAATGACTTCAACAATAGCGTAAATTAAAATAAAAGGCTTCAATGGGAAAATACAGTGAAGGGGGAAAGTGGCATATCAGTACAGTGATAAGTGCAAACAGATTATTTTGGTGTACGTAGATCAAATATGGAATGCAGTAATAACAGAACTGAATACAGGAAACTGTGAGTACTGTGCTAGGTAAAATGTAGTGGGAATACAAAAAGGTAGAGCAGATGAATATGGTTAGCAAAATCATGGCAGAAATGAAGTTTAACAGACAGAATGAAAGGGAAAGAGAAGTAGTATGTGTATGTGTGTGTATTGATGAAGAGGGTACACTACTAGTTCAAAACAACAAGAAAAAATATGTGCACGGCTGCCACGTGCCTTAGAAGCGAAACTTCTGTAATGAAGTGTAAAATGAACACATACACATTTGCTTTCAGAAAGAAGTACATTTTCACACTTCATTACAGAAGTTTCACTTCTAACGTGTGTTGCAGATACACATATTTTTTTCAAATGGCATTATGCATGTCCAAATATCTATATCGTTATTGCTGCACTTATTTATTTATTTAACATTTTTTTACCAGGAAAGTCCGACTTGGTATGAAGCCAATTTTCAGCGGAGGCCCAGGGAGAAATGCTCCAAGTGCATGTCTGTGTAACGTGGGAGGAAACCGGAGCACCCAGAGGAAACCCACACGAATGTAGAGAGGACATGCAGACTCTGCACAGAAGGCACTCCGGCCAAGAATCGAACTGGAGAACCTCTTGCTGTGAACATAAACACCTCACTATAATTGTAAGTTGCAACTGTATTTTTTCTTATAAAATGGTTTTGCCTTTACTTTCTGAGGCTTTTCTCCCCAGTACCCTGCTGAAAAAGGGCTTTCCGAGCTCAGGCAGACTATCCTGATTAACCAATGTAAATATAAAATAAATCAATAAATACAATTTTCCTATGGATGTGAATCATTTGTGATGTACCCCCTTTGACTATATGAACAAGAGCCTGATGGAGCTCTCTGAATATGTCTTTTAAGGCTGGCTGGAAACTAGTTTTTGCATAGTATTCTGCCATCACTGAGGAAGATGACACAATATAAGAAAAATATGTTTGACTTTAATAATTGGCTTAATCATTAATCATTGTGAAGGGCCCAATGTGTGCTAATTAGTTTAGTCATCGATCATTGTGAAGGGTCCAATATGTGCTAATTGGTTTAATCATTGCTCTCATTGTGAAAGGTCTAATGTATGCTGATTGGTTTAATCATTGCTCATTGTGAAGGGCCCAATGTGTGATAATTGGTTTAATCATTGATCATTGTGAAGGGCCCAATGTGTGCTAGCTTGAAGGGAGATGGAACAAATTCTGGCCTGTTTTTACAAGGATGCCCTGTGCTTTTGCATACTGGTTAAGTCATCCCCTATCCGCATAGTGCATTTTTAGGCAATGCCAATCACCAACATAGCAAATACAAATTTAGGTCTGGCAATATCAATATAGCACTGCTCAACACAAGACACCTAAATAAGAGATGGCCTCCCTCTAGATCTTCTTAATGCTTGTAAATGTGGGTATTTGTGTTGTTACTGAGTCCTGGTTCTGGAACAGTGGCAGCATTCCATCCTTATTGAGCTTTGCTATCTACAACTCACTTAGTCCCACAAGTATGAATAGCAGTATTGATGGATGTAGGTATGTTTGTCTTCACCTCACATGCCATCATCTCTACAAATCCACCAAGACAATAACATTGAACTCCTTCATATCCTAATGCCAGTAAACAAGACCTCATATCACATCTTAGCCAACTACAGGATCCCATCCATGACAGCTGCAAAATGTAAAACATATCATAATAAACTAAAATCCCTCCCATAAACACAAACACCATCTTTCTTTAGACTTGAACAACCCCTCCCTATATTCATACACCTGCACCTCTGCAAATAAATATGCTCAAGGCTTCATTTTCTTTATCACTGCAAACTCCGACAGTCAAATAGTGCTCTCCCCCACTAGAATCACCAACATGCTCAATCATATCCTTATCACTACAGCCCCTGTCTGCTCCTCACCAGTTGTCATGCCCTAACCGATTAAGTCAGATCACTGCATTCTTTTGTTCCCATTCCCAGTACAGGTCAATGACAAATACAACTACCTTTAAAGACTTTCTTCTCCACATCCACTCAGTCACCATCTTTCTTCTCAGAGCAGAGCCTGTGGTCACTTCATCATTCCCTGATCTTGAGACAGCAAGAGCTCTTTCCAAGGCATACCTCTGTGAAAGTTTTCACTGAAGATGTTGTCATTGTGCAATAGCCTATGGTCACTACATGATTCCCTGACCCTGAGACAGCAGGAGCTCTACAACAAGGCACACCTCTGCAAAAGTGTTCACTGAGAATATTGTCATTGTGCAGTGTAAGTAAGTTTAACACAAAGAGCCTTACTGTGTATTAATTTTAAATAAGCAAATATTTACCTGCCCTGTGCTGGAAAGTGGCTGTAACATTCCCTCGAAGAAGTAGTCATTGCACTCTAAGGACCACTTACTAAGATGGCTACTTTCCTTCCTCTTAGTATATGCCAGTTACTTCATCTCCCTATCGTCTTGGTGTCTGTACTCAGTACATGAAAGAAAACCTGTTCTACTTTGTGCATCCTTGTTAATTGCTCTGTACTGAGTATAAACTGATTGATCTCTGTAATAATTAGCCTAAGAGACAATTAAATCAGTACTTTTTTCTTACTACCCTTCCTTACCATATCTATTCTACATTAACAGACTCCGCACCCTATAGATTCATCCTCATTCATATCAATATTTTCCTGTGCTTACCTATCACTTCTTATACATACCCATCAATCCTATCAATCCCTATACCTACCTATCAATCCTGCCTACCATCTTACTGTACTTCTCCCATTAATCTCTATTATTTATAACTGCATCCCTCCACACTCCTCCCATAATGCACTATCACCTATCCATACATTCTTCTACATTCCAAATATGCCACTGCTTCATATTTTATCACAAGTTGTTCTCACTATACTCACATTCAACCAGTTATCACAATTCTCTCTTTCACTCTTACTCACCTACACCTACCACATGATACGTAAACCAGAATGCCACAAACATTTCTCCAATATCTCCTCCAGCCATCTTAGCACTCTGAAATACAAGCACACCATGCCCCACCATTATCCAAAAGTCACTTATAAACTCAGACTCGAATATAACTGGCTCTTCTATAGTCACATTACTAACTGTACAATAATACTGGGAGAGGATGTACATACTAATCATGGATCCACTTATCTAACCACAGACAACATCAAATCAGCTTCCACATATCCCAAAACAGCAACATGCTATCTCTACAGCCACCTAGGACTTAAATACAGTAACCTAAAAAGTCTCTATAACAAAATTACAGAAGTTCATCCCTGTATAGCCCACTGCTCCAAAGCCAATAACTTCCAAAGCATTGCTTCACAGTTTAACTCACATTTTATAAATACAGTAACCAGAGACCAGTTGACATAGTGGTTAACGTCTTTGTCTCCTGTGCATAAAACACAAGGTTCAATCCTGATCTCCAGCTAATGCCTCTGTATGGAGTTTGCATGTTCACCCTGTGTCTCTGTTAGGTTCCCCTCATCTCCAAAACCACTTTGTGATAGCAAGGAAGACTGCATTCAAACAGCAGCTGTAGGACCTACTAGATAAAGCAGGACAGCATGAGTTGGCATTGATAATGAGTGACCAAGATACAAATATTGGCACTGCCTGGGTCTACATGGTTAGGGTAAGAGAAATAAAGAAGAAAAGGTCATTCTACACTTCTGTCCGACAAATGACTTGATGGTGACCAACACATGGTACAGCAAGACAGTCATAAGATCACATACAAGAGGGGCCAACATGCAACTAAGATAGACCTCCTCCTGGTAAGGAAAGGGCACTGAAATAGTCAGCCCACAGCATAAACCACCAGTTGATAAAAGTGGCTCAGTCAGAGAAGGCTCTAAGGTCAACAGAAACTAGGTTGAGGACCTGGAAGTTTCCTGGAGAGAAAGCACAATATTTCAAGGAAATACTTAGAGCTCTAGCACCTCAGGAAGAAGTGGAAAGAAGCTGAAGAAGAATGGCAGCACCACAAAACAGCATGTGTGAGAGCTATATAACAGATATGTGGCTGAGCCAGGTATGCAGAAGTCCAGGAAGTCATCCAAAGAAAGAAGGAGCACAGGAAAAAGTGGGATAGATAGAAAAGACAGACCAGGCTAAGAAGAAATACAGCTTGGTTAACAAAGAGGCTATGACAGGAGTTGCAAAGTGCTCTAACAGCTTCTGGAAAGTGATTCAGTAGATGGCACAAAGAAACTCTATAAGGTTACAAGGTTAAGACAGAGAGATAAAGAAGATAATTAGACACCCTTCATAAGGGATGCCTGCAACAAACTGCTCAATAAACCACAGGCATCAAAGGCAGATGGAAGGAGTACTTCCAGCAGTTTCTGTAGGAAGAAAACCCCACAGAAGCTGTACTGCCCTAGACACAGCCTACAATAAAAGAGGAGGAGCCCACCCTAAAAGAAGTACAAACAGCACTAAGGAAAATGAAGTCAGGGAAAGCAGCAGGCTCAGATGAGGTCACAGCAAATATGATCAAGGTGTTGGGTAAGATAGGGGAGAAATATCCCAGACAACTAGAGAATAGGCATAATAGTTCCATTATTCAAGATTAAAAGGGACATGCACAACTATGGGCAGTACATAGGTATCAGACTCCTGTTACACTGCATGAAAGTTCTGGAGAGGGTGATTGATAAACAAATATGCAGAATAGTAGAAAGTAAGGTGGGTGATGAGCAGTTTGTATTCAGGTCAGGATGCAACACAACTGACCCTGATATTTGCAGTGCGACAGATAGTTGAGGATAAGCTAGAGATGAGGAAAGAGTCCAACTGGCCATTCCTAGACTTAAGGAGAGCATATCACAAGGTCCCAAGAAAGCTGATTTGGGCAGTTCTGTTATGGTTCAAAGTCTAAGAAACACTAGTAGAATTAGTGCATGTTGTGTACAATGACTCTAGTACAAAGTTTGTTTGCTCTTACAGAGGGGTTCCCAGTGGGATTGGGTATGCATCATGGTTTAGCATCAACAGGTTGGCGGGACCAGATTAACAAATCTGCTGTATGCAGATGATGTGGCATTACAGGCAGACTCTGAGTAAGAACTTCAATAAAGGTTACGGGAATGGAATGCAAAACTGAAGGCTACCAAGATGAAACTGAGTTACAGATAAGATAGTTGTAATGGCAGCAAACAGGGGAAATCAGAAGAAGCTGAGAATTGAGATAGAAAGGAAAATAGTGGAACAGCTTCAAGTATCTGGGAGGGGTGGTTGACAGAAAGGGAAATCTTAATGAAGAGGTCAAAGCTAGTATGAGAAGGGCTGCAGCCAACTAGCACAGTATGTCAGGGTAGTGTATAACAGAAGAATACCAAAGAAACTGAAAAGTAAGGTGTACAAAACAGTGGTGTGACAAGTACTACCATATGGTACAGAAACCTGGGCAGTAAAGGCGGAGAGCTGAAGAAAATAGAAGTGATGGAGATGAAGTGCCTGAGGCATAGGATGCATACTGTGGGACAGACAAAGAAATGAGGACATCAGAAGCCAAAATAGCTCCAACTGCAGAGAGGGTCAAAGAGAGCAGATTACAGTGGTCTGGGAACATGTGCAGAAAACCAGAAGACAATCTGGTGAAGAAGATTTGAGACAGGAGGAAGGCAAGACCTCTCAGGGCATGCAGTAAAGAGGTGGATGGATTATGTGAGACAAGACCTGATACAGTCATGCATGAATATGAAAGAAGTTAAGAGAGTGACATTAAATCAAGAGGGATAGTGAGAGCTGACATGACAGTCTGATGGGGAAAAAGGGGGTTGATGATGGTTTATAAATACAGTACATTCCTTCTACAAAACAAAACTACTACAAATCCAGTCATCCCCTTCCCATCATTGAAGCCACAACAGACCTACACACTCCCATACCTACACACCCTTTAGACAACAACCACTGCCCCTGACCAACTTCCATATGAGTACCTCAAACTCGCTGCAGATAGCCTTATGTATCCTGTCTCTATTCTAATAAACTGCTCTGTTGATGAAAAATATGCCCCCACCTTATGGAAAAAATCCTATATAATACCTCTCCAAAAAGATGGCTCATCAGCCAGCTCACAAATTATAGCCCAATCACCATTATCTCACCCTTATCCAAAATCTTAAGATGTAGTCAAGCTCAATTTGCTACATATATTACTTTTAATAACCTCCTCTCTCCCTCACTGCATGGTTTCATTCTCAAGGGCAGTACAATTACTGCCCTTCTGAGGCTCACAGATATAATAAATAACAGTAGAAATTCAGGTTTTCTAACCTCATATATTTTCTAAATCTATCCAAGGCATTCAACTCAGTCAATCATCAAATTCTCCTAGCTAAACTCTCTTCCTATGGACTATCACTTCCTCACTTAACTGGTTTCTTAGCTACCTCCCTAACAGGTCAGAAGCAGAGCAATGGTGATTTGATTTCTCCTCTTTCCTTCCTATATCCATTAGAGTCCCACAAGGCTCCATCCTTGGACCACTACCATTTAACTTATTTATCAACAACCTAAACACAGCAGTCAAAGAGGCCATCATAGTACAATATGCCAATGATTCCACTCTGTTATGTGTTGTTAGGACACTACCCGTGCACCAAGCACTCATCCAGAAATCTTTCTCCTCCACAGTAGCTTGGCAAAACAACTCGCAACTCCTCCTGAATGTAAAAAAATAGATTACTACTGTTCACCCCCAACTCTTTCTCTTCTCCCAAAAAACTACCTGTAATAGCAGGGCAATGGAAGCATTTGCATTCTCTGATAAAATTATTAGGTTGATTAGATGGGTATATGAGGGATCTGAGGTGAAAATTAAAGTGGATGGGGTCCTCTCTGATAATTTCTGCTTGAGCAGAGGAACCAGGCAGGGGTGTCCTGTTTCCATTTTCTTATTTGCATTATATTTAGAACCAATGGCAAAGAAAATAAAAGACTTGGGAATTCAAGGATATAATTGGTATGGTAGTCAAGAAAAGTTGGCTATATTTGCAGATGGTATTACTTTATACCTGATAAAACCAGAAAAGGACATTTCAGGGCTGTGGAACATTTTGAGGCAGTTTTAAAGCTTTTCGGGATACAAAATTAATGAAGCTAAAACAAAGGCAATAGTTGTAATTATGTACCCACACACAAATTGGTTCAGCAATATCCATATTTATGTTGATATGATGAAATTAAGTACTTCGGAGTATGGATTAAAAGGGATTCTGCTGTGGCAGCTAAGGATATGTGGGTAGAGACTAAACAAAAGATAATACAAAAACTGAGAAATTGGAAAATCTGTTATATGGCTATGGATAGCAAGATACAAGCAGTTAAAATGTTTTTAGTCCCTTTAGTTTTATACACAGGTCAGGCATATTTTTATTAACCAGAGGATAAGTTGTGGACAGCAATTAATAAAGAGCTGAAGAATTTTATCTGGAAGAGGAAGATGGCAAGAGTAAAGTGGGATAAGCAAATTCTTCCATTAGAACAAGGTGGTTTGGGATTACTTAATTTAAAGGGGGTATTTCAGACCTACACAGTTAAGGCTCCTATACATAGCACAAGCAAAAAACTATAATTCACTGTGGAAAGGGATGATGTTGAAACAGGAAGAAAGCTCAAGAAACAACGAGAGACTGGGATTTTGGATGCAGATCCTTAAGGAGAATAATAATAATTATACAGGATAATTATATTCATAAAGTAGCAGAAAGTCTTCTAAGAACTAAGCCAACATGGGAATGGAGAAAGAAAATTCTGCTGATAGGGATGACTGCAATTAGGGATACAGACAATAGGCAAGAAGGGGCTGGAATGTATTGGAGAAAACTGGCAAAAGAACCAATGTATTGGGAGCAAATAATTAGAGAGAGAAATGTAATTGAATGAAAAGAGGCCAAGCATTTACTTGCACTGCAGGCTAGAGACTGCCTTCCTATCAAGGACTGATATCAGAGTATAGGCAAAGAGAAAGAAATAGGGGGATCCTAAATGAAAGACCAGCACTAGTTGTGGTTTTACTAGAATCTAGGACAGAAGTTGCTGTTAAAAAAGCAGTAATTAGTAGAACATACAACATATTGCATGATAACTATAAGAATCAATCAGAGGAGGTTAGAAAGGATTGGGAAGAAAGGTTGGATAAGTAATTCACAAAGAAACAATGGGAGGATATATGCATGTCTCCCAAATATGCAACAAAATCTAGAAAATTTAGGATCTTTTCTTGGAAGTGTTTACATAGGTATTTTTATACCCTAAGTACACTCCAAAGAATTTTTCCTCAAGTAAACAGCAAACGTTGGAGGTGTGATGGGGAAGAAAGAGGTAATTGGGGACATATTTTCTGGGAGTGTAATGAGTTGGCAGACTTTAAAGATTCTCTGCAGACTACTGTGTCAGAGATACTGGGTAAGAACATTGTTGTAACTAAGGAAATGATTTTTGAGCTGTGATACAGAATCAGAATTGCCTAGACATAGTAAGTTCTTGCTGAGCCTAATTATGGTAGCTGCTAAAAAGCAATTACTAGAAAATGGAAATCAAAGTCTAAACCAGCTGTACTAGAAGTAGTAAATGTAGTAGTAGAGATAAAACAACTGGAATTGGGATTTTTAGAAAAGGATAGGAGAAAATTACATAGAAAAATGGGAATCGTGGAAACAGTACATGCAGAGGACGAATGAGGTTTAAAAGAAGGCAGGATTTGAATGAGCTCTGTAATGTTTGACTGACGACTGGATATATTATAAGTGAGGTATAATGTTTATAACTAAAATTATGTCAATATGGTTTGTGATGTATAATGTTTGCAACTAAAATTATGTCAATATGTTTTATTTCATTTATATAAATGTATGATTGCCTATGTCATATGTGATAACTTAACAAAGACGTTTCTTGTTTAAAAAATACCTTTAATATATTGTCATCCAACAAGACCAAAACAGAACTGGTATCCCACACCAAACTACCAGGTGTGATTATAGACAACCACTTGAAATTTGATTTCCACCTTCAGCAAACCATAAAGAAGACACACCAAAAGCTAGGCTGCCTCTACAGAGTAAAACAGTACCTTACTAACTATGCTAGACAAAGCATAACCACTTTGTTTCCACTCCCCACCCTATTATATGCCTCTCTTAACATAACTGAAATCCTCTCTATTAGCCAAACTAGAACGATGCTACAATAAAGTAGCCAAATTTGCAACCAACCAACTAACAATATAGATCACATCTCTTTAAAAAAAAACTAAACTGGCTCAAACTAAATAATTTCTGTTGCAATTAATTACAACCTTAAAGCTCCTTTAAAGCCCTAAAAAAACTCTTCATTCCATCATTGAACCATATACTACTAAGAGACCTCTATGCTCCACTGACAAATCATCGAGCTCCATAATTAGATCTAACAGCAGTGCAGGATACTCCCTGTATTCATACTGCATTGCTTATAGCTGGAATACCATCCCACTCCAGTTAAGAACAGTCGGCAACTTGAAAGGCTTTAAATGCCATTGAAGCAGCACCTGATAGATAAATGGCTGTGCACTTGCAGCATCCTTGGTTAAACTGGTACTAATATAGCTATATGAATTTGTACCACAACTCTCTGCAGCACAAAACTTAATGTACTATTATCATAACTGTACCACCCTCTATCATCTCATCTCTTTTATCTTCCATGTGCATCCTCACCCCCTTCCATTCTTTGGGCTTCTCTCTTTATCTTATTTTTTTATTCCTATACAATCCATGTAACTGTTATTTTGAATTGAAACTGTTTGTAAATGATGTAACTGATGTCAAGGATGTCTGAATGGAACTGCTGCTCATGAATGAAACTGGCTGTAAATGTTAAAACAAGGCAAATGATGTCTGTATAATAGAGCTTTCCTCCCTGTGCTTCTACTGGCAAAGAACACTGCTCAATCAGACTTTCCCAGTAAACAAATGCCAGTTAATAAATAAATAAATTATCCAAGATTAATTTCTTCACACTAGATAATGATTTGAGATGGTTTAACAACCCCACACTCCTCAATGTCCCTATAGCAAATAACGCCACATATACACAAAGTTTACGCACCCATCTCAGCTTCACCATAAATACAATGGCTGGTTAAGAAACTCTGATAGAAAGTCCTCTGAAAGTCCTCTGATAGAACTTGCCCATAAATAGTCTCTGTAAATGAAAGAAAAAGCTTATAGTCTTAAAGAATAGAACAAGAGCTCAATATGTCATAATCAACTTCAAAAATGGTTAACAAAGAACTGAGGAGAAATATGAAATTTTGCAGAGTTAATTATGAACCATGAATTCCTATTAAACAAAGGACAGCTGTAAGGTATTCTTTTATTATGTACCTCAGAATTATTACTCAGTATTGCACCAGTCATATCTCTAATGGCATCACCACTCATCCTTTGAGGATGTAGATAAATTCATCTCTAATAACTCCCCTCTGTTAACTCCAAGCTTCCCACTGCAAAGTATCCAATCCAAACATCCCTGGAACAGATACTCAAAGCCCTCTCCAAGACCAAAATGCCATCTCTGTAGATTCAGGTAATATATCAGTCTGTTTCTTGGTTAGTATGAAACTCCGTTCAGACATCATACTTAAAATATTCATCCACAGCCTCTCCTCAAGATACATGTCAAAAACCTGGAGTTTCCCCTACACAAGGAAGGTTCCAACATGGACCATGATGACTACGGACCCATCAGCATCACCAGCATTATTTGCAAGGTGATGGGATTCATCATCATCATCATGGACCTCATAAGTAGGGGCATATGGAATCTATAATGCCTAAACTTTAACCATTTTGGCACAAGGGGTGTATGCCTATTACACTTAGCTGACATCTTTGAAAGAGTCAGAGAAGCATTGTATTAGAGGAACTCCACACAGTTTATCTTCATTTAGCAAAAGGTTTTTGATGCTCTTCCCCATTCTGGCATAACTGACAAACTGGTCAGCCTGAATATAAATCCCTGTGTAACCCAATGAATTGCCAGCTGGCTCAGTGATAGATACCTCTCTAATAGAGTTCATGGCGCACTATGCTACAAGAAACCTGTCACTTGTGGTGTACTCCAGGGAAATGTTTTGAGACCACTTTTATTTGGCATCTACTTCTCTTATGACAAATCTAGTGTAAAAAGACATCTGACCAACCAAGTTTACAGATGATGGCAAGCTCAGAACTATCATCATCTTCCTTGTATGTGCTCAGACCCTCCAACAAGGCCTAACTCAAACAAACTTGGGGGTGTCATGGTCTAAAGCTGAATGCCAAGAAACATAGTGTGTTACAGTAAGGGAAACAAGATCTTTCCCACACTAACCTCTGTCATTAGAGGCCTAGGCACCTTTGTCGATAATAAACTCTACTTTAATCATAGGCTTGTCTAATTGATTACTAAGGGCATCTCCTCTCAGTCTAAAGAGGTCATCATTCCCTTTTGCTCATTCTCCATCAGACTAATATACCTTTCATATTGTACCTCTGCAAATACATATCCCAACTTGAAACATTCTAGGAGTTCAAATAAATCTCAGTTATGAACTCCTTTTGTTACCCACTGCATCAAAAAGCCTGCTTCTGTTTTCTGTCTCCTAAAGACTCCTACAGACTGATTTATGCCTGGCCGATTATGCTATAAATAACCCAGTAACCCAATCCTGCTTGACATAGTGCACATTCGCAAGACTGGTAACAACACACATATACAAGATCAAGGGACCTGAATCCATATTGCGACATACTGGGACTTGTTGGCCTGAAAGATATTTCTCCCAAATAAATCCTCTTTCTGGAACAAGCTCAACCTCTCTATAGAGGAAACCGTGTCTCTCACCGTCTTTAAATCTAACTTAAACAAATGGATGGAAACTCACAAATTTACCTTAGGCCTATGACCCCCACATGTCTTATGGACAAGGGTAGTAATGAATTAGGTGTACCAGTGAGACTGCAGTGGCTAAGCTTCAAACGATTTAACTAGTATATTGCCTAATAACAACTAATGAACCTCTGAATCTTTTTTCCTTTAGGGTATATGCTACAGGCGGATTTTTGAGTACAACATTGAATTGATCTTGAGGAGGCATTGGGGGCAAAGGATGGCAGTGGAAATAACAGTTTATAAAAAGGAGGTGATCTTTTATGCAACAATTTGGTTATAAAAGTTAAGCTGAACTCTTGAAGCATTTCAGAAAATGTTTGTAAATAGCTTGTATATTTCTCTCTGTGTGGTTTTATTTTTGCTTGTTTGTTATTCCTGTTCAGATTAATAAAGTTGGTTATCTTGAAAAAAAAAAGAAAAAGAAATTTTAACTACAGTGGCAGTTCAGCAAAAAATAGTAAATAAATAAATAGATAGATAAATAGTCAATACCCATCAAACAGCGACATTCAAATGTTATACAGATCAAATAACAGTTTCAAAGAAAAATCTTAAAAAACTGCAGCATTTCTTGAAAATGCAATTTTGTTTAACTGACAGCACAAAAAGAACTTTGATAAAACAGTCTTTGAGACAACAACATGCTCCCATGTCTTCTGCCTTCAGCATCTGTATATGGATCTCATCCAGTCCTTTAACCCTGCCACAGGGGGAATGTATAAATCACTACAGTGACCTCAACTACTGAAATGGATTCAGTTTTGTTCTCTGCATCTGGCATTGCCTTCTCAGGAAAGGTGAGCCCACCAGATTCAGGAGTTTCATAAAGTGCTCTTTTCAACTCTCAGCATTACCCATTTAAGGTCAGCATTTCTCACTCTTGCTAAGAAGATTGTACAATATTGCACCTCCACCTACTTAGTTGGTGGATAGTTTGGCAGAACAAAAGTCATTCTCCTTGACCTCATCAACCTCCTACCACACCCAGATATTCACTTTACTAATAGCTGTAATTGGCGCTTTCCTGGGTTGTAGGTATTTCTAATTAAATCTAGTGACCCCCCCCCCCAACTAGCATTGCGTGAAAAGTCTCATTCTTTAACCTGATAGCTTCTCTCACCTCCGATGTCCATCAGTGGATCCTAGGAGAACCACCTTTACAGACATTCACAATCTTTTGGCTTCGGGTCTTGCTGCCACCTCAGCTGTTAAGGTTTGAATAGGGTCCATTTAAGACTCCAAATACAAAGGCTGTACATCATATGCAGTGTCAGATGATGCAATGTGATTTGCAGAAGGAACTATCCCATGTACACTTTGTTGGTGTTTTTCCTAGTTATCTTTGCAGTGATGCATTTATGTGATGTTATATTAGTGAGTTTATGTTTAGTCTCAGTTAGAGACCCTGTGACAACAAGCAGATCTTGTAAGTCAAAATGTATTTAGTTAGTAAATTAGAAGGGCAGAAGAGGGCTTTTAATACTATTTTGATAGTAAGAAAAAACAGAGGTTAAATGAGGGCAGCTGGATGCCAGATAGCTAGAACTGCAACATGGTTATGAACAAAACAAAATGGAATAAAGTGATACTGACAAACATGTAATATGATTACAAAGTAAAATTTACTGCTTTGGAACGAAAGTGCCTGGCACTAAAAGAATGGTGTTACAGAATGAAAAACAATCCTCTGAGAGGGTAAATATTCTCTCTCTTTTTTTTTTGCACACTATAGTTATTACAACAAAAGGAAATGTTACGCAGTGAAGACAGAATACAGCTAGCAGCTGTGACAGTCCTGACTTGTAATGACAGTGAGACTTGGCTGTAAGTATTACTCAGTGAAAACAAAGGTGAGGATGTCTGGGAAGAGGAGTTGGGGCTAAGGCTGAGTATGTACTTACCTCATTAGGAAAAAAGGCATCTTTAGTTCTGGGTTTGTGTTAATCAGAACGAATAATCTGATTTTCATGTATGTAACTATTAACTTGCTCTGAAACTGCAACCCAGAACTTCAAGTTTACAGCTCAGTTTTTTCATCATTAGATTGTGCTGACAAGTTGTATTAACACAGTTGAGTTACTGACATTTCAAAGAACACCAGCTCGTACATATCAGGACAAGAGATGCTGACACTTCAGAGAAATATTTGAAAAAGAATGCATTTAAGCAAGCCCTTTAGGGCCTTTATTCTCTAGACTATCTTGCTCTTCCAGTGGTTCACTTTCAGATCACAAAAGTTTATCATCTTTGCTAATAACTGCAAGTGACTGCTCTGTGGGTGTAACCGGGGCTTTTGATTTAAGGCATTTAAACAAATGACACTATGCTGCAAAACCCCATTTTGGACCAGCTTGAATGTCACAGACCTAACATGTTAAAGTTATTTGACCTGTCAGAGGTTAGAGCTACAAAGTAAAGTAAGAAACTTCATGAAATTTGATTGCTAAGTGCCAGCAAGCTAGGAAGGCAAAAGCCGTGGCAGTTTCTGAAGTGAAGGCCCATATACTGGAGAAATTCTTTTGAGGACATGAAAAATGATTTTCAGATGGCTTCAAAGAGGTTCTGGCAAGTCAATTTTAGACTCAGAGGAGAAGAGGGGAATTGTCCTGGCTATTAATCTTAAGGTTGGGGAAAGAACCTGAATGGAGACAATAGGAATGCTGTGAACTCCTATCTTGCTTAGTAATTATCTCGCACTTCAACTTATATATATATATATATATATATATATATATATATATATATATATATATTTCTGTTATTTATAAACAGCAATAATTGTGCCATACAATATTGCCTAACCTTACTTTACACAATAATTTTTGCTATCCCTCACCAGTTCCTATCTATTTCTCTCACTTTATATTTCTCTACAGTTATTTTTCTCTGTGCACTCTGTTTCCTTCTACTCCAGTACTATTCTTAAGCTCACCTCAAAATCTCTTTGCATTTTCTTTCTTCACACTTCATTCCCCTCAGATTTAATCAAGTTGTTACCTACATGTATCCCTCTAGATAGCTTTATGCAGTATTTATAGTTTTGTACTATTGTACATGTTACCCAATTGCCTAACTTTATCAATTTCTGCTGTATAGTCACTGATACCCTTCTATTTATCTCTGTATAGTTTTATTTCTCTATAGACGTATTTCTCCTTTCCCGGGCATTGCTCACCTAGACTACCCTGTCCAACAAAACATAAACAAATTCACATTTTATGTAATGGAATGAACACTTTAAGGAACTCCTGAATCTCTCTGACACTCCCTCTTCTGTGGAGGTGGTTCTAGAACAGGAGTCTCAAACTCAAGGGAGCATGAGGGCTGCAAATAACCCCAAGGATTTTTTTGGGAGGCCGCAAGTCCAAGTCGTCCACAAACTATATATTTTTATATTTTTTTTTTAATTAGCAAAAAAGTTACAAAAAAATTTGGTTTGAAGCAACAGGCCAATACTATTCTATTGTATTAGTTTCAAATATTCTAGTATATGCACCTAAGTCTATGACAGAAAATGTGTTCTCTGTGAAAATTGCCTTTCTTCATTTTGACTGCTTAGCTGACAATGTTTTGCAGAGACCAGGATGTCAACATTAGGCTTTATGTCACGTGAAGTAGCCACTCGCAAGGTAGCTGTTAAGTGTTCATCAGTCAACCTTGACTGGAAAACGGATTTGTTGAGCTTCATAGGCGAAAAAAACTGTTCACAAACGTATGTACTGCCAAACATCGCAAGGATTCGATCGGCCATAGAGAAAAGCTTTGGAAACTTATCTCAACTAATATACTTATAAAAATCTAGAACGCCAGCATCTATGAACTTCTGTTTCAGAACACTATCTCACTGAAGTTCCAACAACTCCATCTGGAATTCTTCAGAGACAGTGTCAACACCTATGGAAAACGGTGACGTAAAGATGGCAAATAGGTGTTCTAGTGCCTCAAAATCCTGAAACTGACGGTCAAATTCTGCTCGTAATTTGCTGACTGTGTCTGAATATTCTTTCAAGAACTGTTTTTTGACTGTTCCAAGTGACTGTAAGGCAGTGAAATGAGCTAGGTTACCATCCATCAGCTGTTTCACCCACAGGGAAAGTTTACATCTGAAAGCCTTGACACTGTCATACATCTGCATTATCATCTGTTTTGTGCCTTGGAGCTTGAGGTTGAGTTCATTAAGATGTTGTGTAATATCCGTCAGAAAAGCAAGTTTATCTGCATTATCGTCTGTTTTGTGCCCTAGAGCTTGAGGTTGAGTTCATTAAGATGTTGTGTAATATCCGTCAGAAAAGCAAGTTTAGATATGAAAAATGGATCAGCAAGCTGAGGAATTTCTTTTTCTTTCAGTGCCATGAAGATTGCTATTTCCTGTCAAAGTGCAAAGAATCTTTTGAGCACACTTCCCCTACTTAGCCATCTGACCTCGGTGTGATAGAGTAATTCTCCATATTCAGTATCAAGGTTAGACAGAAAGTCATTAAACTGACGGTGATTTAGACCTCTAGTGCGTATAAAGTTAAACACCTTAACAACAACATCCATGACTTCCTTCATTTGGAAACTTTTTCCACACAATGCTTCCTGGTGTAAAATGCAGTGAATTGCAACGAAGGTGTGAGCGACACGAACACTGTTGAGCTTTGCTTTCAGTAACCCAACAAGACCAACTTTTTCAGAACACATTGCGGGTGCACCATCAGTCGCTACCGAAACAAGCTTATCCCATGGCAATTCCAACTTTTCTAAACATTTTTCAAGTTCACCAGATATGTCACGTCCCATGGTTGTGCCTTTCAAAGGTAACAGGTCTAGTAATTCTTCCATAACATTCAAGTTCTTGTCCACACCTCGAATGAAGGCAGCGCAGTATGCGGTATCTGTTCGTCAAGGGCAACTGAAAAAGCTTCAAACTGTTTGCTAGCTGCAAGTAGCTGCTGGTGTACATTGCTGGCTAGTTCAGTAATTCTGCTGCCCAATGTATTTGCAGACAAATTTATACCTTTAAATAATTTCTTCTTGTCTGGGCAAAGAATTTCGATTGCTTTTATGAAGCAGTCTTTAATGAACTGGCCTTCAGTGACTGGATGAGATGACTTCACAATCATTTCACTGATAACAAAGGTTGCTCATACTGAATCTTCACTTGTTTTAAGGTTTTTGAAGATATTTCGCTGTTTGGCTAAGGCTGATTTTAGATGCTGAACTTTCTCTTCCCTTATTTTGCCAGTAATCACATCATATTCGTTACCATGCATAGTTTCATAATGTCTCCGTACATTGTATTCCTTTGGAACATAAACCAGTTGACAGCAGATCAGGCATTTGATTTGACTATTCAACTCAGTGAAAAAAATATAATTTTTCCCACTTCTCTTGGAAAACACGCTTTTCATCTACAATCTTTCGTTTCTTGGATGACGACATCACTAATACTCACTTATAATAGCAGTCTGCAATAAACAAACATACAAAGAAAATTATAGTGGTTTCCAAATTTTCTACTGCTGAAACAAACACTTCCTTAGTAACAGATGATGACCACAAATTATAAATAAGTATTCTCTCTCTCTCTGTCACTCTCAGTTCCATTCCTGCCACAAAATAACCTTCAAATGTTTTCTAATTTTTAATTGGTATTACAAACTTTAGTTAGGCTCACATACATGTACACATACACACAATGATCTTTGCATAATTAACCCACACTATCCTGAGTTCCTCAAGACAGCTGCATAATCCACCAGGAACAAAGATATCCAGCAGTTGGTGCAGACTGCAGAGATAATCGGCACCTACCAAGTCAGACAATCCTGGTAATCAAATGTCAATAAACAAGTTTATAAATTCCCATCCAATAGATTTCAGGTTGCTGTACCCATTTCACTCCATCACTCAAACATTTGTGAATCCTGAGTGGTACAAGGGGATATGAGTTATGTAGGGTTCTCTGTACAGGGAGTCTTTTAGGTAAGCAATAGTTTATGACTCAGCAGTCAAAGTATGCACAAGCACTGAAATTACGCATTTTATGTTGCCCAGTGATCACATCAGCAGTTTGCAAAGTATGCACAAGCACCAAAATGAAACATCTCCCCACTGATCCCTTCATCAGCATGTTTTAAGTATGCACAAACACCAAAATTACACATTTTATGTTGCCCAGCGATCACATCAGCAGTTTGCAAAGTATGCACAAGCACCAAAATGAAACATTTCCCCACTGATCCCTTTTCATTAGTACTGAGCACAACAAAGTTCTCCAAGGGCAGCATATAAAAATGTACACGGCAACCATAGCTCTCAACCCTCCATCTCCAAAGTGAGGAAGACTATCACTTTTAATGTGTGGCAAATGTGCAAAATGATTAATCCCTGAATTCCAGAAATAATTTAAATGGTTATATTCCAGAGATTTTCTTAGCTATAGAAATGAAACCAAGATTTCAGCTGTTGTACATCACCAGTTCTACGGCTTTTTACCCTCTGAGAATTAAAATGTGTTTGGACCCTGAAGCAGTTTTTAATAACTTAATATCAAGAAAAGAGGAACCGGACACAGGACAGGAGTGGGCTCTGGCTCTCTCAGTATGAATGCTAACACCCCCCAAAAATCACCCTATCTCTGTTAAAATACACAGAACCTGCTTGCAGCACAGGGCGCCAAACCAGTTGACTTAACTGTTCAGAACGATCCGTGTTTCATGCCCTGTGCTGCAAGCAGATTTAAAATGAAGAAAAGAGGAACCGGACACAGGGCAGGAGTGGGATCTGGCTCTCTCAGTATGAATGCTAACACCCCCCGAAAATCACCCTATCTTTGTTAAAATACAGAGAACCTGCTTGCAGCACAGGGCACCAAACCAGCCGACTTAATTGTTCAGAGCAATCAGCATTTGCTGCCCTGTGCTGCAAGCAGATTCTCTGTATTTTAACAAAGATCCGAACAGAACAACTACAATTATTTATTTATTTATTTCAGTTTGGTTACCGGGGAAGTCCACTGGGCTCAGGTGTGCCTGTTTTCAGTGGAGGCCCGGGGAGAAAAGCTCTATAAAACATAAGGAAAAGTTATATTATTGTAAGTCAAAACGGTTTCAAAATATGGTACAGTTTTACAGTTTACAGTGAATGAGGCAGTTTACAATTGACATATAATCTAGGCATAATTAACTAAACAGTATATCATGCTCAGAACACCGTGGAGAAAAAATTATTATAAAGAAGCAGATATATTTACAAAACTGGGGAGTCTTATATGTGGTAAGGAAGGTAAGTGAAATGGAGTTATTTGTGCCCTTCATTGGGATTCACCAGACTTTTTAATTACAATATTTACAAGAAGGATGAAGTTGTAGAGAGTTGGAATCCACTCTAGGATTGTAAAGAGAGATAGCCAAAGTCAAGGAGAGAATGTGTGGTGCAGTTATGGAGTATTTTAGGTAGGGTGAAAGCAGGGGCATTTCCATTTAGAGGCTAGGTAGTTGAATAGCTGGGTTTTGTAGGTAGTTGAATAGCTGGGTTTTGAAGTTATCAGTGTTTGATGTAGGCCTTAGAGAGGAAGGGAGAGAATTCCATGTTTTGCCTAGTGAGAAGGATAGGAGATGTTGGCCAGCAGGTCGATTAGGTTTGTAGATGGTAATTAGATTTTGATGTTCAGATCTGAGGGGTCTATTAGGGTTGTATGGGGGAAGGATGTCTGTTAGTGCAGGGCATTTATTTGGGTAAAATATAAGTCTATGTGCTGTGGTCAGTTGGAGGAAGTCAAGCTAGTTGGGGAGTTCTAGCCAATTTAGAGAGTGAAGGGTGAGGCAATGGTGTGTGGAGTTTTTAGATTTAGTGACAAATTTAGAGATCTTATTATAGCAGCTTTCTAGCTTAAAAGAGATGGTAGAGGTCAGGTGTGAAAGAAGTGGAGCTCCGTATAGAAGGGAAAGGAGAAGGTAAGTAGAAGCCAGGGTTTGCCTGGTGGACTTGGAAAGAAATAGATTGTTTCTGTATAGCATACCTAGCTTTTGATGGGGTTTTTTTTTATATTCTGTTGTACATGGATGTCATATTTCAGGTGTTCGTCAATAGTAATTCCTAGAAGTTTAGCAAAGGGAACCACTTCTATGGGTGAGTTAGTTTGGCTAAGGACTTTGAATGCATTTTTGTCATAGTGGAAAGCCTTGGAGGAAGGGAAAAGTAGAATTTTGGATTTGTTGGCATTTAGAGAAAGGTGGTTTTGGTGCATCCAGTGTTCAGTGGATGAAAAAGCAGTTTGGGTTTTTCTTAGATGTTCAGAGAGGTTTGAGGCCGAGCAGACTAATGTAGAGTCATCTGCATATTGAATAACTTTACCATGTGGTATAGCAGAGTGAAAGTTATTGATAAAGATGTTAAAAGGCATGGCACCAAGGATGGACCCTTGCTGTACACCAGTTGGGGTGGGAAGAAAGGAGGAGGTGGAGTTCTTCCATGTGACTGCCTGAGATCTGTCAGATAGGTAACTGGAGAACCAGGATAGGGTATTTGTTGAGAGATGAAGATTTGAAAGATGATGGATAAGATGCTTGTGGGAAACTGTGTCAAAAGCTTTGGAAAGGTCAAGAAGTATGGTGGAAACTAAGTGTCCGGAGTCTCGTGCTTGGTTTACAGTTTCTAGAAAGGAGAGTAGTGCAGTTATAGTGCTGTGACCAGGGCAGAAGCCATGTTGGGTTGATGTGAGAAGTTGGTTTTGGGTAAGAAAAGGCATGAGTTGGAGGTGGATACATTTTTCTAAGATTTTGGAAATAGGAGAAAGCAGAGCAATTGGCCAGAAGTTAGAGATGTTGGTATTTCTGCCACCTTTGTGGAGAGGAAGAATGTAGGATGAGCTCCAGACTTTGGGAACATATGCTTCCTTTATGGATCTATTTACTAATATATGGATTGGCAATGCTATGCTGTCTGCAGCACATTTTAGGAAGGAGGAGGGAATATTATCAGGTGCATTGGAGCAAGGTTTGAGTTTGGAATGGAGAGTTTGTATGAGTTTAGTAGAGACAGGTTTGAGTTCAAACATTGGTAGTGAGTTACTTGAGGGTTTGCAAGTAGAGGAGGGTGGTGCAGGAGGATGATGGTTGGGGAAAGTCTTGGTCAGTTCAGTAACAGTATCTATAAAAAAGGAATTAAACTTGGAACTTAGTTCGAGGTTGGATAAGTTTGGATCAGGGCATGGGTTACTGTTGGAGCCTGGATTTAGGAGTGAATTTATGGATTTCCAGAATTGTTTGGGATTTGGGTTATTATAGGACTGGAGCTTCAAATAGTAGGTTTTCTTATCTTTAGAGATCTTTTTTTTTTTTGCAAGGTTGCAAAGTTGTTTGTATAGGAGAAGGGTTTTAGGGAATTTGTTGTTTTGGAAGAGCTTCCAGGTTTTGTCCCTTTGATGCATTATTTGTCTGGTCTCTTTGGTTAGCCAGGGGACAGTATTATTTTTTATCCTTTTGATTCTTAGGGGGGCTTGGGAGTTAAGTGTGTCAAGGATGACTGAGTTGAAGGGTTCTATGGCTTGGTCAAGAGGAAGGGTATTTAGGATTTGCCAATTCATCTGTTTGAGAGTATTAGAGAAAGTTAGGGGGTTGAAATTGCTAAGATTGCGAGTGTGGATGAACTGATGCTGGTGAGGAGAAGAGTTGGTTGAGCGAAGAATGAGGGCTGGGAGGTGGTCACTAATGATGTTAGGAATTATACCAGAGTAGATTACTTTATTAGGGTGGGTGACCAGGATCTAGTCTAAGATGGATCCAGGGGGATTTGTTTTATTCGGTCGGGTGGTGGACAAGATTACTTGGGTAAAGTTATAGAGGTTGATGGATAAGGAATGAGAAGGACTATTGATCTTGTTCCAGTCAATATTTCAGTTGAGGCCCATTGGAGAATATCTTCGATGATAGGGATGTTATCGCCAGGGGAGATGTATAGGGCTATGATACAGATGTTCTTGTGTTTATTTAGTTTAAGTATACCGGCAGTGAAGTTAGTGTTATTGAAATGTGGAATTGTGATTTGGAGGGGAAACGAGGGTGAGAAGATTAGAGTAGATTAGGGCAGTTCCGCCGCCTTTTTTGTTTAAACAGTCATTTCTGAGGGCAAGGAAACCTTAGGGCAGGAATTCAGAATCAGAGATGTGTGGTTTGAGCCAGGTCTCGGTGACAGCTAGGATGTCAGGTTGGTTATGGCTTAACCATGCATGAAAATGGTGTATTTTGTTGTTGAGACTTTGGGCATTAATAGTGAAGAATTTAAGAGTATTTGGGGGAAGGGTGTTATTAGAGAGGGAGCTGGGACCAGGAATGGGATGGATATCTCCAGCTAAGATTAGGTTATTATAGGAAATTAACTTTAGCCATTTGAGTTTGTATTGAATGAGTTTGGGAATCGCTACAGTACCTTACCTCAGGAACACTCTGCTGACAATTTGAGGGTCAGTTTGCTGGAAAGAGATGATCAGATGCAAAAACACCCGAAAAGCCAGTTCCACTCCTTGGAAATACAGGGAAATCAATTGAACAAATGCACCTAATTCGAGAAGGAGATGCAATTGGAGGAGGAAAAAACACCTGACTGCAACCCTCCAATCGCATCTCCACTCTATTAGGCACGTATGGTGATGGAATATATGCAGGACATATGGAGAAGATGCAGGGCATACAGAGAAGACATACAGAAAAAAAAAACCCTACCACACAACTGGATCCCTAATAAGTGATCGCAGGCCGTGGAAAAATTCTTTGCAGGCCGCATGCGGCCCACGGGCCGCATGTTTGATACCCCTATTCTAGAAGCAGATGAGAAAACTGTATCCATTTCAGTTGATGAGGTTAGTGAAACAATTAAACTGCTCAACAGTAAAGAACAAACAACTGACCAGGAAGCCAAAGACCACAGCAAATGAATCAATCCTTTATTGATAAAACCACTGCAATTCACAGTTCTGAAGACGTCTATGTTTAGATGAAGGCGCTTAACCATGAATTGCAGTGGTTTTACCAATAATGAATAGGTTATTTCTACAACACTGCTAACTGGAGTGATTTCTACCATTGTTGGATTCATTTGCTGTGGTCTTTGGCTTTCTGGTAAGTTATTTGTTCTTTGCTTGAATTTCTGTTCCAGTTCCAGGGATTTCTCGGCTTTTTGTGGAAACAGCTCTACAGTGACAAGCCTGCATGAGTCAATGAAAGTGACAAACAATGAATGCACTGAACACATTTGATGGATCTTAGTGGAAGACTGAAACATAACCTCTACATTGACTGGATGTGATAATGGCCTACATTTTTTAAAAGAGAGCAGGAGTTTGGGTTCCAGTTGCAGAAGGATCATAATCCTCAGCTGCCTTGGGAAAGTACGTGGGTGCTTATGAAAAGGGGATTTGCAATGTTCCTACTGAATCAGAGGTTCATTTATATAAATGTATGATTGCCTGCCTGTGAAACAGCATCTTAATTCTTTGTCCTCTGTGATAATTGGGAAATGGGGCTAATTAAGAACTCAAATACCTCCTGGGTACCATGTCTAGTAACTATGTCTGATCCTTTGAGCCTAAGCTGTTAGGTTTACATCTCTCAGCTTTCCTGGCAATAACTGAGGATCCCACAAGACAGGTTGGTGACTGTTGCTGGGGATAAAAAAAACCTCACTGGTACAAGTGGCTTAGAAAATGGATGAATATAAGTTACAGGGTTATCCGGTAGATAGGAGTGAATCATCACATTTGCAGTTTAGATTATAGCAGTTAAGTTTAATTCAAAATGCCAGGTTTGGGACATTCAAAGGAGTTCCATAGTAAGTGTTTCAAGTACGGTATCAACTATTTAAATACATTGCATTATTGAATCATTCATAAAAGGATCTAAATAAGAAGGAACTATATAAAACAGGCTGGACGAATGCCTGTATGCAAGTATTTAGTTTCCCCACCCTAAAGAACTTCACTGTTGGTTAATTTTACATTTGTGAAGAAAACAGAAGAATCACAAAAAAAGTTATAGCTGTTCTATGACGGCTGAGTTTTGTATAGGATACAAAGACCTGATGACTTTAAATACAAAAATAAAGGTTGATAGGCCAGGAAAGGTAGTGATTTGTCTTGCATTATAGTTGTCATAATCAACCTGGATTACAAAGGAAAAATCTTTCTCAAAAGACTCAAATCATTTGCAGCAAAATAGTATCCTTTTCTTGTTTCACAAATGGCTCACATTTTCAAGGTTATGCGTGATCATGCTTTATAATTTAGTTCTGCTCTTCACAAACTGAGACTTGGATAAAGTAATAATAATTACCATCTACTGGTAAAAGTAGAAAAATGCAAATCTTACCCAGGAATTCAGAAAGAACCAAACCAGGTACAATAAGAGCTATTTCCACAATGCAGGAAAATGACATTCAGAAAACCTCATTATCAACTAACACGCATCTCCAAATTCTCCTAAACTACCACAAGTGTAACTCAGCACTTTCCAGTGGTAGTCAACACTGGCAGCTTATATATATATATATATATATATATATATATATATATATATATATATATATATATATATATGTCACATAGGCCCAGACACTCTCCCATACACATGCAGACACTCAAACATGTATACACACACACACACACACACACACACACACACACACACACACACACACACACACACACACACACACACACACACACACAGTCATCTTACAACTCATAACTTTAAATACACTCAGACATGTAGCTACAGACATACATATACCCTCAACACTACCTGTCGACTAAACTCCCCAGCACTTACCTCTAACATGATTGGGTGAACATGAACCTTTGACCATGTTCACTAACACAGGTGGCTGATGTAACTTATGCAGCTGAGTTGTTGTGTCTTTTGTCTTTTCCGGGTTAGGGGTCGCCACAGCGGAACTCTGGTCCACTAATGATTGGTAGTTGATTTTTACGTGCTGAGTTACCAGCCTTGACGCACAACCTTCAATGAAGGTACGCCCATTCATGCATGTCTCCACGCAGAAGATGCTCTAGCTGAGAATCGAACCGGACAGCGTCTTATTGTGAGGCGACAACGCTACCGCAGCACCACCACCGTGGGTAACTTGAATCGCTCTTACCACAAGCATTTCCAGCATGAGAGCACATGGTTAATTAGCACAGGCTGCTCCTCCAATATACCTCATTAGCATTTACGATAAGCCACAGAGATAAGCTACCATGATGAACATCTTCATGGTGCAGCAAGATGGCAGGGCTGTCGCTGAATCATAAATGGGTACTACGAGGTTTACACCAAGCTTACACCTCGCAGTAACCTTTCTAAATTTGGCCCTTACTCTTCCTATCTTTGTTAAGTGAACAGTAGGAATATTTATTGCACATCCCTGGTTTGTGCCTTGGTCCATGATTACTCTTGGATGAGAAGGTATGAGCTGTAATGTCTTCAGCCTTGTGCAAAAAAACAGAATCACAATTAATACAATATATATCAAAGTTAATGTGCCAGTTTATTTCATCGATTTACACACACACACACACACACACACACACACACACACACACACACACACACACACACACACACACACACACACTCACACACACTCACACTCACACACACACACACACACACACACACACACACACACACACGCACACACACACACACACACACACACACACACACACACACTCACACACACACACTCACACTTACACACACACACACACACACACACACACACACACACACACACACACACACACACACACACACACACATAAAGACTCAGTCTTCCAACCAGCATTTACTTTTGCATGTCATTAGCAGAAACTATTCACTATGTCTTGTTAGATCATGCCATGCTTTTTCATTTAATCACTTGCAGTAGGGTGATGGTATCAGGATGGAACCACAGTACTGAGGTTTACCATGACTATTTGGGCCTCAGAATCAATGTTAGATCCAGCTCATTATGACATAATATAGTTTGCCTTCAGTGGGACATTGCAACCACGCTTATTTATGTTGGGGGGGTGCAACTCCCCACTCTTAATTATTAAGGTAGCTCCATGTAAGAGGTTTGTCAGTGAGGAAGTTTAACATGAGTGCAATTCATTTCTCTCTCTGGCATTTTTAAAACTATACTGAATGGCACACATGTATGGATGTCCTCAGACCTATCACAATATACTATTTTATCAAAAAGAACTTTTTTTGTTATTCTGGGTGCTCATTACAGGCACATAGCATCAATTATCCAGTACCATTTGTACAAAAGGATGCATATATATTTCCTAGTGTTGTGTAAGCAGTATTGCTTGTTAGAACTGCAGCTGTTGTTGGGACACTACGAATACAGTCGTGTTGCAGCAAACATCTGCTGGCAGCATTGTGGGAAGTACCATTCCAGATATACTTATGTCTAAAGATTCCCCTTGACTTTCCTCATTGATGAATTAGAGAACTTTAGTTATGGTGCACAGAGAAAACTGCACAAGTTTGGAAGTGGAGAATTTAGCAGGGAGGTTATTTGTACGTATCCTTTAGCAACCCCCATTACATTAAACCATAATTAATGTAGCTTTTCTGCTTGGTTATTTTCTTTATTCCATCCACAGTCCGTGTTTTCACTGCAATATATAAAACTAACTACTCATACCCAAAACTATAATCTGTTGGTGTTTATATGACAGCCAGTATCAGGTGCTGAAATAGTCTTACTGTAGACTATTTGAATAGGTAAGCAGTAGAACTTTTAACCTTTACACCAAAGGTAAGCAAGTAAAAATGTCCAACAAGCTGGCTGTTAACAGGCTGATAATGGACTTCCCAGGGCAGGGCCTGCCTTAAGCATATAGGTGAATTAGGTGACTGCCTAGGGTATCATGCTTATAAGAGCACTTTTTCCCCATTTCTTTATTTATTTTTAGTGCAATGTTTCTTTAACAAATAAATAAATAAAGAACTCCTGTACAAAAAATATGCCTACACAACAGCGAGTGGTCTGGGGAAGGGGAGTGCTCCAGTTGTTTTGATACAATTTATGTTAATTTCATGTTTGAAGGTCATGGGAGTATATACCTCACAATGTTCAAATGTAGGCACAAAGACACCATAGGATCATAGGAAGTTACTAGGCTATTGGCCATGAGGCCCTTATAAGCCTAGCCAAGAGTTTAGCCCATGTTTAAACAAGTCAGCACCCAATGCCCCTGTCCAGCAGGGACACAGAGGAATCTCAGGGTTGTGTTTTCTGTTTCCCATCCAGTTATTCAGGTTGTGCTTAAAAAGGGGTAAAAAAAGGTACTCTGCTTGATGTGTAGAGGGAGTCTATTCCACAGATGGGGGAGTCTCTGAGACACAAATCTGTCCCGCCAACAAGTCCTATTGATGTCACAGACCAGGTTGAGGGCATGCATGGGGGGTTACTCGAGTGGAACTTGACTTGCGGATATGCAGCAGTCCCATCGAGGTGGGGTCCGAGATCGCCTTGCATGCCAGACAGAGGTCCCCTCTGAGGAGTCTCTATGAAACTGAGTAGAGGGATAGGGCTTTTAGCCTATCTGTGTATGATAGATTTTTGAAGTCCTGGATTCTCCTGGTGAGGAACCTCTGTGGTCTCTCCAGCTGCTGCATATGCTTTGTGAGGTACATGCCGAACAGGGAGTTGCACTCAATAATGGGCCTCATAAGGGAAGAATACATGGATGTTATGACCTCCTTGTCTCTGGATGAGATGCCCTTACCTATGAGGTGGGCCATGTAGAAAGCTTACCTTATGACGGAAGCAACATAGTGGTCAAAAGTCAGGTTGCTATCAACCTGGGGCCCCAAATCTCTCGTGACTGATTGCACGCTTAGGACATTGTTATTAATGTGATCATTTGTGGGGACACTACCCTCCCCAAAAGGGATGATAATGCATTTTTTGGTATTCAGCTTGAGGCCATGTTTCTGGCACCAGTCATTTGTTTGGGTGAGACCCTCTTAGAAAATGTCCTCATCACTAGGGGAACTGATGACAGTGCCCGGCTTGCAGTCATCTGCAAACTTGGTCAGCCATAGCCCACTGGTTTGGTCTCCACCTCACAAAAGTATATCTCAAATAACAGAAGCCCCAAGACCGAACCCAGGGTGTGCTAATCATTAAGGGTCTACTGCTTGAGGTGGCTTCCCCTATTTTGACTAGTTGGGTTCTTTTAGAGGGCCAGTAAGCTACCCATCTGGTAACATATGGATTGGCCTCTAGTTGAGAGAGTTTATCTATTATGCCATAGTGGGGAATAGTGTTGAAGGCTTTGGCCAGGTCAAGGTTGGTGGTGTGCACCGTCTTCCCGTTGTCCATGGCTTTGGTGACTGCCTCAAAGAAGTCGACCAAATTTAATAGACATGACCTCTCCTTGATGAAGCCAAACTGTGTGGGGTCTAGTGTTTGGAGATTGCCAATGTCCTTGTTAATGAGGTCCATGATAAGCCATTCCAAGGCCTTGCAGATCAGGCTAGTTAGGCTGACTGGTCTATAATTTCCTGGATTGATGGACCTTTGTGCAAAGGGATGACAGTGGCTGTCCTCCACTCAGCTGGGATGAAGCCAGTACTGAGGCTTTTGTTGAATAGGGCGCCTAATGGTGCTACACGTTCCTGCCTAAGTTCATGTAAGATGCAGCCTGGGATGTTATCGAGGTCCATGGAGGCTGTACACCATAGCTAATAAGCTACATATATGAATTTCTGCAGCTACTTTCTTGTACTTGGATCATGAAACATTCCTTCTCTGAAGTAAATACATTTCTGCTAGCCATCAAATGCCAGGTTATTCTGTCTAGAGATGGACATTGTAGCAGGGGCAGATTGTCCAGAGATTGTGGTAAGATGGCTGCCTATGGATGAAAAAATGTGGTTTTGTTCTAAATGTTCTTATGCCTTTACTCTGACTATTGATTTGTCAGTTGTAGAGTGTGCAACATTGAATGACATTTCGTTGCTGGCACTGAGGTATGTTGAGGCACTGGAATGTCTCAAGGATTTTTTGAAGTGTATGCCATTTGTGCAGAATGTGGAGGGTATAACACATACTTGTCAACTCATGAATGCTGTTTTCATTTGGGACTTACAGCTGATTATTTCTGGTAATTATCTTGCCCGTTCCTGCCTAACTGATTGCAGAGTTTGGACTAACTGTGCTTGGGTGCCACTTTCCTCTGGGATTCTTTAATGACTCTTTATTTTGGACCTCTTTGTTGAACGTTTCTCCCTGCCTGCCCTAGTTTGACTACCTGTAAATTTTGGACTTGTTTTAATTGAGTCTGAACTATGATAATAGGATGTTTTGCCACTGACGATGGTAATTGTTTTATATACTGCTGTTTGGAGTTTCATTGCTTACTGGTACTGTTTTAGAGACTGTACTAACATGTTTGGGAATTTTATAAATTGTTGGCAGGCTGGAGTTTTCAAAGCAGTTGTTTATGATGTTAGGATGCAATGCTGCCAATTGTCTAGTAAACATATTGGAGAATGTGTTATTGTTTTATGTTCCTATTTTAAAATGTGGCATGTTAATGTTAATGGTACGCTCAGAATATTTGTATACTGAATGACACTTCATATAATTAACTGTTAACTAAACTAGTTCTATTTTATTTTCAGTATATTTTGTTTCTCCTTTTTGGGCAAAGAGCTTAGAGTATACGCTCTATAAAAAAAGAGTACAATTAAGTAGTTTCCTTGAGTGAAAAAGGCAGAAACATGTATATAACTGTAGCTATGGCAGTTTTGATGTGTACTTGATTAAGAAAACATTTGTTTCCTTTTTGGCAGAATGTCTCCACTCCAGAATGATGTGCAAATTTTAAAGATGAAAGTCATAATAGAAACACAGAGAAAAACAGAATAAATCTGTCTATGACTATGGAGTTAGTACCACAATACTTAGATATTGATAATGTTCATTCAGTTAATAACACAGAAGTACTTAACTGTTAGCTATAATTGTAGATGGCTCACTCCAGACTGAGACTGTAATTTTGCATGGTTTAATCGAATTGTTTTACTTTTGTTGTTAAGGGAGTTAGAAAAACATTTTGTGGCACTTACAGTGAAAGCATGACCACCGCAGATCGCCTTAATCTGGGCATGGCATAGAGAGTTAAATGCTTCTGAGAGATTTACAGTGAGTGGTCAGCAGTGTTTTCATTGTTCATCTGAATATGAATGTTTCATCAGTATCAGGAGAGGGAAAATAATTTCTGTGGTTTTGCTGAATCCATTTTAAGTGTTAACTTTACTAGGTGCTGTACTAGCTGCAAATGGGCAAAGTTTATGAGATGTTTTGATGTGTAAGATACATGTTTGTGTGATATGCACATGTGTATGAGTGTGTGATGTTTTATATATATATATATATATATATATGTGTGTGTGTGTGTATATATATATATATATATATATATATATATATATATATATATATATATAGTGTGTGTGTGTATAAGCAGTACAGCGAACACTGATACTCACTGTACTGTTTTGCGTATGGATGTGTGCATATGTGCAATAACTGTACATTTCTCAGGCAGCTGTAAAGTTGTTCATCTATTACAACCACAACAAGGATCTTAATTTCATAGATTCTACCTTTTCAAGAGGGCAAAGATATTTGTTATGCACCCCCCCCCCTCCGTGGCACTAATTTACGCACAAGCAAATTTTGAGTGCTATGATTTCTGCCCTCCAGCTATGATTTTGATAGTCTCTTGCTATGATTTTGAAATCTGAGAGGCTGAGTGGTATGGCCCGAGTTTTTTTTTCTTGTATTTGTACAAGAGAGAGAGAACTTTGAATTATGAGGGGCAGAGGTAGGGTCATTCTGCAAAATTCTGGACACAGGGGAGGGGAATGGCATGGTTTTAGTGAGAGATGTGTTATTAGTATTTTTACAACAATGTTGGCAGTAATCAACTAGATATTCTGGGCAGTAGTTCAGAATATGTGATTTGTGTGGACAGTTGAGATGTGAGGAATGGCACAGTGAGGTGAGTGTTATTACAATTTTGACAACAATGTGGTAGTGATCAACTAGATATTACTGGTAATATTAATCAAATATTAATCAGGCTTTGTGACTTGTATGGAACAACTGGATTGGAATACTTTAATGTGTGGAATGTGTTGGAAGTGAAATAATATTACATAGCCATTATACTATGCTACTACAACTGGGTGAAGGTTGGAGTTGGCTGAATGAAAGTAATTTATCCTCTTGTCATTTACTCAGTTTGAACAGTCATTATGTGGCTTAGCAGGATGAGTGTGCATTTGTGCAACGTAAGAGTACACATAATTGCTGTGGCTGTCTTTTGTGGAGGAAAATAACTAGCTGCCTGCTGCTGTTTTTCCTTATTATTTTTTCATCTTGCAGAACTAATGTGATTATCTGAAGCAATGCTGAATATTTTAATATGTGGCAAATGTTTGGAACAAAGGTGAAAAATATTACACACTCATGCACTTTTTTCACGATCAGATGTCTGAATTGTACATAGAAGTGGTTATAACTGCTTGGTGGGGGTTATCTGGATGAAAGTAACTGGCCCTGTTGTTACTTGCTCAGTTTAACAGGCATTTCTCAAAAAACAAGGGATAAATGCATCACAGAATACCAAGACCCTCAGAACTTCTGCAGATTGGTACCCCCCCCCCCCCCGCACATCAAGGCAGTATAAGTGGATTTTGACATGGGTTTAGTAATCACCACTGCCATGACTCCAACTAGTCTAAAATCTACCCTGCTCATAGCTGTACACAGAAGGTTTCTGTATTTGTGGAGGAGAGCTGGAAGCAATTTTATTGTTTCTTTAGCATTTCTTGCAAACCTCTGAGCTTACTATATTTTGTGTTGGACTGGGGGCAGTATGGTCATTATTTTCTTTACCTTTCCTCACAAATTTCAGAGGGATGCACAGACAGTCATTATAGCTTGTATAGGAGGACTATTCTGTCTCTAGAAGTAGCAAGTTGGAAATATTATTGTAATCATATTTTTTTTTCATTTTTCTCACAATCAAGAGAGAATAAATAAGCATATCAATGCCATTTATGTACATAAAACAATCATATCATATGTTCTTTTTTTTATTTTGTTCTAGTCCAGCATCAGAAGTATACACTGTAGGTAGCTATCTTACAGGGGATGAGGAAGCATGCTGCATATAAATATGAGAGCAACAACTTGAAATATGACTATGAGCATTGAGTGTGCACAGAAAGTGAGTAGCTATTTAGAGATGGAGGGTAGGGGTGCAGGTACTATTCCCAAATATGATGTATATATCTTGACAAGCATTTGTCTTCTCAATGTATTGGGAACCAATATTTGGTCAGCTTTTAATATTAAAACTTGGCTACATCTTACTTCTTCCGTGAAATAAAAAAGTAGGACTGGATTTCTTTTCTATACACGTGATTTTTATTCAGGTCATCGTTAGATCAAAAGGTTGGAGAAAAAAGCTCTAAAATGCACCTCAGAGTATCTTTAACCTTATGGCTTCTGGCTGTCTAGCAGCCCTCTAGCCCCCAGCTTAATTTAGTTATTACTGGGTAGTCTTGGACAGTTAGGATATGTCGAAAGGATGCAGGAAAAATCACAGCTGAAGAGAAAGAATGAATTTCTTTCTTTAGTCATGGTTTTCATTCAAGCCATTGCTGGATGAAAAGGTTGTTAAAAAACTCCTTCTCAGAGCATCTAGAAACCTCACTTTTTCTGGGAGACTAGCAGCCTCCAGAACTCTGGCTTAATACAGTTATTTTCACTGCAGTTATTACGGTGTAGTTTTGATTAATTAGGATGTGCTGAAAGGTTGCAGGAAAAAGTAAAGTTGAAGAATAAGGCTAAACATTTTTCTTTGACCATGATTTTTGTTCAGGCAATCATTGGACAAAAAGATTGTTAAAAAAACTCTAAAATCCATTTCAGAGCATATAGAAACCTAATGGCTTAATAACAATTATTTCCACTGCAGTTATTATAGTGTAGTCATGGTCAGTTAGGATGTGCTGAAAGAATGCAGGAAAAAAAAATTTGAAGCTTAAGATTAAATTTCTTTCTTTGATCACAGATTTTGTTCAGGCCATCACTGGATGAAAGAAAAATTGTTTAGAAATCCCTGAAATGCACTGTAGAATATCTAGAACCCCCATGGTGGCTTAATACAGTTGTTTCCTCCATGATTATCAGTGTGCAGTGTTGCTTAGACAGAACATGCTGAATAAACAAATTGATAGCTACAGGAAAACAAATGAACAGTAAAACAAACTGTGAGAAAAAGGAGGAAATAAAAGTAATCTGGATAGTGTGAGTAGGCCAGGATGGGCTGAGGGTGGGGTCACCATGGAACCTTTTTGCTTAGGGCCTCCGGTTACCTAAGGCCAGCCCTGACCCAGGGCTGTCATAAGGCTCAAACACTGCAAGTAGAAATCAACTTGTCCTTCTTGGACTCTATCCAGTCATGACGTGGACCATTAGAGCAATAGTAAATCTAATATCTTTGTAGACAACACAGAACAGATAATCAACAGAATGTTTTAGAAGAGTGGGTGAAAACCAGAGTACCTACAGAAAACCATGGATCTGTTATGAATTGAATAATCACGTGTCATTTAATCCAAACACGATTAAGCAAACCTAAAAGGTCTACAATCTTGGCAGGTAGCAAACTCAAAATGGCAACATTCACAAGGCTGTAAAAAATCCACCCTGCACCCACAAAGAAAAAGTAGAAAGTAGAAAAAAAATAACATTTATGTTTTACATCTTCCCTCTTCTCTGAGCCCAGTGAACCATAAAGAAGGGTACAATCTGTGACTTTATGGGTGCATTTGAAGCATACTAAACTCTATGAATGCATTCTCACAATATCCCTATGATAACACCACCAAGAGATACAGTAGATTTAAATGGGTCATTCCTGAATAAGACTTTTATGAGTCTTTTTATTAAAAATGGCCTAACTATATAAGAAATGCTAAAGTGGAAATGTATTGTGACACTTAACTCACCACTCACTCTACCTCTTCCCTTCCTCTGTCTCTAATCACTCTTAATTCTTACAGTCTCAAAACAACCTACCTGTCTAGTCTGTCTCCTATACTCTACCTCCCCTACATCTCCTACTAGCCATTCTTACTTTCCTTTCTTATTTCCAAACTCCTATACAGCTAGATCCTACCCACTTTAAAAAAGCATCTGCCTAACTATTAACTCATTTTGCTCTAAGCAGCTTAAGTAATACTGTAACTAGTCACATTTTCTTCTGCTAATAGTTTAAAACCTTGTTTGTAACAACTCATATACTTGTCTGCCAGTTGTTAATACTCTGTATAACTGAATTGCCTGAGGAGCTTCTTTTCTCTCCAGGTCTCTGCTTGTAAGATCCTATAGCTGATTGTTACTATTATGTTACTAAAATTTAATAAATTGTTTTCTAGTCCTGAGGAGCTTTTCTCTCCGGGTCTTTGCTGAAAATGAGCCAAAAGCTCAGCCAGACTAATAAGGGTTAACAAAAGTTAAATAAATAAATAAATATGCCACGATGCATATATGAATGTTTGCAAAACATTTTAACGGGTCTGAACTGTCTGCAAACAGCTAAAGTTAACTTTGAACCTAACACCACTCTTAAGTATTCAACTGCGGTACCACCTTTATCATTCTTATAAGAAAAGCGCGGTCCGGGTCTGAACTGTCTGCAAACAGCTAAAGTTAACTTTGAACCTAACACCACTCAAGTATTCAACTGCGGTACCACCTTTATCATTCTTATAAGAAAAGCGCAGTCCGGGTCTGAACTGTCTGCAAACAGCTAAAGTTAACTTTGAACCTAACACCACTCTTAAGTATTCAACTGCGGTACCACCTTTATCATTCTTATAAGAAAAGCGCGGTCCGGGTCTGAACTGTCTGCAAACAGCTAAAGTTAACTTTGAACCTAACACCACTCATAAGTATTCAACTGCGGTACCACCTTTATCATTCTTATAAGAAAAGCGCAGCCCGGGTCTGAACTGTCTGCAAACAGCTAAAGTTAACTTTGAACCTAACACCACTCGTAAGTATTCAACTGCGGTACCACCTCTATCATTCTTATAAGAAAAGCGCAGTCTGGGTCTAAAATGTCTGCAAACAGCTAAAGTTAACTTTGAACCTAACACCACTCTTAAGTATTCAACTGTGGTACCACCTTTATCATTCTTATAAGAAAAGCACAGTCCAGGTCTGAACTGTCTGTAAACAGCTAAAGTTAACTTTGAACCTAACACCACTCTTAAGTATTCAACTGCAGTACCACCTTTATCATTCTTATAAGAAAAGCGCAATCTGGGTCTGAACTGTCTGCAAACAGCTAAAGTTAACTTTGAACCTAACACCACTCTTAAGTTTTCAACTGCGGTACCACCTTTATCATTCTTATAAGAAAAGCGCAATCTGGGTCTGAACTGTCTGCAAACAGCTAAAGTTAACTTTGAACCTAACACCACTCAAGTATTCAACTGCGGTACCACCTTTATCATTCTTATAAGAAAAGCGCGGTCCGGGTCTGAACTGTCTGCAAACAGCTAAAGTTAACTTTGAACCTAACACCACTCTTAAGTATTCAACTGCGGTACCACCTTTATCATTCTTATAAGAAAAAGCAGTCCTAGTCTGAACTGTCTGCAAACAGCTAAAGTTAACTTTGAACCTAACACCATTCTTAAGTATTCAACTGTGGTACCACCTTTATTATTCTTATAAGAAAAGCGCAGCCCGGGTCTGAACTGTCTGCAAACAGCTAAAGTTAACTTTGAACCTGGCACCACTCAAGTATTCAACTGCGGTACCACCTTCATCATTCTTATAAGAAAAGCGCAGTCTGGGTCTGAACTGTCTGCAAACAGCTAAACCTAACTTTGAGTATGTGTCTACCTGTTTGAGCCAATATTCATTTTTCCCTGGAGAGCACTCTGCTTTGGCTTGTAACCAGCCCCCCCCCCCACACACACACACACACTCATCTTCCATTTTCTCTCTTATTCCCTTCTGTTAGCAAATAGTATCCATAACTGATAAACACTGTGTGTTTGTTAATTTAAACTGAGACCACAGTAGCCTACTGATACAAGGTTATCCTGTTTTTCCACCTGAAAAATGGTTAAGAAATGACTTACAGTTTCAGAGCAGTCCGTGGTCAATTCTGATTGTTTCTTAAACACAAACTTGTCTTTGCTTTGGCTCATTAGCAGCAGTACAAAAGAACTGCCTGCTCACACACTTGTTCTCCCCCTCCCCCTTCCCCCTTCCCCTTCCCTGTTTATTACCTTAAGCCAAGCCCAAAGTTAGTAAATATTACCCGTGGCAGGCACCATTTTTAAAACTACAATCACCCTTTGAGCACCTCATGCTCAGCTCTGCCATAGAACTTATTAAGACTGCCTGAACTGGGGCACAGCTAACTGATAGTTTGTGGAAATACAGGGTACCTACCTGAGTCTCCACATTCACTATCATATGTTAATTTATTAGTTTACTCTGTTACCTGATTGTTTCCAGCTCGCTCATAAGGGCAACTAACAGGGTCTCTACCCACTTCGCTCCCCACCCCCAGTGGTCCTACCTTTATTACACTCACAAACCCCTCCCATCTTTCCAATAGCCAACCACAGTGCTAAACCCAACTCTACCTTCTCCATCTTCCCACTACTATCACTCCTCCTCAACTAACACATACAAGAATACCTTACCTATGCTCACTGCATGCACTCTCCTTGCGTATCTTACAGCCTACCAAAACTCCATCATTCCCCCACTCAACCACTACCACTGTACTACTACTCACACCACCACTCATGTCTCACACTCAGTCAGCTCCCCTCCCACCAACTCAAGAACCATCCCAATGCACCCCTCACATATTCTACCAACTATATTACTCAAACATAAAGCATCCCTACAACTTAACATAGTAACCCTCCCACCATATTTATTACCCACAGAGCACAATCATAAAGTTTCCCTAATAAACAAACACATTCAAAAACTGAGAAAACTATTAACCTCATGCATATCAAAACTAGCCCTAAGTGGAAACATCCACCCCAACCCTGGCCCTACCATCTCCAACCCCAATCCTCATAATCAGACTACAGACCACAACTTCTCCCATATCACAGCCAATAGAAAGCCAAGTGACTTCCTTCTACTAAGCCTAAATATTAGAAGTATATCCAACAAAGTCCATGAACTCCATGTCACCATAGACTTGTACTCCTCAGATATAGTCATCCTGACAGAAACCTGGATAAAACCTCACATTACCAGTGAGCAAATCCTCCCTACCGGTTACGGCATACTAAGAGTAGATTGGCTAAACAAGAAAGGAGGCGGTGTAGCTATAATATTTAAACAGCATCTAAACATCAAGATCTTAAAATCATCAGCTCCAGAAATAGGCAATGAAGGAATAATATATACCAACCTCAAAATAAACCAGAACAAAACCATCAACATAATTGAATGCTACTTCCCACCTGGCCAAAGCATCGCTCCACTAGAAAACCTCCTCAGCTGGTCTACCCACCATCTCCCCCAAGAATCTATAATTTTAGGTGATTTCAATTTTGACTGGCAATCGTGTTCTGGCAACCATCCAACCCATCATGTAAACCTTCATGGCTTCACCCAACTAATCCAGTCGCCAACCAGGATAAATAAAAACTCCAGCAGGCACACTACCCTGGATTGGATACTAGTCAGTAAGAGCCACCAGTCATATATAACAGGCTGCTTATCAGATGGCTTCAGTGATCACTCCCCAACATTCCTACTCAAAAAATACCTATACCAAGCTAAACCTGTCATCTACAGTCAAATACGTAAAAAACTAAACTTTAACCCACTCACATTCATCTTATCCTTCAAAGAATGTAACTGGCATCCTCTAAAGTACCTCAGTCTTGATGACGCAGTTGAATATTTTAATACTTACCTTCCAGAGCATCCTTAATTATCATGCCCCCATAAGACTTTCCAGAACCAAAGCACTACCCTCCCCATGGCTACAGAAAACCACTAACTCAGAAATGAAAAACAGGGATAAAGCCTGGGAGCACTGGCGCAAAACCAAAACCCCCTCAACTAGACAGAAATTCTAGAACTACGCAATAGAGTCAAAAAGCTAATAAAACAGGACAAATTCCAATATTACCAGTCTGCCCTAGACTCCTCCCAACACACCCCCAAACAATTCTGGTCCTCCATAAACTCCAACCTCCACCCAGGTAAAGACAGTACCCCTCCTCCTAACATCCCTCACGCCTCCGAAAATATTACCTCATACAACACACACTTCACACAAACCATACTATCACTAGCTAAACAACACAACCCCCCCTCCAACCCACACCTTCAACTAGTAATCTCCCCACTGCCATTTCTTTTTCTCCTGTACCTACCTCCAACATAAAAAAAATTCTTAACTAAACATAAACCCATTAGCAGCAGACAACCTCCCAAGTGAATACCTACAAATCACAGCTGATGCTCTGGCCTACCCAGTATCCATCTTGATTAACCAATCTCTGTCAGAAAGTTACGTTCCCACACTATGGAAAATATCACATATAATTCCCCTCCACAAAGGTGGCCCCTCCACAGAACTAACCAATTACTGCCCCATAGCTATTCACTCTCCAAAATACTAGAGAGATGCATTCGCTCTCAAGTCTCAGACTACCTCCTTACTAACAACCTCCTTTTCAATGCTCAGCATGGTTTCCGACCAAACCATAGCACCACCACTGCCTTACTCTCCTTTTTTAACACTATCCTTCAGCATAAAAATAATGGCTATCTTTCCTCTGCAACTTTCCTAGACCTATCTAAAGCATTTGACATGGTCTCACACAAACAACTCATCTCTGTCCTCAATAACCTATCCTTCTCTCAATTAGTCACCATCTGGTTTCAGAGTTACCTGTCTGACCACCAACAATCTGTTGTATGGCAGAATGACATATCTCCCCAACTACCTGTCTCTATAGGGGTTCCCCAAGGACCCATCCTTGGACCCCTACTCTTCTCTATTTTCATCAATAATCTAGCCTCTGCCACCAAACATGGCACACTCATACAATATGCAGATGACTCAACCATCATCTGCTCAGCCCAGTCCCTACCCAAACTGCAAAAAGTCACACAGGAAGCCTTTTCCTCTGTTGAAACTTGGTTATCCGATATCCAGTTAATACTCAACCCAAACAAAACTAAACTACTCATCTTCCAACCCACCAAACATACTCAAAACAACTCTCATTTTAACATCACAGCAACAGACAACACCACTATACATCCAACAGAACACACCAAATTGCTAGGAGTGGAAATAGACAATAAACTAAAATTTGACATTCACATATCCATGACCATAAAAAAAGTCCACAAAAAACTAGGAGCGTTATACAGAAATAAGTAACTTCTCACCAAAGCAGCAAAGATTTCAGTAGCAAATTCCCACCTTATCTCCACCCTACTTTATGCCTCTCCAATATAGACCAACCTAAGGCAATGCGATCTGAACAAGCTAGAGACCTGCTACAACAAAATCGCCAAATTAGCCACAGGGGATTCCTATCGTAGTCACCACTGTCTCTCACTTGTTGAAATGGGATGGCTTGAACTCCCTCACCTCCTTCAATGGTATCAACTCACTCGCCCACAAACTAGTAAACCATCCACTAAATGTCCCATCCCTCCAGACCACTAAGATCTAGCAACAAAAATCACTTGCAGATCACTAAAGCCAATAACTCTGCTGGTGAATATTCTCTTGCGCCTTAGCCAAATTATGGAACTCCCTCCCACCCACAATTACCTCCATACCATCATGGACCCACTTCAAAACTTTACTAAAAGTGCACCTAAAAACATGCTGGCTATGCCCTTGCAACTCCCACTCTAATATCACCCACGCCATCCAACCACTACTTTTCTTTCCACCCCATTAACTACCTTGATTATAGCAAGCTCGGATGCTCATAAGCCTAGTACTTATTATACAGCAGAAACTTCTTATTGTAACATTTGTTAATGTCTGTTATGTACTTCGCGGATAAAGATTCTAGTTGTCTACTGATGTACTATGTTCTTCATCTGTAACTATGTTTGTAATTAATTGCTATGTTAATCGCTATGTAAATCCAATGTAACTACTGTCTGTATATTTTAACTGTGGAGCTATTCTCCCCGGGCCTCCACTGAAAATGGACCTACGTCCAGTCGGACACTCCCGGTCAACAAATGTAAATAAATAAAATAAATAAACTTTCTAGCTGAGTAACAACAGTGTCGTGCTTTTCTTCCAGATAAATTTGTTCATTACCTAAAAAGATACAAAAGCATTGTTTAAACAAGTTCATTACCAAAGAATGTTTAATCCTCCACTGATATATCTTGAATGATTCCAGCTATAATATTGTACAGATGAATTTAAGTCTTAATCAGTACATAAAATAACTGTCATCAGCAGAATGCCACATATCAACCAAATTAGCAACTATTGGTAGCTTATTCAAATTTAAAGAGAAAATAAATGTTCCAAATTTTGAGCCCTGTGGTACTCCACAGTTTAATGGCCTGCTGTCAGATTTCTACTATCTATTGCAGTATAGCGAACCCAGTTGGATAAATAAAACTTAGACAAAGTGTAAAAAACACCAAGGCCAGGTAAAGTTTTAAATGTAACAGAATGCTAAAGTGCACATATGTATCCAAAAGATCCAGAATATACTGATGGGTGCCTTGCTTTCATTCAAGTACTCATACTCTTACTGAGTCAAAGACATCAAGGCTAAGTGTGTGTTTCTTGTTTTTCAGTTAAGTGTGTTACTTAGGTGATAGCACCACACTGGCTTTGAATAAACTAACTTTGTGTGCAAAAAGCAATCAAGTACTTTGGCAAGTGTCACCAGCAGCAATGTACATTGGTGTATTTTTTAATTTTCTATTCTACCTTTCTTATGATTTTTTTATGTTGTATTCTACCTTTCTTATGAATAGGTATAATTGATTGCCTTGTTCCAAGAAACTGGAAACTCTGTCAAGAATTGAATATGTTCAATAGAGCAGCTGTCAAAGAAAATAACTGCACTTACTAAGATATTTGGCTTATTTCACTTTGAAGAAGGCCTGGGAAGCTTGCCAGAAAATGCATCATAATGTTTATTTATTTATTTATTTATACTATCTATCTCAGAAACATGGTTAAAACCCTCTATAAAAGACTCTGAAATAACTCCACCCAGCTATTCTATCATTAGAAAAGACAGGACCCAGAAAAAAGGCGGTGGAGTTGCTCTCCTATATTCTTCTTCCCTGCTAGTTACCCCCTACAACAAACCTACTCCAAAGTTCAACACCGATGAAGTACTCCTCACCCTCCTACAAGTTAATAAGCACAAACACATCTGTCTAGCATCCCTCTACATCCCCCCAGGGGACAACTTTTCCACACTTGAAAACATCCTCTCATGCTCTCTAACAATATCAGCAATGAAACCATAATCTTAGGAGATGTAAACATCAACTGGGCCTCCATCCAGTCTTCAACCAACCCTCTTAATATCAACCTATATAACTTTTCCCAACTAATCAACACAATAACACACCCATCAAAAAACCCCTCTTGTGGCACCATCCTTGACTGGATTCTAGTGTCACATCCCCACTATTTCTCAGACAGTGGTACTCTTCCCGACCCTCTTAGCGATCACTTGCCTATTTTCACCCGCCGACTCCCCTGTATCTCTTACCGCACCCATAATTACATCACTACCCGCAATGACAAAAACTTTAACCCATCAACCTTCATATATTCTCTGAAAGCAATTAACTGGAACAACCTAAAGTCACTACCCCTAGAAGATGCAGTTGCTCACTTCAACTCTACTTTCTTAGAAATACTTGATTCCCAAGCCCCTCTAAGAACAAAAAGAATAAAAACAAATTCTGCCCCCTGGCTAACCAAAACCACACTATCAAGCATGCGCCTTAGAGATAAAGCCTGGGGACTCTATCTGAGAAATAAAACCCCAGAACAACATATTGCGTACAAAACCCTTCGAAATAAAGTAAAAAAGCTTATAATCTCTGACAGACAAAAATATTTCTTCACACTCCAAAACAACAATAAAACTAACCCTCAAAGATTCTGGAAGGGGATCTCTACCCTCCTTAACCCCAGCAAACCACACACCCCAACCCCAGACCCAAATAGCCCAGACTTAGATCTAGCTACACAGTTCAACTCCTTTTTCATTGACTCTATTAGCAAACTCACATCCTCCTTCACATGCCCCTCCTCATTATCTAATTCACCCCCACCCTCTGCAACAAACAACCCTCTCCTCATTACCTCTATCTCCTCATTCTCATCTTCTCACTGTCTATCTTCCACCTCATCCACTACTCAAACCCCCTCTTCGCCCATATCTTCTTCAAATTCTCTCTCTCCCCACTCCTCTCTATTCTCATTTAAACCTATACCCACTTCCACTATAAAAAAACTTCTTCAGAAACTGAAGCCATGTACCAACGCTCCGGACAACATCCCCTCTTACTTCCTAAGTATAGCCGCAGAAGCAATTGCCTATCCCATTAGCATTCTAATCAACCGCTCCATCCATGAATGCACAGTGCCCCTATTGTGGAAGCAAGCCTTTATCATCCCCCTCCATAAAGGAGGCAACAATTGCAACGTCAATAACTTCCGCCCTATTGCTATCCTGTCCCCCATATCTAAACTTCTGGAAAAGTGTATCCAGCTTCAACTCCTTCCACATCTCTTAGATAACAACCTTTTAACCCCTACACAACACGGATTCAGGCCAAATCATAGTACCATGACAGCCCTCCTGTCCTTTCTTGAGACTGTTAATAGAGCACGCGATTGCAGCCACATTGTCTCTACCTTACTACTTGACCTCTCCAAGGCCTTCGACACTATCTCACACAGCCTGCTCTTATCCAAACTGTCACAACTTAACCTCTCTCCCTCCTCCATAAATTGGTTCTCCAGTTATTTATCTAACAGATACCAAGCTGTAATATGGAAGAAGGCCACTTCCTCTTTCCTTAGTACCCCCACTGGAGTTCCCCAAGGATCTATTCTTGGTCCCCTCCTCTTTAATATATTTATAAACGATTTCCACAAATCTATTCCATTTGCAAATATCATCCAATATGCAGATGATTCTACCATTATCTGCTCTGCCACCTCTTCCTCTCTGCTCCAAAAGCTCACTCAGGAAGCTTTCTCAATTACTGAACATTGGATGAAAATAAATCACTTAGCTCTCAATGCCTCCAAAACAAAACTAATGGTATTTACCCCCCCCAAATCCACTTCCTTCGACATAAACTCTTTCTCAATTACCAGCCAAAATAACTCACCCTTGGAACTGGTATCTGAAGCTAAGCTACTAGGTGTTCAAATTGACAACCAGCTTAATTTCAACTCCCATCTACAACTTAATATTAAAAAAACTCATCAAAAACTTGGTATGCTCTACCGTCAGAATCAGTATCTTACTAGCTCCTCCAAAATCACTCTCGCTTCCTCCTTTCTCATCCCCTCTCTTCTCTATGGGGCTCCATTACTGACTAATCTTCAGAACTCTCTAAAAAACCAGCTTTCCTCCTGCTATAACAAAATTGCCAAATTCGCTAATAGCCACAGATCCTCCACCCACCACTGTTCCTCTCTCCAAAAACGAAATTGGCTCGAACTATCTAATCATCTCATCTATATACAGCTGACTTTAGCTCATAAGCTCATTCTCAACCCCTCTCTTTGTCCCTCCCTGTCTTCTGACTTTAAAATGCACCTACCAAATAGAGTCTTAAGGTCCAACAATCAAAACCTACTGGAAGTTCATAAACCATCTTATCCCCCAGGTAAACACTTACTATCCTTTAACCTTTCCCGTCTCTGGAACTCACTCCCACCATCCATTCGTACCACCTCTAACCACTACATGTTCAAAAAATATCTTCACACATATCTAAGGTCCCAATGGGATTGCTCTTGCTCCCACCCCTCATAAATATATGACATCCTTACCTCCTTTATGCTTATGATACCGAACTTTACCTAACAAAGCTTGTGTTCCTTCAGAATAACCACTCTATAATGTACTGTTATGTTCCTTCTGCATAACTACTCTGTTATGTAATTCACGTTACTTCTCACCTCATTTACTTCACATTAATCCTCATTGATTGTATTGTTTTGAATGCTTTTTGAATTTTGAGCTTAAATGTTTTTATCTACTACTTTTGTATAAATATTTAGCAATCTTGTGTATGTACCTAATTTTGTCTGTGCTGGAGCTTTTCTCCCCAGGACTTTTTATCTACTACTTTTGTATAAATATTTAGCAATCTTGTGTATGTACCTAATTTTGTCTGTGCTGGAGCTTTTCTCCCCAGGACTTTTATCTACTACTTTTGTATAAATATTTAGCAATCTTGTGTATGTACCTAATTTTGTCTGTGCTGGAGCTTTTCTCCCCAGGACTCCATTGAAAACAGGTTCTTTTTGGCCCAATGGACTATCCTGGTAAACCAACTGCAAATAAATAAATAAATAAATAAATGAATCTCAGGCTTTCAGATAAGGGGACTATGAAAAAAAGGAACAGAAGATTGTTGCATAGAATGCAGTATTCTATATATTTAATTTGTTGATGCTATGGCTTAAAAATTCATTTTGGAACTATCTGAATGTTTCACAGTTGCCATTGTCATTTAAACCCATTATTTTAACCTGCTAGAAGTCAGAAGATTAAGTTGTAGGTAGGACTGCATTATATTTACAGCACAACTGCCACAATCAAGTCAGAAATAACTGAAAAAAGAAAGATGTTCAAGTCTGTAATGCACTGGCCTAGATTCATAGAGATGCACTGCTGTGCAAGACCTGCCTATAAAGCTGACATAAAAGTGGTGTAATTACTATACATGAATATACAGGCCGTAGTGCTCCAGAGTACACAGGCCTATTCAGCTTTGATATGAAAATCAGGAGTAGCAGAACAGAGCAATCGTGGCTAATTGTGAGCCACTAGTGATACATATTAGATAAGCACAACAAGAACATGCAGGGTGTATCCATGCATCGGTATCATGCTGGGTTTCTAAAATGCCCCACCATGTACAGTCCAAGCAACAGTTTGTACTTACATGGGGTTTGTGCAAAGTGCAGCATTCAGATGAAGTGCAGTATATTGCTATTACCTAAGAGGTGGTCTAAATTGCACGGCCACCATTATCGCTATTATAGCGGGGAGGAAAATGGGGTACATAAAACAGTAGGAAAGGGGAGAAGATCAAGAAGGAGAACAAATAAGACAGAGGGAGATGGGGTGGAAACAGATTAAAATTTTTGGAGGTTAGAACCCCTTTTATTTATATAAACAGAGAAAGGATGAAGGATGTGGAATGCAAGGAAAGAGTGAGTATGGAAAGTGGGTATAGGATAGGGTTTAGGAGCAAACAAGCAAACCATAAAGATATACAGATGAACAGGGGTGATTTTCCACTCACAAGGATAGGGTGGCAAAGGCTGGATACATACATGCATACAGATGGTAGACAAATGGTGATGGGGCGAGTTGGACCATATACAAGGTATGGGGTAGGACTTACTAAGAAAAGGGTCACTCTGATGAGGGGATATGGTGGGGTGATGACCATAGGGTGAGTGTCAAGATGATCTGGAGGGCTACCCATGCAAAACCATCATCAGCTGATGATGACATGTAGGGACTATTAGACAGTACTTGACCCCAGAGCCGTAGTTAGCTCATTTAGCTCTATGTGCCATTACTCAATTTTCCACCCCTCAACTAGCTCTACTATTAGTTAAAAAAATCCTACTGATCTAGTGCTGTTTCTTGAACTGCACTCCTCAACAAAGCAAAAAAAAAAAAAAAAGTCATAAAAATTGTTTCCTTCTAATTTTGACAGCTGTACTAAACTACTTTTCTACAACATATAACACACTACAAGCACTGAAGTGCTTCAGTCCTGTGCTGCAAAAGTAGTCAGGGTGCATTTCTATACCTGGCATTCAGAAATTCTGATACAGAAATGAATACCAGAACTGCACTACTGATCAATCAGTATCTCACAATTGCGCCCCCTTCTCCCCTCTCAACTATGCTTCATCTGGACCCACTGGTGGCCAGCTTGTTGGGACTAACCATTCAAATAAGTCTGATGCCCAGTGCAAGAAGGCCTCTATCTGGCTTTGACATCAGACATCCTGACATCTGACTGCATTTCTACCATAACCTCAACCATCTGCTGCAGCTATGGTTAGTTAATAGGTGTAGGAGATGGTTTTCTCTCTCTCTAAGAGTGGTCTTCACATCCACCCTAATAAGCCATCCACATCAGTATTATCAAATCCATTATGAACTGTAACAGCGGAGGGTAGCAGTGAAGATCCCTTATCAGGTGGATCTGCAGAACAGAGGCATAATAGGAAAAGTGCCACATCATTGCAACATAGGTCATTATAGTGGAGCCAGAATCATTCAACAGACCACTGGATATGTATTATCTTGCACAGTATGAGGCCCAGGGCATAGCAGGCATCCACTCTTTTGAATAATCCATTTTATGGACCCAGAAATGGGTGTGAAAGACAGAAATATCTGGTCTATATCATTTAGTCGAAGTATCATTAAATAGAATACCTTTTGGTCGAACCCTTTTCTTTGAATCTCCTATTCGTCGAACTCCTCAAACATCGAGGTTTATTTTATCGAATTGTTTTTGTTGTTCAACAGCCGGAACATTATAACCACAGTACCAAGTCCCACCTAAACCACACCCACCATTCAGCAATTGCTGAAAGTTCATTAATATTTATACCAATGGTAGTATGAATATTTATAGCCTGTTTCTAGTTTACCCTTTTCATTAACATAGTGTGATCATGGAGTTGGTATATTTAATTTGTATGAGGTGTGGGGAATGAAGCCCCCCATTTGGCGAGGTGCAGGGGGGCATAGACCCCCTGCAAAAGCGAAGGTTAAAAAGTGACTGTAATTAACTTTTTCTTTCTGAAGTTACGCCCACTTCTGAATAGATCGGTGTGCTAGGTAGTATAGTCATTTGACCTAGGGAGCATTTTAAATTAAAAGTAATAGTAGTGTGAGTTTTTTTATGTAAGTAATTTTTCTTTTTAATGTTAAATTTAAATTTTAAATCTTAAAACAATGTTTTTAGTTTTTAAGAGTTCCCATTTTAAGGAGTCGTTTAGTGACATCAGATGTTTTGTTTTCTGGCCAAGTAAAGCAGATCAATGTTATTTCTTTCAACATTTAAAGACTGATGAATAGGATGTTCGATGAATAAGGCTTGATCAAAAGGTATTCAATTTAATGATACTTCGATTAAATGATATAAATCCCAAATATCTTTGTATCCTTCACATACCACTCAAGAGTCCTATGTCTGTAAGAAATACCAGTCTTCTGCACATTACGTGATGCCAAATTCCAAATAATATACCAAAGTGGCTATAACCTGTATAAATACACAAGACAGAATCTAATACGAAGCAAGAATCTGCTGCTTAGTGACCAGCGAGCATGTAGGCATCTACCTTCTGCGCCTATCTTGGGAATCTGAGAATGCAATATGGCTGTCATGACATACCTCTCAACTGTCCAGATTTTCACAGAATGTCCAGATTTTCACCTCATATTTTTAGTGTGGTTCTCATACAATTGTGGTTTTCTGGCAAATCATTGAGGACTGAAGTCAGAAAATAATAACACACATTGTAGTTTCAGACTTTATATCCTTCCGAAAATTCATACGAATGCAAACCCTGTCATTCTATAAACTTTCTAAGTTTATAAGAGCAATATTTAAAAAGTGTCCCTATTTTTGGGCCTTTGTCCCCCCCCCCCCCATTATTTGTGCCTTTGTCCAACTTGTTTGCTCTAAGAGGTTAAGAGGTATAAAGTAAGAGATGCACCAAGATAACACACAGCAAAATGTTTAATCACAACAAAGTACAAGGTGGTAAGCGCTTTCACAACCAAAGTTGCTTCATCAGACACCACAGTAAAAAATGCACAGGTTTAAATAGATATCCAAAATGCCAATTAATCAATAAATATTACACAATGATTAAGTAACACTTAAAAACAATTAAGCCTCATACTCAAACTAATAAAAGCATTGCTTAAAATCATTGTACAAGAAAAATTCAAATGCCATACATAAGGAAACACTTAAATAACTTATAAAATCATGATAAAACATGGAAAAATACTAGTCAGCAAAAAGTTATATAGAATACCTGGAAACTAAAAGCTAGTTGAATACATAAACTAACTTTAAAATAACTTAATGCTTAAGATGTCTGGTCTTTAAAAAAGGGACCAAGGAAGTAGTAGCATTCAAACCAGGATACTTTTCAGCATTAAGTTTCAAAATCCACTTCTGTTCATGTCCCTCTGTGATATTCTCGATGTCACCACCTCTGGGGTTTCTATGAATATGTTGTAGAACAAAGAACTTAAAGGAATGAGAATGGCCATTGGATATAACATGATTGGCTAGAGCATTTGATGGTTTATTATTACTAATATCTCTTAAATGGTCTAAAATGCGATCTTTAAGCATTCTATTACTCTCTTACTTTTTACTTGGATTTATTTCTGCACCAAGGTTTTACCCAACACGGTTTATTAGGTTAAGAGGTATGTTGTTATGAACATGCTGCTCATTATAGATCCACTCAACAAAACCAAAATTAAGGGATCCATTGCCATTCGCTTGCCTATGTAGTCCTCAAAAAAGAATTAAACTTGTCTAATTTAGCTTGGCATCACCATTTTGATTGCTTGCATTCGGTGAGTTGCACAATATTGTGGTAACTATTGTGAAAGTTCTGATAGCTGCAGATTACATGATTTGATAAGGTGTATATTTTCCATTCAAAGAGCTGCTCAGATATCAGGGTATGAGAGACCAGTTGGCAAACTAGGCATATTTCTTAGAGGAATGTGTGTGTATAACGTAATGGTGTAACGTACTTAGCTATTTGGCCAAATATTTTATTACCACACCTGCAGTTAATTTCCTGTTTGGGTTCGTGGGCTTTAGCATACAGTGTCAGGCAATTTTACAGGCTATTCTAGTCTTATATGGTACCATTGCACAATGTAGAAAGCTTGTCTAGTTTAAATATGGGTAACCATTTGAAACTCAGTGTGCTGTAATGAGGAGACTAAGTCTGAGACTGTGTTTTCTCTGAATTTTCCTTTTTCTACAAGGTATAGCAATCTTAGAGTTGATAAACATATGTGTATATTCGGTGGGTGTGAGGGCTTACCTTCCACCTTGAGGGGGTGTAGGGGTGCTTGCCCCATGCAAAAACAAGTTTAAAGGAAAAAGTGATGTTAAATATTCACTCTTCTCCAGCATTTTCATTTTTTTGTGCATTGAGATCAGGCATTATTTTGTATGGGGGGGGGGGGGTTACACAGCAGACTATTGTATAGGCTGTCCACTGTGGGGAAGTATTACATGGTACTGTGGCACAGTGCTTAAGGCCCGCATACTGTTAATAGGTGTTTGTGTGGAAAAGGTACATTCTCAGTACCTGTACATGCACTCTTAGCAAAACTTGTTCTCATTTTCATCATGTACAAGCAGGCTTTAGCATGCTGACCTGGTGAAGCAGACATAGGCTGGATAATATCAGCGATGGTGAAAACAAAATTATGGTGCTGGCACTCACCTTGCATGGCCTTCAGATGATGGGTATAGAAGAGTGCAGTCCAGACATTATGGAAGCAGGTGTGGCTATCTATTTTGTGGGATGTAAATGCAGTGACCTCTCTCTCCTTTCGACATCTTTATACTTACCTTTATTTTGTCATCCCACTCAACTTCCTGTCTCCCTTCTAACATTAGCCTCTATTGTAAATATGCCTTTTTCTGTTTCTAATCTAAAAGTACTCTATGATCGGTAAACTCAGTACATTTCCATGATGTTAATGGATCGGTATTGATATTTGTTTATTATCACTACCTGTCACTGTTACCAATGTAATTTGTGTTTCTATTATTATTATTATTATTATTATTATTATTATTATTATTATGTTTATTGTACTTCCTTCTTAATTTCATTGCACAGTGCTGTCTTTCTATTGCTAGCTGGCCTGTATTGTGCATAAAAAAGGGTCTTTTGGACCAGAGAACTTTCCAGGTTAACAAACGTAAACAAATGCATAAATAAACTGCTCAAAAAGAAAGAAAACATGGCTTATAAGTCACACACAATTTGACCACAATCTAACCAGTGTTAGGCTTAGGCTGCGAAAAAGTCTTTACCAATATATCCTTGTGCTTGGAAGATTAGGTCTCAGCAAAACCTCATCTCATTCATGTATATCTAGAGCAAAGAGTCAGAAAGAGTCAGCTCACTTTATATCTATTATTTCAAACCACTGTACTAATAAACGTGTTTTAATGACAGGTGATTCTATAATTAGGCATGCAGATTGTCTACATGCTAGGGTGCACAAATATAAGGTAATAAAGAGTTCTCTTTCATGTGCCAGGATCAATTAAATCACAAGGACTTTAAAGACCCTTTCACTTAACAAATATGACTACAGCATGGTGCTGGTTCATGTGGGACTAGGATTGCATCCTTTCGTTGTGGCTAAAACTGGACTTAGGCCAAGCCACTTACACCTCCCATAACCCCACCTGTGCCCCACCCACTTTCCACCTTGTTGTGACATCATCTCACATCACACGAGGGGAATGCCCTCTATTTCCAATTGTGATGCCTTTTTTTTCTGCAAATTTACTATGCTTTTATAATAAAAGCATAGTAAATACACCAATTTAAAAAGTCCAATAGTCTGTTTCTTTTTTTAAACAGAATACTGGAGTTTGTACAGTTTTTTCCAGACTACAGGACATCAGTTTGAGTTCCCAATAGTCTGGAAAAAAAAATGGATAGGTGGCAATCCTAACAGTGAATGACTTGGGACACAAAACCCGAGGGGTTTGCAGGGAAGCATTGGAACTCTCAATGCATGTGACAAATGCAGGAAAAGCACTGGTCTTGAATGGTATCTTTCCATCTCCAAGAATGATGCCTAAATACAAAGAAAAGACAACAGGCTTCAGCAATTGGGTTTAGAATAATTGTCATTCTAAGGGGGATCCAGTATATGTCAGCATGGGATGAGATGCTTAAGAGTCAAGTTTCCTTTGCAAAAGAAGGCCCAAACCTCTTGTTCCAAGGCTTCCACATACTGGCTAAAGCCTTTGCTGCCCTAGTAGTGCCTTTTTTAGACAGAGTCCTGATAATGGACATTCCAACAATACAAACATATCAAACCCAAATCTGGATCACATTAAGGTGGCTCTGCTCAATGCCAGAGGTCTGAAAAATAAATTTCCTGATCTTGAGGCTCATCTGCATTTGGAACATATCCATATTTGTGTAATTACTGGTTTAGATGTAAAGAAAGCACACCCTCCTTACCTGTGTTTTGCACCTAGCATGCCTTCAGGCCCAGTGACAACTGTGGTGGCATCTCCATATTTGTCAACGACCATATCACCTCCAGGCAGCTTCCCAGAGACCCACAAATGGAAATTGTAGAACTCCAGATCACACTAAACAGGGCAAATTATCATCATATAGACTGCTATAGGACACCCTCCTTGACCCCTGATAATCATATAAGATTCCTAAATGTATTCAGTGTACTCCCTATAAACAAGAGCTCCATTATATTGAGAGAATTCAACTTCCCCTCAATAAACTATAGCACCCATACTTCCAATGTAGGGTATGACCGAGTGTTCTTAGATTTAATAAACAAAAACTCTTTGTATCGGATAGTTATCAAAACCACTTGAGGGCATATTCTAAATCTGGTCCTTACAAATATAGATTCTTCTTGTATTGTCCCTATGGTATCTCCTTCCTCAGTTAAGTTGGACCATAAACTAGTGAATTTCATCTTCAAAGTCACCAAGGCCCTTGTATCTACTATTTTGTAATTCAAGGATTTTCAAACTTAGTAAACTCATCAAACTCTGTGATGAGGTTTCAAAATTCAGTCATGGAAGCTTTTGCTCTGGCACTTACAACTGATACTGTTTTCTTTAGATTATATAAATAAAGAGGTAGGAGGTTTAAATCTAGCTTTGCTTACATACTGTGACTGTGTTTTCTGTACAATTGTCACCATCGCAACAATAACACAGTATTTAGCTTTATGAATGAGTTGTATGCCCTTTTAGATAGACAGTTACTTATTTATTTATTTGTTTGTTTGTTTGTTTGTTTATTTATTTATTTCAGTTTGATGACCAAGGAAGTCCACTGGGCCTAAAAAGAGCCCGTTTTCTGTGGAGGCCCAGGTAGAAAAGCTCTAGTAACAATGAAAAACATATTAGCATATACACATACAAAGCAAAGAAGTCATAGTAATACAGCTTTATGCAGCATTCTACAGTAAAAAAAAACTACAATAATAATAATAAAATCTAGCAACTGTACAGTCATTAACAGTGAATTACAACTGAAATTTTACATTCCACAATAACAGTAGTAAACATCTAGCAAGAGAACAGTCTAAGGCTCATTAACAGTGAATTACAATTGAGGATGCAAAATTGTTGGAAATAAACTATTAACAAAATTTGGAGATTAAGGAGGAGTAGGTGGGCAAATGATGTGAGTGGAGAGATGATGCACAGAGTTAGAAGGTGGGTTTTGATATAAGAGGCTCCTATGGGGGGAAGGAGCAAGGGCATTCCCACTATGAAGATAGGTAGGAATGGAGGAGGGATTTAAAGTTAGAGTGGTTCTGATTATTTCTAAGGGAGGGAGGAAGAGAGTTCCATAGTTTTGCTAAGGAGCAGGATAGCAGAAAGTGTCCAGGTGGCTGTAAAGGTTTGTAGATTTTGAGCAAGTTCTGATTTCCTGACCTAAGTGAACGATTAAGAATATAGGGGGTTAAGGAGGTAGAGAGAGAGGGACAGGAGGATGGGTTAAATATGAGCTTATGGGCAGTGGTGCAGTGGTTTAAGGAGGTTCAGATAGTTGGGAAGCTGACATATAGAGCTACAGACTGAACCAGAACGAAATATAATGGGAAGTTCAAAAACAAACCTCCTTGATAGTTCTCCAGACTCCAACATAAACTTTATAATAAAAGAACAAAAATCTCTCTAAAGTTTACAACAGATCCAAAAATACTCATATCAATTATAGTATCAGAAATACTACTAAAAACTTGAAAAAATAATATTAGGTCTACTAAAGTAGCCCATGAACCTATGTTTGCATCTAAAGCTAAGAGCAATTGTAAATCATTCTTCAGCTATGTTAGGGGTCTACAGAATAGCATCCGACATTGCTCTGAACATATTCAAAATAGTATCACCTATTTGCACCCAACAGGCATTGTTAATATACTAATAAACAAATGCAGTGTTAATTGTACTCCAGAGACTTCTTCTCAAAGTCCATATATCCCTAAATCCCTCAAACCTCCTTTTATCACACAGGAACATGTACTGAAGGTGCTGCCTAAGACCAAAAAATACTTCGTCTGTGGGGTCAGATAATATGCCTGGTTTGCTTATGCAGTTGTTACACTTCTTGACCTGGCCAAGGATTTTGACACCATAATCGGTGCTGACATTTTAAAACAATTTAAAAATAGATCCCTATCTGGTAAGATGGATAGCAAGACGGCTAAAAGACAGAATGACAAAGTGTGAGTGGTAGGTGCTTCATGAAAGTATGAAGGTAACCAGTGGTGTCCCCCAGGGCTCTTTGTTAGGGCCTTGTTTTTTTAACATTTACTTTTCTAATCACCAGACTGGAAGACAAGACCTCAGACTAACTAAAACTGCAGATGACTGCAGACTTGGAGTTATTGTCAAGCCCCATTGTTGATACCGTTAACCCTTCACCAGGAACATACATGTGTAAATAAATGGTGCACTGTAAATGGGCTCTAATTAAATGCAAAAAAAGTGCAATATTGTCACATTTGGTAGACAACCCCTCCCCTCAACATACAACACAGACAATACCCCTCTTCAAAATGAAAATGTTGTTAGGGACTTTGGATAATGGGTTGACAATTTCCTCTTTTTCAGTCAATGTGTGAAAACAGTACCACGGCAGGGCTAGCCACCCGGCAGTGTAAACCTTGGTTCGAGATGATTGTAACTGTGGAAGTGACATTCCAACCCCATATGCAAAATGGGAAAAAGGGGTTGAGGATGGATGGATGGATGTGAAAACTGTAGTCAGAAAGTCCATCTACTTAATGCAGCTATTGTCAAGGGAATCTTATCCAGATCTAAAAAGGTCACTGTTCCCTTATAGCTAGGATTGATTAGGCCAATTTATTTAGTACAATGCTCTCTTTTGGATGTACCTCACTAGACATTTCAAATAACCTGAAAGACTTCTGTAGTTCCTAGCTAAGAAGATCCCTAGCTTAAAGACCCTGAACTACCAAGAGATACAGAGAGACTCTTTATTTGTATCTTATAGAGTTTTGAGGGGAGATCTTTGCTTTGCCTTTTGTGCTATTAGAAACTAAGTTGTCCTGGATCTCTTGTACCTCCACAAGTCTAATAGTTCCACAAATACCAGAACCAGAGGCCTAAATCTTCACCAGCAGATAAATAAAATGTGATGGACAGACAGACAGATCTATCATGCATAGCCCCACAACTCAGGAACAGGCTACCCTGCAGATTAATCTGTGTGATACACTATATCTTTCATGTGTGACCTAGACAATTGGATGGGCACCTACCAATTCACCTTGGGCTTGACTGGGCCAGCCCTTCTATAGAATGGAGGCACAGTCTAAGGGTGGGTACTGGCAAGGCGTAACTTGTCACAAGACTCAGTTGCCTTGAAATTCCTTTGAGCCCTATATGAAAAACTCAGGTTGGTCACCTCTTGGCTGACATGTTTCATCACTTCCAGCTGAATGTACAGAAGAGTGCAAGAGAGAGAGCACTATCACATGGGGTTGGCTACCAGGGTCAGCAAGACTGACAAATATGGAAGAGTTTGCTGTATTACGTGGTGGAAGAGCTGAAACAGGATTTATTTCTGGTGGTGGTAGGGCTGATGGTGCTGGGCCTTCCATGTCTCAGTGGCTGATATACTGGGTTAGTATTGAACAACAATGGTATGCTTATGCAGTTGTTACACTTGTGGGTGAACCATAAGAAAGTAGGCATGCAACAGTACATATTTCTTTTCATAGACACTTTGGGAGTGCAGCAGGTTGCCACCAGCAGATGAGATAAGGTTGCATAAGAAGGAATTGGCTAAATATAGAACCTTATCCTACATGTCACAAAGGACCTGTGTAGCATATTATAAGATGTTCACTACAGCATTCTCTTTATTATATGTTCACAGGTAGAAGCGGTGATAGTAAACATGTAGAAATGGCTGAAGCTTGGAATAGTTACTGATCTGAACATCTATGTAGATCCTGGGGAAGACACTCAGATACCTAGAAATGTGTTACAGACAGAGGACTTAGCAACACTAGTGTCTATCTCAACCCCTGGGAAGTTAGCAACCCTCAACAGAGGATGTACATATGGCTGAAGATTAGAGCCCTCCCAATGGATATACTTGTTGCATGCACACCATCTCCTGCAGCTGAGAGCTGCAAAAGTGCTACAGCTGTGCTCCATACTCCATCTTCAAAGGTGTGCACTGTAGTGGACAAATTCATGTTGAGTCATCAAAGATAATTATGGCAAATGGACAGAAAATGAAAATTTTTTGCTGAAACCACCTTCAATGAATGACTCAATAATTTTGTTTTTGCAGGGAGTGAAGCTCCCCTGCACCCCCATGTGGGGGGTCACTACCCCACCCCCTGGACTTGTATATACCAATCACAGAACAGTGGAGAAAAAGGCAATCTCCACTGTCGGTGACAGTAATTTCACTGAACAGCACTTATTTTTGCATTAGCTGAAATTACATTTGATGACCCGATATGTTCCCAGAGCAGACAGACTCAAGTGCCATATCTGTTGCTGTCAGAAGTCCTGTCACCCTTCACCATGGGTGGCTACCTATACTAGTACCACTCTCTGGTGAACAAGTCCAGGTCACATAGCAGCATACCATCCTTGCTACATGAGGTCACGAGTCCTGCACGATGTCACCAGAAAAGGTATAGCATGCTGAGTTCATGAAGCAGAACACCTTCAAAGGGAGTCCTCAAGGTCTGCCTCCTCTTGACAGCAAAGTGATATCAGAAGATGGGCACCCATTGGTTCCTATCCATGTCACAGGAGGATATGACTGCTAATGCCACCTATCTTTCTAGTGATCTCATCCCCATTAGAGATTGGGCAAACTGTACATCAGCACCCTGATTGGAGAGCAAACATTCTCCAGCAGGGTACTTATGTACAAGTAATGCCCGCTGAAAAATGAGTCTGCTGCTTCACGGCAGCATATCAAGCTGCCATGGGCTCAGACTGAGAAGACTGAACAGCCCCCATTATTTTACACTTACTAAGCAGCACTTTTGCTGTTTAACGAGTGTAAAAAATAAACAGAAAGAAAGTGTATGTGTGTGCATGTATGCGTATGAATGTGTTTATGCTTCTGTCTGTGCGTGTGAATGAATGCATGTATAAAAGCAGAAGAGACTGTGTGTGTGTGTGTGAAAGACCAAGAAAGAGAGTGAGTATGATCTTGTATGAGTGAATGCGTGCATGAAAGCAGAAGAGACTGCGTGCGAGACAGAGAGAAAGAGAGAGATAGTGGTTTTGTGTACATAGCTCTCAACTGTCCAAATGTTTGCAGAATGCCAAGAGTTTTGCCTCATATTTTTTGCCTGTTCCTCATAAAACTTGTGGTTTTCTGAAGTCTTGCGGCAAATCAGTGATGAGTGAATTCACTAAATAATGACAGGGATTTAAGTTTTAGGCTTTATATCTTTCAGAAAATGAATTGTAATACAAGACCTTTTATTCTAGCGACTTTCTGAGTTTATAAGAGAAATATTTAAAATCTGTCCCTATTTTTGGGACTTCCATCCCCGTTATTTTTGATTTGTCCAGATATTTTGTGCTGACAGGTTGAGAGTTATGCTTCTGTGAGTGAATGCTGGAACCAGATGAGCCTGCGTGTGCATACGTATGCTTGTGTGAAAGCAGAAGAGACCGTGTATGAGAGAGAGAGAGAGAATGGGCTCTGTAAAATTATTGTGTTTTACTTACTTGTTTATTTTTTTAAGTGCTATATTACTTTTTATATATTTGTGATGTAAAAATGCTTCCTCCAACACCATTAACATATACTACAGAAAGTTTGAAACTTTAGGCGGAGGAACAATTTTACATAAAAAATATATAAAAAAATAATACAGTACTTAAAAAAAGTAAGTAAAACAACAATTTTAGAGAGAGCCCATTCCCTAAGTGCAATAATGCCCTCCAGGGTGTGTGTTAATGTGTAATTAACTACCTTCCAGGGGTGTAGAGGCCCTCTCGTAACACCCCTGGGTGGGCACTAATTACACATTAACATACACTCTGTCTTGGGCATTATTGCTTACTTATTCTGGCCCAGTGATTTGTCGCATACTCATTTCCTGTTGAAAGCTTTGTGTTACAATGTCCCCGAGGCCCTGTGCATCTGCTGGCATGTCTACACTCCCTCCATATCATTTCCACACCCAATTTCTGTTGACAGGCTTGTGTTACTGTCTCTTCTGGTATCCTGTGTAAATTATAACAACTGTGAACCACCCACCATCCATCTCATGTGGTGTTAAGGTAATGTCTGATGTGCAGTGAAGTTTGATCAAGCACAGACCAGACAAGAGTGATGTGAACACTGCATGTATCGTATTACTCTTTTGCTCCACATGTGTCATAGCCCAAAGGTATTAAGCAGACATTGCCACCTTGGTAACATTGTCATGAATTGCACCTTTCACTGTCCAGGGATTCTTGCTGACTGTACCTAATATTGCTCATGTTAGCCATCATTGACCTTAATTGCTGCTGTTGGATGGTGCAATGTAGTCACATTGTTGGCATGTTGAACCTGTGTTTGTAATATTACATTGTGGAGCACAGCACAGACCAGAAATATCTTCCTGGCTGTATCAGGTGAATACTGTAGGGAATCTCCAGCAGGTATCCTGGCATCAAAATAATACCTTTAGTAGCACAAACACACACTCTGTGATGTTTTGTTTCTAAGTATAAGCAATGCTGAAACTTGTGAGCAAAGGTTTCAGGGGTTCACACTACAGGCTTTAGCCAGGATTGAAGAAGTTATTATCATCATTTGCAAAACACAAAACCAGATATTTGGGGGAATATTGGCTACATGCATAGTCTATGCCTGTATCAGCATTTATTCTAAACACTAAGGCAGCACTTACCAACAAAATAACCTTGTTATCATGCTGGAAATGGACATGCAGTTATGAGATATACCAAATGTTAGCATCATGTGAAGTTCCTGGAAGCTGCGCACAGACAGACACTTGACACACACACACACACACACACACACACACACACACACACACACACACACACACACACACACACACACACACACACACACACACACACACACACACACACACTCACACACACACACACACACACACACACACACACACACACACACACACACACTGGAAATGATTCCCTGTGTGTCAGACCTGCTAATTGAGGGAATGATAGCCTCTCTGAGACTGTGGCCCAACATGAGACTTTATATACATAAGAATGCAGTCTGTGGCAACCACTACCTCAGGGAAGTTAACGTAGTTGTAAAGGACACTTATAGTGCTGGCTCTGTCTTTTTCAATCCTGGGGGAAGCATATGTGCTTATTAACATGTTGTAGCATAATACAGAGGAACATGTAGACTACTTTGAGGCAGAAGCCTGGGAAATGTCCAGTATGGCCACAGTATGTTATCCCCGTACCCTGAAAAGTAAGAGCTATACATGTCTTAATATCAACTGGTATAGGAAGACAGTGCCATCATTGAGATTTAGCATGTGGACAGAATATTGCAGTTGAGTTCTGGATGATATCCCAGTTCACATTATAGAGATTCACTGTCTGGTCATCAGTGAGGGTGTAGTAACTCAGGTACTGCTGGTAACACGAGCCCTAGGTCTGCAAAGACATACAGCCTGGTCAACACAGCTGATGGCTAGAGCAGTATAATGCTGCCCAACAAAAACTGCTATAACTCCGGACATGTTTGCTAGCTGCTGCTGCTTTTATATTTTGTCATGTGCTTTTCTCTTATATTATTGTGTGCAAACAAGCTAAGAGACCTCTGCACAGATGTCTATGAATTGCAGCATTTTTTAAATCTGGTTAATTTACATGTCATTATGTACTCATTTCACTGTGTGTTATCATTTACATCTATGTAAACACTTCTTTATATGTGCTGCATACTACTTTGTGCAAACTCTAGCATGATTGTGCAACTGCAGTGTATGAATGAGAAACACCCTGCTTAATGCCAATAATCAAAAAAGGCCTTTCCCCCTATGTATTTTTTCTTTTAACTGAGGTCCTGTGCAGAGGGTTATATCATGAAGCAATAAGTAAAAAAACAAAAAGAATGCTAGAAGCCAGCATCTCATCTAATGTGTTATATGATGTGCACTGCCATGCAAACATTCACTGTTTACTCAGTGACACTATGATTTTAAAGCACTTTTCCAATTGATTAAAGGATTTTTGCATGCTCTGAAAATGAGATAGACAGGTTCTTTAAGTGGTTATAACAGGTAATTAATTGTATTGAGTGTAAGTTGGAGTTTAAACAGTTCTAGATTTATATTTTGCTGAATATATTGAGAAACAATGGGGTTATGAATAAATGTAAATCTGCATCAGTGCTTAGCCACTCAGCAGTTAAACATTGGCTCTAGGTGATTTGGTCACATGAATTAATGTTGATGTGACAACACAACCCCATGAAAAAATGAGAAAAAGGGTGCTGATGGCAATGACGATGACTCCCCTGCAGCTGCCAGTGGATTTGAATGTGTGTTATACATTGTACCCTGAAATAGTGGGAGTGCTACCACTGCTCTGAAACCTGGTTCCAGTGTAATGATAATGCTTTCACTGTTCCAGGGGTACAGTGCCCATCACACATTCAGCTCCACCAACAACTGTAGGGTGAATATGTATATTTGTGACTGTACTGCCTCTTTCCACATTCTGCATGATATAAATCTAGAATTGGTGGAAGTCCTAGTTACACTGAATAAAATTAGTTATCATACTATAGTCAGTTCAACAACTCCATTGATGACCCCTTCAGAACATGCAGCATATTTTAATCAGTTAGAGAAGTTACCTATCAAACCATACATTTCTTACTGGTGACCAACTATGCACACATAAACTGGCAAGAATATGTTACATAAAAGCAAATATGCCCAGAGATTTCTGGACTTTGTAAATGCCAATAAACTCAACCAAATTACCTTCAACCTACCAGAGGTGTTAATCTTTTCAGTCATGTCCTCACAAATGTTTCCTCCAGTTACAAAGCCCCACTTATTTCCCTCTACCTACTCAAATTTGACCATCTTACTGTGATCTTCTCCCTAAAAACCTGCTTTGCAGCACCCAACAACCCTGAATTCAGGGATTACTGAAGAACCAATTACTTACTATTTGCTGATCTTATTGATTATCATAAATGGCATATTTCCTCTGCAAACTTTGTGTCCGAGGTGCTGCTTACTTCTTTGAATTTTACTCCCTCTCTGATAGGTATATTGTTCCAGTCCGATGTGATCACAATGTGAAGATTAATGCTAACCCCCTATTCTGGAAATTCCACATGAACAAGCTTTATAAAAAATAAATCGCTTGGCCACCTCTAAAAAATGTCATTATGAAAAGAAATTAAAATGGTAAATAAATCCTTCAAACTTACCATTAGGAAATGTAAGGCCATTTATAAACTTAGTTATCCAACTAATTCAAAAGACAACCATAAGGCATTTTTCAGCTATATTAGAAAGCTTAGAAGTCATCTGTAATAGTGCCTCCTTCTCTGACCCTGAGGACATTGCTAATATTCTTGTGAACAAATCCTTTCTCTTCCTACTTCACCTCACACAGATTCCCATCTTTTCCCCATCTCCCCTTATACATCCCTTTCTGAAATCATTTTGGACCAAGTCCTTTTAGTATTTTCCAAAATTACAAATGCTAATTCCACAGATCCTGACGATACCCCTGGATGTCTATTAAGACATGTTAAGTCCTACTTAGCAAAACCCCTTTCATCAACTCTTCAACCTGAGCCTCTGAAATGGTTGCATTCAAAACATGTGGAGAATAGCTGTTGTGGCACTCTTGCATAAAGATCGCCCCTCAATTGAACACAGAAATTACAGCCTATTAGTCTCGCTACTATAATTTGTAAGAAGCATATTATAGCTGAAGAAACATAGGTGGAGTCACACTAAATTAGTTTTGTAAAAGACAAATCATGACTGCTCAACCTGGCTGAGTTTTTGAAAGAGTTACCAAGGCCATTGATAAAGGGTGTACAGTCTATGCTGCCCATATTGACCTTGCCAAGAACTTCTACACTATTTTCCCAGGCTGGTATTATTGACAGTCTCCCCCAACTCACCATTAACCCACATATAATTCAATGTCTATGTAACTGTCTGTTTTTTTTTATTTTGTTTAGGCAGAAAAAAAATATCACCAGCAGTTGCCCACAAGGCTCTGATAGAAATGGCTGAGGATTGCAAAATGGGAATAGTTAATAAATCTAGTCTGATATTGAAATTCTTCAGAAAGGGTGATGCCAAACAAATGTTTGGTGTGTTACAGATATTACCATTAATGTTAGGAAATGCAGCATAGTTTCCATTGGTTAATCTAGCATTACTTCCACTTCACTTGGAATATGTGGAGAAAGTCTACTTAATGAGGGACATTGTTACTCTTCCAGCAGTACTAGATGATTTTGCATGTTTCTTTCTGATCTCTTTGGTTGTAAATTTATGAACCTGTGAATCACAGATTAGGATATGGCTGCATATTGGGGTCTACTTTAGTTCAGCGAATGATCAAATGATCGAACGCTGTTAGTTCAAACACTAAGTGTCGGACTGGCAAAATAGCAAATGGCCAGAACAGCGGATTTTTTCCCAGGGAAAGAAATCGCTGGGCCAGCCGTCTGGATTGTGCCATTTCCTCCAAGTGCAATCTTTTTTTTTTTTTTTTTGGGAACAGCAATTTTTTTCCCTGGGAAAAAAAAATCGCTGTTCTGGTTGTTTGCTGTTTTAACTATTGGAGATTTAGGGGTCAATATAACAATGTTCAATCATCTGATTGTTCGTTGTTATAATATAAACCTGCATATTGATGTTTGCAGCTATTTACAGAAAGCTGCTTTGATGTTTGAGCTCCTAAATAAAGAAAAGTGATGCTTGTGCATGTGCAAGTCATAAAACAGGCAGGTGTAAATTTAAACCACAACATTCTACCTGAAGTTCAAAGGTACATGGCAGAACAATATGTCCACTGAGTTAAAGAAACACAAAACAGCCAATTTTACGGGTCATACTAGTGATGTAGGTGAATTAAAATGGAGTAATTTTAATGTTTTTTTATAAAGGGTTGATTTAGTGGCACACTGAGTCAACAAAAGGAAAGACAAAAGGAAAGTTTTTTTTTGGAATTGTGATTGCTTACTGCATGAAAGATGCATGGGTTACAGACAGCACCAAAACCAGCACATGTGCATGCACTTACATTCAGTGAAGCTGCATCATCAAATGTTACAGCAGAGAAAGATCAAATGTATGATAGATATAGAAGTATCTGACACTAGGTAAAGTTGGTCATTTGTAATGCCATTTTATTTGTTTTCATTAACTGATCTTCAGTATTTTCAATCTGTAATTTCCAAATCTGGTTGACGACCAATGCAGATTGGACCCTCTCAAGGAAATGAGGCAAATATGAGGAAGTAATGTAATGTGAAGAAAAGTTTGAGTGTTTTTTGTTTGGCAGTTTTACAAACTTGGCAACATAAGTGGCCCTTCAAGTTTATCAGCTGATATCCAGGTATGTTTTACTCTGTGGCAATCCAAGAACCAGGAAATAGTTCATATACAGGGTGCTAGTGATTTTCTGCAGGTGTGAGTTAGTGTTGGATCGGATGAAGTTCTGACAATCTGGAACGAAAATGCTAATAATTGTAATACAGTTATTGTTTTTTTGAGCTTGTGATTATTGGGCCTTTTTCTTTTCGTGGTTTGTTAGTGTTACATTTCTGTTCTTTAGTGGTGGTTGTATAAATAGTAAGGCAACAGTAAAACACAGATAGGACTAATGTCAGTCCCTCATTTATATTACCACCATAAAGCATGGGTCAGAGATTGAAAGCGCTGGTCGCCAACATGGCAACTGCTTAATTTAACAGCATTATATTAGTCACAGCCTAAATAAAAAGCGGTAATAGATTTCATACATCACTGCATTTAAAAATGCTAACCAGGTAAGTATACTGTCCTTTTTCAGGGGTAATGTATGGCTAAGTAATTTGCTCAGAGTCAAATTATAGGCAAATGGAGGCTGTGGGAATCAAACCCAGGACTTCTACAGAGTCTATCTATAGCAATACAGAATTTTAAACACTCTGTACCAAACTCCTAGAAAATAAACAGCAAAGAAAAAAGTTATCCATCAAATCAGTGAAAACATCGCTGACATTTAAAGAAAAGATAAACAGATTTTGTGTTCCTTAGCAGAAACTGCTAAGATTGCATAACACAAAGACATTTATTATCAACTCTGACAACAGTGCTGTAATAAAAGATTATAGAGAAAGACAAGTGTTAGCAACTCTGAGAACAATGTTCAAAGAATGGATATAAAGGCAGATGTTAGCAACCCTGTAATATAAAGTTGTAATTGAATTCTTTCAGCAGTAACGTCAGTTTATCTAGTCTGGCATATTTCTGCAATGCCTACATTCACCTAAAATGCTCTGTTATAATTGTTGTGTTAACTTTATGATTATTAGGATAAAGTGCAATGGACATAAAAAAGACTGGGGAACCTGCAAAGATATTACTCCAAACAAATAAAAGTGTTTGAAAAAATATTAGCTATGAAGACAGATTAAGGAAATTAAAATGTTAGTAGGCTAAGAGGTAATATGATATAGATCTATAAAAATCTAAAGTTTATAGTGCTAGAATGAACCTTGTAGATTAAATTAATTAAACATTCAAACAATACTACAAATAATAATAATATTTTGGTAGAAGTGGAGAAATGACCAAAAATTAGTAGACTTGGAGAAATGACCAAAAATTAGGTAACACTTTTTCCAGGTAAGGGCAGGCAGAAGATGAAATAAATTGCCAATGGAAATAAGACAGTCAGAGAGTTTATCAATCTTTAAAAGCAAAATTGTCGCCTAGTATGGGGTAAGCCTGTTGGACTTATCCCAGCAATTACCTATTGATGATCATGTATGAGTTCAATAGCTGTTATTAATATTGTAACATTGTAACTTTGTACTGTTGACAATATGCAGATGATTAACACTTTAGACCCTTAATCCTCTGCATTACAACTAGACCCCTAGCCAAAGAATTTCTGTACTGTAAGCTAGTATTATCTTTTCCATGGCATAAAGGTAATCCCCAAGTACCTAGGTATGAAACTAAATAACTCCCCTTCCAGAATGCTAGAGATTAAATACAGCACCCAGTGAGAAGCTCCCTTCATACAAATTCATACATGGAAAGCATTCAGCCTATCTGTGCTAATGGGTATTCATACTTTTACCATGATATTTTAGCCTAAGGTTGTAGACACGATAAGACACATTCTAAGACTTTCCTCATATCTTTGATTAAGTAGAATCATCAAAAGTGAAACATATTGAATGGTTATAAATAAGTTGTGTCAAAGATGTCAGGAATAAAAACCGTTAAACATGAGTGCAGTCAAATCACATGTATTAAGTCTTGTAACATTACGTTCACACAGATCAGTAGTAAAGTATGCATGCACTGTAATTATACCATCTGCCAGCACCATTAAACAAAACTGAAGTTGCATTATGAAAACAAAACAGAGGAAGCGCTATGGTTTCTTCTCTTTAAGAGGGTGCTGGGAACCTCTAACTCCCCATTCCTTCACTGCAGTAATTAACTAATGTATAAAGATATAAGGGCCAGGGGTTGAGGATGCACCATACCCCTTTAAGGTAATATTATAGTTTCACAGTTTAGTGACCTAATGTTTAGGCCATTTAGTCATTGAGGAACCCCGACTCCCTCAAACTAATTTCATATACATGCTTATCAGCTCATTGTTACTGATAGAATTGTTTTAGTGTGGCTCCATGTTAACGGCTGTCTGTAGTGATCATGCAGGTTCGATACACTTCACTTTCACAGAAAACTCTATAATTTAAAAGTATAGATTTTATATGGAATGGAAGGAAAGTGCAAAAAATGATGACTGGATTTTGACAACCTCACCAAATAACAATCACACCTCCAAAGATCTCAGTGTAACTTATCCTGTAATGACTAGTTTCTGTGATAAGACACCCAAAATTCATGGCACCCTTAAATGTTTTAGAATGCTTCATAAGGTCCATGAAGCCTACATGGGCTGCTCTTCTATCTCATCTGAAAATGACCGCAGTGGTGCTCAGACAGTACTTCTACATATTTTTCTGCCATTACTTAGGTTCATAGGATGATACTAGGCTATTGGCCCAGGGACCCTTATAAGCCCAGCCAAAAATTTCACCCATGTTCCAGCAAAGACAGCACCTGTTTCCCCTGTCCAGCAGGGACACAGGTGGGATCCCAGGAGTGTATTTTCTGTTTCCCATCCAGTCATCCAGGTTCCTGTTAAAGAGGGCTAGAGAGGTACTCTGCTTGACACGGAGAGGGAGTCTATTCCACAGATGGGGGAGTCTTTAGGATACAAATCTATCCCGCCAACAAGTTCTATTAATATCACAGATGAGGTTAGGGCCTTGTATGCAGGTTGCCAGAGTGGAGTTTGTCTTACAGATATGCAGCATCTCCATCAAGGCTGGGTCTGAGATGGCCTTGTATGCCAGACACAGGTCACCTTTCAGCAGTCTGTATGAGACTGAGTAGAGGAACAGAGCTTTTAGCCTATCTGTATAGGATAGGTGTTTGAGACCCTGGATTTTCCTGGTCAGGAACCTCTGTGGTCTCTCCAACTGCTGCATGTGCTTGGCAAGGTACATGCCGAAGGGGGCATTGTACTTGATAATGGGTCTGATAAGGGAGGAATACAGGGCTGCTATTACCTCTTTATTCCTGGATGAAATACCTTTATTTATAAGGTGGGTCATGTAGAAAGCCCAACTGGACATCTACTTTTATACCACTAGAAGAAGGTTTAGATAGTGGGTATCTCCTTGGCTCACACCACATATCTGACAGCAAATAAAAGTAGGAAATGAGGTATGGGCTAAAGTTAAAGAGTCAGGGAACAGTGTAGACTGGGGTGCTTATAACTCAATCAAAAATGAATACAGACATCACTCCAATAAAGCTAAAGCCATTAAAAACAGACATATTTATTTACGAATCCCAAGAACTTTCCAAAATATGTTAAAACATCTCATAGACAGAGTTACCCCTACTGCCAATCTCTATCCCGTCTTAAGAGTGAGGAGTTAACTTTGGTTTCCTCCTATGTTTTATTGCAACCATATGCCGAATAACTAGTTGTACTCTATCAACTACAGAAATCTCTGCATACTCACAAGCAACTCTTTCTTCAGATGAGCCATCAGATACTTCCACCTTCTCCTTCTCCCCTTTAATAGTACAAACAACAAACTCTTGAAGCAGATTCCATATTGCAACTATCCATCTGCAGATTGATTATGCTCAGTTTTTTATAAGATTCCAAAATACACACCTCTAAGCCTCTTATCACAAGAATTCTGGAAAAAAAGCTAAAAATATGGAGGGAAAAAGACCAAAAATCAGGAACATATTTTAAATATTGCTATTATAAACTTAAATAGTTGCTAGAATATTAGCATACATTTCCTGAATGATATGAAATCTGAAACCCAAATGCCTGCCATTATTTAGTGACTTCAGTCCTCAATGATTTGCCAGAAACCACATATTTTATGAGGAATAGACAAAAATATGAGGCAAAAAATCTGGACATTCTGCAAAATTCTGGACAGTTGAGAGGCATGCTTCCAGTACCTTTACTCTCATTCCCCTCACGCACATAATCAGTCTGCCCTTATTTACAGTCATTGGTCATCTTCCAATGTTGTTTGTCTTTTGGCTTTTCCTGGTTAGGGGTCGCCACAGCGGAACTCCGGTCCGCTAATGATTGGCAGTAGATTTTTATGAACGCCGAGGTGCCAGCTCGACGTCCAACCTTCAAAGAAGGCACGCCCATTTACGCATGTCTTTCGAACCAATAAAATCCTATAATCTCTCATTCAAAAATCAGTTGTGTGGAACACACTATAAAATCTGGAGGCCTTCATAATTTATCTCATTTGGGAAAATATCTTGTTAAAGTAGTTTCCACCCAATGCAACAAGTATCTCAATGCTCAAAATGGGTCTATATTAGATCACCGAATGTTTAAAAAAGTGAACGGTGATTGATCGAACTTATGTAAGCGAAAGCTTACAATCTCGAACTGTCAGAACAGTGATTTTTTTCCTAGGGAAAAAATCGCTGATCCAAAACACATACACACAACACAAGCACACCAAACAAACAGCAATCCACACACATACACCTAAAATCTGACACCTAACCCTACACTAAACTATACACACACCACTAACTATCCACTTACCTTAACCCAAACCCTAACCCTAAGGTCCGTCACTATCGCACACTCACCTCACCCGCTCCCTAACCCTAACTCACCTAACCCGCCCTAACACTCACATCCACACAATCGCACACTTACCTGAACTCGACCCATAACTTTCCACCACAGCACTGAAAATACCGAAGCAACAGAAAAGGACAACCAAATTCTTTCCCTAGGAAAAAGTTCAGGTTTCTGTTGCTTCGATATTTTAAGTTTCTGCTTACAAAAGTTCGATCAATCACCGTTGGCTTTTTTAAGCGTTCGGTGATCTAATATAGACCCTTCAAAATCTTCTTAGTTGTTCACAACACAGACTTAAATGAGGTCACAGTACCCTTACTGCAATCTTATCTCATTCACCATTGTATATTGTAACACATAGAAAGGAGCACTTATTGGGGTCATGTTTGTAGACCTCAGCATGGCTCTTGATTTTAGTTACCCCCCTCCCCACCACCATTACTGTTACTAGAACAGCTCAAGCCTCATGGTGTGGTTACTCCAGCTTTCAAATGGGTCTTAGGCTACCTAGAGAAATGGATTTCTAAAGTTTCCCTAAATGAAACTCTGCCAGGCTCTTTTAAGTTACGTAGCAGCATTTCACAGGGATTAATTTAAAAACCTCTGCTTTACTCCATCTTTGTAAACAGGTGCCTCGGAGCTAACATGTGGGAAACTAATATTGTTACATAAACAATATGGTTATTATTATTATGTCTCAGTCCTCCTCAGAGATGATTAAAAGCAAACTGTAATGTGATCTCTCTGGTCTCACCTTGAATCAAAGCAAGTAATAAAAATGTAAGCAAAAGAAAGACCATGTACAGCACTACAACTAAATCCCCCCCAGCTCAATCCAAGTGGACTACCCTTTCACCCTACAGCATTCAACCTGACACTGTACAGACTTGTAAATATCTTAGCATGGTTTGGTATAATACTTAATACCCCCTGCTTTTTCAATTTTTAACTTTTATGTTGATTACATCCAAGAAAAAAAATCTTGTATGCTTAAAGGTTGCTATAGAACCATGACATTTCTAATCAACGAGGTCTGTTGCACTCGCAGGAAAGAAACTAATGCTCTCACAATTCAGTACAGATCCTCCATCATCCTTGTTGTCTTTATCTAATATTCTTTTTCTTAATCATTGTTTATTGTTAAAAATTAATGCTAGTACCATAGCTCTCTTCAAGAGCTCTTCACTCACGTTCCTTAATGTAACCTCTCTGCATTTCAGTTTTAAGCTCTTGTCACAGAGGCTTGCTTACAATGCTTCAAAGACTTGGACTGATATGCCGCAAGGATCCACTGCCTTCAAACACTCTCATCTATTTAACATTGCATTTAAAATATACCTTACTAAACTTCCCCACTGCACAGGTCTTTGTAGTATCACATAACTGCAAATCTCATTTTGTATTTGGTATGATGTTAAGTCACAGATCTTCCTGCTGTATTACTTTTCTCATTACCCAGGTAACATGGGACTGGGCTGTCGGTTCTATCATTCTTCACTTCAGTATTGAATAGTAACCTTTACTAATATTACTCCCCTCACTGATGTAGTTAAATTCCATTACAAAATACCAATTTTTCTGGCTTCTTAGGTGAGGAATCTTATTAGCAATCTTTAGAGGAACAAGACTGTTTTTTTTGCCCACATTCCCATTTATAGCCTCTACGCAATACCATGCTAATTGGCTCATGAGCTAGAGAACAAAAAGTAAAGGTTACTTCCAATAACTCCCCATTCAAATTAAGTTTTTAAAGTTTCATTTTGTGTGAAATGATAGCATTATAGCATGGACTGGTCTCTGGGTGGGCGGATTTTTAGTGAGCCTTCTATTTCCCCTGCTTTTCTAGTTACTGATATACAGTAGGGTCATGAGGAAAGCACAGCTTCCATTTTCATACCTAATGTGTTTACTAACCCCAAAAGTTTCAATATAAGTCACACACAGACACGCACAAGCACACAAGAAAAGCAAGAGCAAGCATTTTTGTTTAGCGTGTTTTGATGTTCTGTAGACCTGGCTTATTCTCAAATCCATTCTCTAATGACAGAGGTTGACATTCTGAATGCTTTTGTGCCATTGGGTCTACTTCTTTCCCACTAATCATTTTCAAATTATTTTCAAAAGTGTAATATTTTAACTGTTGTACTTGTTGCTGCCTCACATGAGTTTGTTTTCTGTTTTAGTTCCCAGCTGGTGCGTCTTCTGTGTAGAGTGTACAAGTCCTCATTGTGCCCATATGGCTTTTTGCTGGATGCTTTGGTTTTCTCCTACATTTAGAAGACAAGAAGGTAGGTAACTTGGGAATTCTTCAAAGTGCTCAAATGTGTATCTGTGTGTGTGCATGTGTGTGTGTCCGTGTGTGTGTGTGTGTGTGTGTGTGTGTGTGTGTGTGTGTGTGTGTGTGTGTGTGTGTGTGTGTGTGTGTGTGTGTGTGTTTGTGACCATCCTACGACTTTTTTGTCTTATGTCTTACATCCAGTAATGGTACCATCATCTCCCCAGACCAAACCACTAAACTCTTGGGTATTACCATTGATAATCAACTAAAATTTGACACTCATATCAATGCTACAATTAAAGCTACTAAAAGAAAGATTGGCTCTCTCTATAGAATCAAAGCTTTCCTAACTCCTGAAACTAGAACTACCATTGCTAGAACCCACTTAATCTCTACCCTTCTATATGCTTCCACCATTTACACTAATCTTTCTAAGCACAATCTCAATAAACTAGCTTCATCCTACAACAACATTGCCAGATTTGCCACAGCATCTCCTTACAGAACTCATCATTGTCTTAATCTTAAAAAACTGGGCTGGCTGGAATTACCCAACCTAATACAATTCCACCAACTTAATATTGTCCACAAAGCCCTTTATCACCCTAACAACACTCCAACTCTCTCCTCCCTCATACAACCCTACAATAATCAGAGGAACCTACGCTCTTCTAACAAACTACTGATTCAAATTTCCCAATCTAATAACTCAGCAGGTGACTCCATATTCTCCAACTCAGTTGGCAGAACATGGAACAAACTACCTCAATACCTCTCTACACTATCTTCACTCCCACTTTTTAAAGCTAAAGTAAAACTCTTTCTTTCCAACCACTGGCTCTGCTCCAGTACCAACCCTAGTTGAACTCTTTTCTCTCCAGCCTTCTGTTTCCTTTATCCCCTTATTTTCTTTTTCCTAATTTCTACCCCACTTGAACGTCCTCTTCAAATTAATTACATACTCTTTATTTTATTTTCCTTTCAATTCTGTAATAGAGTATTCTTCTTGGGTATTCATTTTTTTGTTATATGTTAAGCCTCATTTTGTACCTTGATCCTAGGGATTTTTCAGCTGGTTATGTTAAGTTCTTAAATACTATTATATATTCTTTATTACTGCATTATTTTATATTGTTTGTATAAGTTTAGCTTGTTTTAGTAGTTTATAGTGGAGCTTTTCTCCCCGGGCCTCCACTGAAAATGGACATATATCCAGTTGGACTAGCCCGGTTAACAAATGTAAAATAAATAAATAAATAAATTATGCCAGTTTGTTCCAGAGATAGTTTGTGCCTTCCAACTCTAAATATGATAAAGTAGATATCAAGAAATGAATGACTGAATAATTATTTTTTTGTCAAAACATTTACTTTCAGATTCCTGGTTCCATCCTAGATAGCATCATAGTAACAGGTTTTCAATGAGTGATGGGATGAAAGGAAGCTTTTTGAAAGTGGCTGAAAGATGGCATCAGGTATCCAAATAATGCTGTAGTAACCTGAATTTTTGTGACAGTAATAAAATAATGGCACCTGTGACTGTTCTCAGTAATAGCATTGATCCAAAAGACAAACAAATTTAGTAGCAGTTACATACAGAACAGGAAATGTATTTCTGTAGCGTTAGCAGCCAGCTAGCTGAAAACACTGTTCTGCTAGTCCAGAGTTTCCACTTACTGCACCTCAGAAGATGCACTCACTTTGGCATATTTCTGGGCACAAGAGTATACATTGACCTTTTTTAGCCTCGTGACAAATAGATAAGAATTTTTCTTTAATATCATTCTGACTCTTTGATGAGTCTTAGGTCACCCATAGAAGACTCGCCACACCATTTGCAGCACTATTCTCATTCTCTACAAAATTGACTCCCTACCCTCCAGACAAAGAGATCAGTGCCTTTTAACCAGAGAGAGTGGTATGGTTTGGCAGGTGTCTGAGAAGCATAATCAATGCCATAGCAGGCCATCCAGGCATTATAACTCCTATTAAGGTGTTTTGCTGAAAAGATTTCAAGCATGCAGAAACTAAAGCACTGGGTATTCCCTGCTGGGTGAGGAAAATAAACCTGTATTTTTTGTCTGTGATAGAGCTGCTTTCTGTTTTACCTGCTCCATTTTGTTTTCTGTTTTAAGAAATCTGCTTGGCCTGGTATTTTTGTTCTGTGTGGGAGATAGACACTTAAATTATCTAGGCTGCACATTTCACATGTTTTTTTCATTGGGTAATTGTCTCTTGACTGATACTTAAATACAAAGTGAATTTCTGGCTCTTTGTCTTTTGCTGAAAAGATTTCAAGTTTGCAGAAACTAAAGCAATGCTGGGGATTCCCTGCTTGTGTTTCCCACCCACTCTTCCTTTTGTTAATCTACTTTTTAAACCTGGTGATTTTTAAGCTGCCCAGCCCTACTGTAAACTGAGCTTAATAAGCTCCTCCCTTTCTACACTGCTGTTACCGTATTGAATTATTTATTTGCCTTTTCTTTTACTTGTATTGAAAAAGTGCATTTTGCCTCTCATTGTCTGTTCTACTGATTTACTTTATCTGAATTCATTACCTATGCAGCTGTTGGATAAAGTAGTGTATTTTTACACTCTAGCAAGCACTTGTTTTTACCTCAAGAGGTCAGTGGATTTTCCATCTAGTGCACTGGGAGGTAGCCTGTTCTGTTTAGGTTGGTGAAACACTTGAGATTTTTGCATGTAGTTTTATTGTCTGAAGGGCTTATTAATCAGCTTATCTTGTTTTTAGTGCCTTTATAAATTCTGTACAATTGAGTGGCTCTTGGCTTATTTATACAAAGCAAAGTACTTTTATTGAATAATCACACTTTTATAAGCTGTGATAGAATATCTTTGTTTGTTTGTGGTAGCATTTCATATCTTCTAAATTTGTTTGCGGTAGCATTTCAATCTGGACACTCCTTTACTGTGTTTTTGCATTGAGAGGACTGGGATTATTCATCTGGTGATGGTAGGTGTTTACCTGGTCTGTCTGAGTTGGGAAATATGCAAAAGGGCTCTAAGTATTTTTTGCACCTGTCTTATATACTGTGACTATACTTCAGCAGTTTAAAATGTACTATCTGCTGCTACTTTAAGTTGTTAATTGCACTGTATTACATTGTATATGGTAGTTGTATGCAAGGGAGCCCGCAGGATTTTTTGCAGGGGGGTGCAAACCCAGAGCCCCACCCACAAAGCCCCACCCCCTCCACCCACATAGCCCATCCCCTCCACTCATGCAGCCCCCTCCCCCACGCAGCCATTACAGGGTCCCATTACTTGGCTATTTCTCCCCAGTTGCCATAAACACTGTCAAAATTCTTAGTGTGCATACTGTTTTATGCTTTACTTCTACAATGATTACAGATATCTGGATTTAATTAGGAATCCGTGATAAGTTGTTTTACATACCCCATGTACATTACAACTAACTCAAGGGAACTTTCAGCTGGCAGCCCTTTTGAATTCTGATCAAGAAGGCTTGGCTGTTCAGTTCTCTATTGTTGTGTCGTTTGGCTTTTCCCAGTTAGGGGTCGCCACAGTGGAACTCCGGTCCGCTAATGATTGGTAGTTGATTTTTACGGCTGTTCAGTTCTCTATACTGGAATAATTTCTCATTCATTGCTAATAATCATTTTATTTACTTGGGTGCTGACAGAGTTTTACTTTTTACCTACCATAAAGACAAGATATTTGTTTTACCTCAAAATACTTCCACTTGTTTTATTTATTTATTTGTAAGTGTCTTAGAAACAACTACTTGGGAATAGTGTTCATTAGCTCAGTATTTTTCATGTAGGACACTAAACTGAATCCCATGAGCCTATTCAGATCATACAGATTTAAACAGATTAGTTTATAACACTAGTGTTCTTTGGCTTCCAAGATTAGCTCTCAGTAACACAAGTTGCTGTTTAAATAAAAGCTGGCATTCTGTGCTCTGAATGTACAACACATTATAGCTGTATTTAACTTAAACTGTGTGCATTCACTAAATTATGTATATCTTTTAATTAATGCTTAATCAAGCATTTCTTCATAATCCCAACATTGACATAGTTGCAAATCATCACTTCATCTTTTTATAGATAATTCCAATAGCCCTAATATATGCACATTATTAATTATTTTTTCAAGATTCGTTTTACTGAGTGGGCAAGGGACATTCTGGGTGTTTTCTGATTTTGTGTGGTTGACCCTTATTTATATGAAACTGGGTCTGCATTATCACTGATGTGAACAACTTCATTATATGCTTAACTAAAAGCTTTAGACCTTTTTTCTTGACACAGCCATTACAGTATCCTTCCTGTTACTGTGATAAGCAAGAGTAGTCATGCATAAGAAGTGTGTTACATATTTATACATATGATTATGCACGATTATATACAGATTGTATTAATTATAATATAAAATAATTTAATCATATCCCTTCTATAATACAGCACCACTTGTTAGACTGTGTTTTAAATTTATAGTTTTGAATGTTTTTCCAGCAAGCAATGAAACAAAACATATGAACCAATAATGACAAACTGCCCAATTCAAAACATTTCAACCATAAAAGGCCACTTAAACTTTTGTCATTACAATCCATCAATGTCAGTCAGTACGCACAATCTCTGCAGAAGTAAAAGTCATCTGAATAATTCCACATTATAGAGATCTGAAACTAATGAAGAGGTTGTTGCTAGAAAACAACTTTATGTTTCAGCATTTTATCAACAAATTCAGTGCCTGCTGCCCTTGACGAATACATTGCCTATGTTACGTTAAAAATGGTAAGCTGGTATATTTGCAATACAGAATGGGTGGTAAGCTGAAAAACAAGTTCATAGTTATTAGGCATCTCATCCAAAGGAGGACATTGCCAGGACTGCAGCACTCCACCCCCTTAAAATACAAATCTGCATGCTGTGGGAGTAGAACCTATAGCCCTCTGCATCAAGATGCAAGTATGCTACCTGCTGTACTACTAACACTGCTTTAAAATTCTATACCACAATAATGATACCATTTGCTAAATAAAACAGTTGCACATTTTAAGCAGACTTAGCATGAGCAGCAGTAAACTTCTCTTCCCTTGAAGCTCATAATTCCTTGAAAATACACTTGAAAATAAATTCCACCTGCTAACTCTAAATAGGGCATTTCACTTTCTCTCACACACCTCAACCTCTGCAAGAAATCTGGACAAAGCCCATCATAAATAGGGACAGATTATAAATATTGCTTTCATGAACTCAGAACATTGCTAGAATAACAGGATTTATGTTAGTATGCATTTTATATGATGGACAGAAGGAAGGTTGGTATATTGTGTGTGCAAGAGACCAGATGGAAGGGGAATAAGGCTAGGTGTATCGGAGGTGGGTTCAAATTGTTTTATCATGGTGTGGATGGGAGGAGAAATGGCGAAGGAGTTATCCTGAAGGAACAGTATGCTAAGAGTGTTTTGTAGTTGAAAAGAGTGTTGGATAGAGTGATGTTTATGAAGCTGGAAACTGATGGTGTAATGATGAATGTTGTTAGTGCATATGCTCCACAAGTTGGGTGTGCGATGGATGAGAAAGAAAAAATTTGGAGTGAGTTGGATGAAGTGGTGATGACTGTAGCCAAGGGTGAGAGAGTGGTGATTGGAGCAGATTTCAATGGGCATGTTGGTGAAGGGAACAGAGTGGATGACGAAGTGATGGGTAGGTATGGTGTTAAACAAAGGAATGCAGAAGGTAAGATGGTAGTGGATTTTGCGAAAAGGATGGACATAGCTGTGGTGAATACGTATTTTAACAAGAGGGAGGAGCATAGGGTGACATACAAGAGTGGAGGAAGATGCACACAGGTGGATTATATCTTATGTAGGAGGGCCATTTTGAAGGAGATTGGAGACTGTAAAGTGGTGACCAGGGAAAGTGTAGTTAGGCAGCATAGGATGGTGGTTTGTAGGATGATGTTGGTGATCAAGAAGAGGAGAAGGAGTGTGAGGGCAGCACCAAGGATCAAATGGTGGAAATTGAAAAAGGATAATTGTGAGGTGGAGTTCAGGGATGAGTTAAGACAGGCACTGGGTGGCAGTGAAGAGTTACCAAATAGCTGGGTAACTACAGCAGAGCTAGTAAGGGAGATGGCTAGAAAGGTGCTTGGTATGACATCTGGACAGCGGAAGGACGATAAGGAGACATGGTGGTGGAATGAGGACGTACAGGAGAGTATACAAAGAAAGAGGTTTGGAAAGAAGAAGTGAGATTGTCAGACAGATGAAGAAAGTAGACAGAAATATAAGGAGATGAGGTGCATGGCAAAGAGAGAGGTGGCGAAGGCTAAGGATAAGGCGTATGAAACATATATTTTAATGAGAGTTAATATTTCAGCAGGTGACAGTGGCAGAACACAGCATTCGGGAGCTCTAATAAAAGAAGTAGGTAGGTAAAGGTAGGTGTGTGTATGTGTTTTAAGTGTGTAGAGTATGCTTAGTCAGTGATTAGTTGTGATTAGGAACACATGGACTGTAGAACACCTATGACAGGTTTCTGTCAACACCTTGGAGAGTTAAATGTGACTGGTTGAAAGTAAAATAGAACATGAGTCATGCAACAAAATTTTGACTAAGATTATAATTTCTTTTCATTATAAAAATATGTACTTTCATTTATCAAAGTAACTTGGCTAAAATTGGCTGAGTGGTGGCTGACAGAACATACAATGGTATTTGTGACAAAAATTGTTATGGCACAGATATTAATAACAGCACGGAATGTAATGCAATTATTACCAAAACAAGGCACATATTCATTAAAATAAAGGGAAAGTTTCTGCATGTCACAGAACAACATAACTTATTTAGCTGATGACACATTACAGGCTAACATTAAAAGAACAAGTGTTCATGGGTATAATGGGGAATGAAACAAACACTCAACACCGGCATTGTACTATTCAGAAGACTTGATACAATAGTTCTGTTCATATCAATGTATCATCATTAAATGGGCTTGTGGCACATGGGTTATGTGGTTGTCCTTTACTTCTTGTGATGCACACTTATATGGGTTCAAATCTCCCCTACAACCTAAACAAATTTTGAGGGGTTGGGAGTTGGCATAATGGTTGAGGTGTTTACCTCACAAACACAAAATACAGGGTTTCATTCTCATCTTTGGAAGGGAAATTGGCTATGTTTAAAATGGCCCACAAGGACAGTTAGTCTAGTACTTATCCATGAACCTATGAACAAGCCTGCTGTAATTCCTTTAGAAAAGTTCACTAATAAGAGGGCATTCACAGTCAACTACATACCCAGAAGCCATACTGAAACCTTTGGGCTTCTAAGAGTTTATCCTTGGAGTACAATCATAATCCATCATCTATTCTTTGGTACCTCTGAAACGCTTACTAGAACATCACAGCTTTAAACAATACAAGAGCAGATATTTTCTAGTACTTTATATACCAGATCTAATTCAAAACAGGACAGCTGTTATATTACTTTGAATAGTATTAGTATCCTCCCTTTTTGTGGCCTTGTCGGCCTTTCTTTAAATTAGAAGATGACATTTCCACCTGAATGAGCATTGGAAAGAAGGTGATAGGTTGGAGGGTGTGATTTATGCAAGTTAAACACAAACACAAGTTAAACACAAATGGCAAGTGCTCTGCAGCACTATATGGATTTTTCAAATGGGAGGAAGTATTCTTTAATTTCATTCCCCTCTTTTTTTTGTTCCTCTTCAGATGCTTTCACTATTGTTGAAATCGCAGTGACAGAGCCATTCTACTCAAGATAAAGGACTGTAAGCTTTTTGAAGCATCTTGTCTGGCTTCCTCAGAGCAGTTGTCACAAAACTGGGTTCTTCCCATGTGGTCATGGGAGCAAGAATCATCTTGTCTGCAGTGGGACCCTGCAGTAGAAAGGCAGAGGGAACTAAAGATCTTTTGTGGGATCCTATGTGTAGGGGTGTCATGGAATCTGTGGGTCACCCTTTTTGCCACATAATTTCCAGGATCTTCCTTAACTTGCAGTCATCTGGAGTGGATGGTAAGGAATCAATGACAGCCCTGTCATCAGTATCTAGGGTGACAGACTCTAACAGGGAATCCAGGTATCTCTTCTTGCACCTGTGCTACACCCCTTTTCTCAGAGAAGAAGGTTCTGAAGAGGAAGAAGAAAAAGAAGAGATTTGGTTCATATACATCTTGCTGATCCCAAAGGGGCCCTTTGAGCCTTCTGTTCTGATTCTGAGAAGGGTGACAGAAAAATGTCTCTGGTTAAGGTCAATGTCAACACAGGAATAGGTGCCAAGGACAGAACATGCACTGCTCTCTGCAATGTGGCTGAGAAAATCAACATCAAAGTAACAATCATGGCTAAAGGCACTGACCCTGACTATTTGTGACCAAAGCTCATGAAAGGCCAAAACTGACACCAAGCCAAAACCTGAACAGCAATACTTCAAACCCCAAGGTTGATGGGCATAGCAAGCCCAAGCCTAAGGGTGAGGGTGTCTAAGCCAAGTATTGTTATGCTGACCCAGTCAAGAAATGGCAAAAAGATTCACCCCAAATGGTTGAGCCTAACTCGTGGGGTCATAGATGGCATAGTTGATTTAGAAGGAATTGACCACAAAAGCTATAGCGCTGAGTCCAGAAGCAGAACCAGTGTCACCAAATCAATCTGATGGTATCTACATTTAGGCCTGCAAAATCATAACAGTTTGAATTGCTGCAGTCACCCAAACAGAGGCCTGTTAAGGAGAACTGAGAAGAAAATGCAGAAAAAATTAAAATGTGTCTTTCAGCTTTCCCCAGTTAGGGGTCGCCACAGCGGAACTCTGGTCCGCTAATGATTGGCAGTTGATATTTACATACCGGCTTGCCAGGCCTGACGCACAACCTTCAACGAAGGTACGCCCATTCACGCATGTCTCCACGCAGAAGACGCTCTAGCTGAGAATCAAACCGGACAGCGTCTTACTGTGAGGTGACAATACTACCGCAGCACCACCACTGCGGGTCGCAGAAAAAATTAAAATAACAGCATAAAATAAATGCCTTTGCCTCCACTGGTACCAGAGGTGGATGACAGGAGGAAAATTTCCTGCAACACCTTCAGAAAAGCCCTCACAATCATCTTGTAGTCTTCATCCAATGTAAAAGAACAGCAATAGTAGAAATTTATGGGCCTGTCTGGAAGTGGTCCAGATTACAGACTCTTACAGACCTGTATAAAAGAAACAGAGAAAACACCCATGTCTGACCTGTCTAAATGGATATTCAACTAATATTACAGGCATCCTGGTAACTCCCCCCCATAAAGGAGTGGTTACAGAAAATTTAGAAAATTCTTCCACCTTGGATTATTTAGTAACTGATTGAAAAAAAAACTATTTAGAAGTATAGCTTTCAGCTGTGTTTTCTGTCTATTATTTCTTTATCTTTGTGGTTAGAAAAATCCAAAAGTGTAGGCTCTGTCCTTGAGTCCAATAGTGTCAACCCAAAGACTGTTCTCAAGGTCAAGTCCCTTCAGGAGTGGATGCACAACTACCCTTAAGACTTTTCAAAAGAAGGTTATTATTTCAGTCCTTTGTAATCTGGGGATAGAAAGAAGCACAAATGCCACATTTCTATTCAAAGTGCTCCTCACATAGCCAGATAGCAAAAAGAGTGTGTCTGTTCTGGGCATTTTTTGTTGCCACATTAAGTACACTTTCTAAATGCATGACTATCCACAGTCAAAATATTTTTAGAAAGTACAGACAAGAGCCAAGGAATAAATGTAACATAAACTACCCAAAATCTACAAGAGACAGCAACTGATCTAGAGAGCTTCAATACTAGAAAATATTAACATCTAATAAATGACAGATTAAATGTATGAACTAACAGTTTAATAGAAAGTAAAAAAACATATTGTGTAGAATGCAAAGGCCAAAGGGAGAGAAAGCAATACCGTGCAAAAAAGAAATCAGATGGACTTGACCTGATTTGTAGATTGGAAAGCTGCAAAAATAGTAATTCCAATCAAAAAAGGATGTGATAATTGCAAAATTCAGCAATGTTTTACACAAAGTAGTTAACTTTAAAGCAAAGTTGCCTGAAAGCATCCGTCTCCAATAGAAACATGATGAGCAGCAGGAGACCTGGACAGGAAGCGAGATGGCAAGCCATTTTGGGCAAAGAGGATGGAGTAATACCCTGAAAAAGGTTTAGATGCTGAGCTGACCGGAAATGTGATTTCACTCATACTGCTTGATGAAGATGGACCTCCTTACACCAGATAAAAAAATTTCAGGACATGATTAAGAAAACATGAATAGTTATGATCAAATCTCTGATCATAAACAAACTGTTACATGTTCAAGAACCAGGTGTCAGGAAATTCACCTCTAGAATGGAACAGAGAAGCTAATGAGGTGAATCATAACATTCATTTCAAGAACAGATAACTGTATAGTTAAGATCATAGAAATCTGATCATAATTCATTGCACCACATGGAGCTTTACCTGCTCTGCGTACTAAGTGTAGGAATGTTAGATGTTGGGAAGTGTGCCCAGACACATGCCCTACCCCAATCCTGCCTCCAGTAACAGGCGAATTGAAACAAGCAACTTTGTCTCACACCCCATATTTCCTCCTCTTGTGTCAGAGGCACTAAAGCTCAGGACATCTGGATCACAATCAGGGCTCCATCACTCTGTTCCATGAAGTCTGGCTATTGTATATAAGGAAGCTGCAGTTACATTTGTTTTGTGTACATATATATGAGATCATAGGTTAAAGGTTCATAACAGGCTGTTGATCCAGCAGATCATTTGTAGCCTAACCAATGATCTCACAAATTTACCAAGACATTAATTAATGCCAAGTTAGTTATGTGTACTTATATCTGTGTCACTGTGTGTAATACTAATCAATGACTAAGCATAGATACTCTACACACTTAAAACACACATTCACACACCTGCCTTTACCTACCTATTTCTTACATACACGCATACACACTTCTACCTACTTCTTACATCAACAGACTCCGAGTCCTACCTACCTATTTCTTACACACACACACACACACACACACACACACACACACACACACACACACACACACACACACACACACACACACACACATCTCTTAAACACTTAAACTCACACATGCACACGCCTACCTTTCACTTCTACATTCATCTGCTCAGTTCAAACGTCCTCTTGAATTCAAATTTCCAGTAGGCACGAAAGAAAAGGACGCAAACCATCAGTGACGCACAGACACAGAAGACGAAAACAGGTTGCAAACACCTGTTGCGTCTGTGCGACTGGACGGGATGCAAAGGGCGTTCTTAAAGAGGAACGCCCTTTAAAAAAAACTTTTTTTATTTAAATTAATTTCTCGGCCAGCTGGTTCCAGGGGGGTGCAAGTGCACCCCCTTGCACCTGCCTGCGGCCGCCCTTGGTTGTATGGCTGTTGTAGGTAGGTTTTGTGTTCTTGTTACACTTGGGCTCCAAACCAACTACTCTACATTAAGGAGGTGTTTTTCTGCACCCTTGTGGCAAAAATGTGCAGATCAACTGCATTTAACTGTTTTACTGCATTAAGTGGTGCCTTTTGACTGTTTTTTTCTGTCTATGCCTGTTTCATTATCTGCACTTGTTTTGTACTGTAATATTGCTTAGACAGCATAGACTAGATCCAGACTTACTGAATCTCACCTACGTTTGATACACTTGAACTCAAATCCAGCCATTTTACATTAAGAAGGGCTTCCCTGCACCCTTGTGGCAGAAGATTGGGGATATAGACTTGCCTGAGCTGGGGATTGCTGGTGGAAGGATTATTGTGTGATTTCCTATTGGCAGACTAGTTTAAAACTTTTTAATTTTGCCTATATGTAAGCCTCATGTTTGCATGGATTTTGGCTCAATTAACTGAAACTGCTCTGCTTTTAACATCCTTTGCCAGAAATCTAGAGTGTTTCTGCTTTAATTCAAGCCATCCAGTGCTAAGAATAATAAATTAAGTTTATTTTGAGCTTTATCTGCACTTTTTCAACTGCATTTAACTGTTTTACTGCATTAATTGGTGTGTTTTTGACTGTTTTTTTTTCTGAGCCTGCTTCATTACCTGCACTTATTTTGCACTGTAATATTGCTTAGATAGCATAGACTAGATCCAGACTTGCCAAACATAGCCTGCTTTTTATACACTTGAACTCAAATACAGACATTTTACATTAAGAAAGGCTCCCCTGCACCCTTGTGGCAGAAAACTGTGAATATAGCCCTGTCTGAGCCGGGGATTGCTGGAGGAAGGATCATTGTGTGTTTTCCTATTGGCAGACTAGTTTAAAACTGTTTAATTTCATCTGTATATAAGCCTCGCATTTGTGTGTAGCTACAACTGCACAATGATTGTTAGTGGTGCCCTGTATAGTAGCAAACTCCTAGAAACTATTTTTTCCCTATACATTTATCAGTTGATCCCTCCCATGCTTCTCTGCTGCACTGCAGGCAACTCAGCTGTACATTGCTGCACTGCAGGCAGCTCAGCTGCACACTGCTGCACTGCGGGCAGCTCAGCTAAGCACTGAGCAGCGTCACCAAACTCCTTCACCCCTAATCCTCAACAGAATAAATCCCCTTGTTTAGTTAGTCAAGTTAGTCCTAGAACAAAAGCTAGCTAATCCAACTTGCCTACACCCCAGCTAGTACTTATGGTTTAACCTGCTACAATGGACAGCCAGTTTCCCAACATTTCACCAGCTAGCCTAATTGATATGGACATCCTATGGCAATATAGTAATTGCCTCATGTATACTGACAACCACGTGCTCCTAAAGCAAACAAATACAGTATATGAGAGTTGTAACTATACCATAAAGCTGCAATCAATCCTCTCATGTAACAATAAACAAGACATCAAACAGGTTGTCAGCACACACACATCTCCTCTCATACAAGACAAGGTGAAGTCAAATAGACCCACCTATACAGAGGTTCTCACTGAGAGCCTACCGAAGGACCAGAGACCTCCCAAGAGCAAACAGATCACACATACTGGAACACGAACAGACCCCACATCACATAGCAACACACATACAAGTGTCTCAACAAATAAGTCCCTAAGGCAAAATACCTCAGAACCTAATGTCCTGGTCATAGACGATTCCATAGTGAGACACACAGATATCCCGCTCACCAGGCTGGACAAGGAGAAAGTCACAGTTAGCTGCTGTCAGGTGCCAGGATCTGTCAAATCACACATGCACTCAAGTCATTCAACAACAATTACCGTTATGACTCTTTCATAGTACATGTTGGAGTGAATGACTTGAGACTTTCCTCTGTGGACTATATGAAGAGAGACATGACTAAACTCTCAGATTATGTGTCCCAGGTAGGTATGTCCCTAGCACTAAGTACCATTTTACGTTCACCCAGGATGATGTCACAATACTGACAAAAAAATGATTGACTTCGACAATTGGCTTAGCTTCTGGTGTCAATCCAAGGGGATCCAGTATCTGTCAGCCTGGGAAGACATGATCAACAGACCATGCTGCTTTGCCAGAGATGGTCTTCACCTGCCTCCTCTAGGCTTTTATATACTGGCAAAGATGCTTGCCTCCCCACATAATGCCTTTTTTAGGCAATGTCAAAACAAATAAATTCCTGATGTAAAGAAATCCACTCGAGACAAACTCAAGGTTGTGCTGCTTAATGCTAGGAACCTCAACAGACAATTGTACTCCCTGGAAGCACTCCTTACCTTGGAATATGCTGACATCTGTGCAGTCACTTAGACTTGGTCCAAGGCTGCAGAGAGCACCCCAGCCATGCAAAGCTACAATGCCTTCGACACATTCAGACCCCAAAACGAGCATGAAAGAACCAAAGGTGGAGATGTATCCATCTTCATTAAATCCAAATACACCTTGAGACTCGTTAAACAGTATTATTCATTAGAGCTACTCCGGATACAATTAAATGTAGGTTAAACACCCTACCACATGATCTCTAACTACAGGTCCCCCACCATGAACCAAGAGAAACACACCATCTACCTAGAATTGCTAGAATCAGTCCCTGTACAGCCAAACACTTTGGTCATGGGAGATTTCAACTATCCTGACATAGACTGGACAACATACATGAGCAGAAATGTGATCACCCTGAGATTCCTGGACTTTGTTAATTCAAATGCTCTGGAAGAGCAAGTCTGCACCCCTACAAGGAGCTCGATTATCCTGGACCTGGTACTCATCATCATGGTGGGGGGAGGTTACTGCACTACCCCCTGTATGTTGCCCTCCTTGGTGTCATCAAGCCATAAATCTGTCTTGTTTGAAGTAAAGATCAGACTGGATACCCCCACCAGAGAAAATAAACTGAACATTTTCTCCAAAGCAAACTTTAGCCTACTAAATGAGGGTATAAAAGTTTCAACCCTCCCCTGCTAACACAGCCAACAATGACTCCTATGCAGGGGAGTATACACATACCCTGTGTAGACATTTAAACAACTATATAGACTAAGCTGTACCTGTCAGGATCAAAACCAGGTCCTCCTGAAGAAACAGGCCACCCTAGTGGACCGCAAGTATAAATAGTTTATATAACAAGGAAGAATAGCCAAGAAGAAGAAAGAACTTACTCACCAGAGGAAGAATACTCTCCACAGTTTGAACAAGCAAATCAAATACCTTATAAAGTCCTCTAAAGCCCATTATGAGACTAAATTAGCATCTCTAGCTAAAGACAATCATAAGGCTTTCTTTAGCAATGTCCAAAATCTTAAAGAGAATGCCCAGTTATGTGCCGAACTGATTATCAACGGTACTAGTCACACTGAGCCTGAAGAAATTGCCAACCTGCTGGTGGACAGATTTGGTGCAAATTTCACCCCCTGTTCCCACCAGACACACCCTAAAGCAACCCTGACACCAGTCCACTACCTAGTATCGCCAAAGAGCAGGTCATATCCGCCCTCTCCAAGGCCAAAAACACAGCTTCCACGGGACCATAAAACATCCTAGGCTGCTTACTAAATAGTCTAAAACAAGACCTAGCAGAACCGCTTGGTGCTCTCTTCAACCATAACCTGAGCATTGGCTTTGTTCCAGTAAAGTGGAGAACAGCATCAGTAATCCCCTTACACAGGGGGTCCATCAACTGACCCTTGAAACTATAGACCCATAACCCTAACTAGGCTTATCTGCAAGGCCATGGAAAGAATCATCATGGACCTTATCAACAAGGGCATAGGCAACCTACAAACTCTTGACCTGACCAAGTTTGGCCTCATTAAGGGTAAGTCTTGCTTATTAAACCAAGTGGACTTCTTTGAGAATGTCACCAAAGCCCTGGATGAGGGCAAAGCAGTACATACTACCTATCTTGAGTTAGCCAAAGTCTTTGACACAATCCCCACTCAGGTATCATTGAAAAACTTTCCCAGCTTGGGATTAACCCATCCATCACTAGATGGGTAGCAAACTGGCTCATTGACAGAATGTATATTGTCCAAGTTGATGATTCCACCTCCACCACTAGACCTGTTACCAGTGGTGTACCACAGGGCTCTATGCTGGGACCTCTGCTATTTGGAATCTACTTCTCAGATGTCCAGGTGAAAGTAGATGGCCTGTGGCTTACTAAGTTTGCAGATGACTGCAAACTATGTGCAATCATGGAGTCCTCCAACAATGTTAACATATTACAAAGATGCTAACATAGACTAATGATTGGTGCCAGTCACAGTTGAAAACTAAATGCAAAAAAGTGTGTCATTATCCCCTTTAGCAAAGAAGTGGCCCCTGCAAATTACATTATAGATAGCACTCCCCTCAAACTCAAACACTGTGATGAGAGACTTGTGAACACAGGTTGACAGCAATTTAAACTTTGATCAATATGTCTCCACAGTTGTAAGGAAAGCCTTCTACATTGCACATCTCATAAATAAGGACATTGCATCCAAGACTAAGGATGTTGTAACTCCTCCATACTCGACCCTCATCAGACCACTAATTGAGTACAGTGCTCCCTTTTGCATGTACCTCACCAGACAACTGCAACAAATGGAGAGACCACAGAGGTTTTTAACCAAGAAAATTGAGGGCCTCCAAAACATGACCTATACGGAAGACTGAAAGCCCTGTCTCTGTACTCTGTATCCTACAGGCTGCTGATAGGAGATATGTGCCTGGACTACAGAGTGATCTCTGACCCTGCCATAATGGAAATGCTGCATGTCCACAAATCAAATGGGACAAGAGTCACTTGCTCCAGGGAACTCAACCTAGCCTGTGACATAAGCAGAACATGTTGGACAGACAGATATGTATCTCAGAGAATGATGCTCCTCTGGAATAAACTAGCACTTCATGTGAAGCAGAGCTCCTCAATGACCCTATTTAAGGGCAACCTTGACAACTGGCTGGGAGACCATAAATTCACCCCGGGGGTGGCACCTATGTCCCTCATGGACAGGGGCAGTTGGTGCTAATCACTGATTCGGTCTGCTAACAATGACCATCTAACCATGATCAACTAGGGAACAAGGGTATTACATGACTAGGCTTGTTAAGGCCCTAGGGCCATTAGCCTAGTAATGTCCTATGAACCTAAGATGTGAACAGTGATTCAGTGATGTCTATCTTTATATCCATGTGTCCACAAGAGTCAGTGCTCATGGCTGTGCTTTAGACTCTGTTAATAGCCACCTGCCAATCAATAGCACGGAACTTTCTCAAAATTTCCATACCTTTCAGGTACACATCTCCTTTCACAACCCAAATTACTGGTTTCACAAATAGAAATCCAGTCAATATACCATCAAGTTGGTGGACGTACTGAAACCTCTAACCACATTCTCTGGAAGGAAGTGTTGTAACTAACGTACTGTGGTCCTTAAGAAATCCTTAAATCTAACCCTTAGATCTAAGGCTTGCTCAATACAAAATCAAATTATAATCACTGTTAATTTTCACTATTAGTTTTGCTAGTCACTGTAATTGCTTTGGCATTATTGAAATATTGTTCTGCATTAAAAGAGACTGATATTTATCAAGTCACAAAAAGGTCTCTTTTTATTATTATATCATTATTACATTTTCAAAAGTATCCACGGTGGTGCAGCGGTAGCGTTGTTGCTTCACAGCAAGAGGTTCTCCCATTCTATTCTCTGCTGGAGTACGGGGAGTGCCTTCTGTGTGGAGTCTGCATGTCCTCCCCGCGGTTGGGTGGGCGTTCAAAAGACATGCGTAAATGGGCGTGCCTTAGTTGAAGGTTGAACGTCGAGCTGGCACCTCGCCATTCGTGAAAATCTACTGCCAATCATTAGCAAACCGGAATTCCGCTGTGTCAACCCCTAACCAATAAAAGCCAAAAGACAAACAACAACAATTACATTTTCAAAAGTCTGGGAATTATAAGAGGTGTTAATATAAAGCATGTCCTTACCTTTTAGAAAGTGGAATAGTCTCCTTTAAAACAACTACACTACATGCACACCATTTATTTGATGATTTTTCTGATATGACAAGTTTTATTGATTCTTTGCATCCATTTATTAGTATTCTATAGCGCATTCTCTTCTCAGAATAAATGTACATTAACAATATTGCCATGACATTCGAACATGTACACAGGGTAAGAATACTAGTAGAGATTAAAGGATAAACTCTAGAATGTGCCCTGCTTTTTAAGGAGAATGGGCGGCTGACATTTTGTGAGGCTAGGCAATAAGTAACACCATACTTCGGACAACACAAGAGGAGGAGTTGGTAAGAATATGGTGAAAAGGATTTAACGAATGAAATGAACAAGCAAATTATTTGTTTTGGTATGTCCTGAGAAATAAAGGTAAATCTTTCAGGTGCAGAAACTAATGCAAAGACTACTGGATGAATCAATGACAATGTCAAAGTTCATGAAATTATAAGGTTGATTGACAGTACTTTACTTAAAATAATGAGCATTTAATGTAGATGACATTGCAATGGGTCATTTCAGAAACCAGAGGCTATAAAAAGTGTCTGAATTTTAACAATAATAAGAACAAAGAAACTGAATGTGTTATACTTTTAATGGGCTCATAAGTACAATGATTTTTTTTTGCAAACAATACACTAACTCTCTTGTGTTTTTATTCTTCTGTCTAAAGAACTTCCATTGATTCAGATATTTAATTTAGCATTTTTTAGACAGTAGAGAAACCAGTCAATGTTGTCTACTGCGCTGGCCCTATGCTAGTAACATGGAAAAATATATCAGTGACAGGTAAAGGGCACATACCCCATGTAATCTGTATACTTTCTCATCTGGTGGATATCATAGCTATACAAATGAATTTACCATCAAATTCCTCTCACAACCATAATGACTACTTTATGTTTGGCCAGTGCATTCTTAAATATATTTTCTCATCAGTTGTTCACTTTGTACTTTAGAACCTCTTCTGCAATGCTACTCTGTGAATTTATTCCATTAAAACAAATTATTCTTTAAAATTTCTGTCCTCCTTTTGTTTAAGTTACGCCTTTTTTTTTTGACGCGTGGCACCCTCTTGGAGTTTTCTGGTTCCATTAAAGTGCATAAACATTCTTCTTGTCATATGTCTCCATCCTCTTACCAAGGCATGAACATGTTAAAGTTTGTTTACAGCACTGGCATTAGCATCATTCCCTTTTTCCCATTTTGTACGTGAGGTTGGGGTGTCACATCAGCAGTGACCTTCACCTAGAGTTGATCTACATACATGTACATTCTCTTCATATAGCTTCACAGTCCATGCACCATTGTCAATGCCTTCCTCAGAACTGCCTTCTTTCTTTCTATGCTTTTCAGAGATTCTCTAGAGCTGCAATAATGCTTTAGATAAGGTCTTAAAATAGTTTCTGTAGAGATGCAACAGCTTCCCCTTTCTCACAGCTTATAGTGTCAGTGGTACAACAGATGGCACACCTGCCTTTGGTGCAGAAGGCTGTGGGTGCTATTGTTGGTTGATTTCTTTGAAACTGTCACCAAGGCCCTCGATGAGAGAAGGTCAGTACATGCAGTTTACTTTACCTTGACATGGCCAAGATCTTTGACACAATCCCCCACTCGGGCATCATCAAAAAGCTAACACAACTTGGTATAAATCCCTATCTTATCAGATGGGTGGCCAACTGGCTCACCGACAGCACCCTCAAAGTCAAAATAGGCACTTCCACCACTGATAGCAGACCTGTCACTAGTGGAGTTCCCCAGGGATCTGTCCTGGGACCCCTACAGTTTGGCATCTACTTCTCAGAGGTCCAGACAAAGACAAAAGGCCTGTGGCTGACCAAGTTTGCGGACAACTGTAAGTTGGGTGCTGTCACTGACAGTTTTAAGTTTTAAATTTTAAATTTAGAGGTATTGACCATGTTGAACCTGGTAACAGAGGGGGTCATTTTTCTTTGTTGTTAGAGAAATTAGAGCTGATATGGCAAATCAAACTGAATGCCTTTACATACCCAGGCTTGAATGAAGCTTGCTCTATCACCTGTTTATTAAAACTTAAAAGCTTGTTAAGATAAATAGATCAAACTTTAGTTTTTAAGGAACATTTTAACAAGGCATGTATGTTGTTTTATATGTTGTCACTATTCTTGTGTAAATGTGTGCAGACTTTGTTGTTTTAAACTAGCACATTTTTTAAACCAGTGCACTTATTTATAGGATTCTTTAGGAACGATGAAATGCAAGAAAGATTCAGAATGCATAGGGTTAAGCCTAACTTAAGCATTTAAATGCAGTTAAGAAGCTGAGTTTGATTATAGGTCAAAAATACATCACATGAGAAGTTTGAATTGTTATAAATGATGCTTTGTACTTTAAACCTGTTTATTCTGATGAAGTTCTGTATAGTACTTGAATGAAAAGTGCTTCGATAAATTTGTGGACACTACTATTCTTCAGTGGAGCCTTCCTGTTATTTGCTGTCATTGACTCCCCAAATGATTTTTAACATACTGCAAAAGGGTCTCAAAGCAACTAATGACTGGTGCCACAGTCATGGCCTCAAGCCAAATGCAAAAAAATGTATCATCATACCATTTGACAAAAGCAAGGCCCCTACTGATTACCACATCAACAGCAATCCCCTAAACACACAACCTGTGGTGAGACACCTGGGTACTCAGGTTGATAACAATCTCACATTCAACCATCATGTAGTGGCAGTGGTCAGAAAAGCCGTTTACTTGGTTCACCTGATACGTAAACAGATTGTATCCAGAAAAAAGGAGGTTAATTACTTCTCTATACTCCTCCCTCATTAGATCAATAATTGAGTATAACGCCTATTTGGTATGTACCTCTCCAAACATCCGCACCAACTGGAAAAGCCGCAGAAATACCTCACAAAGAAAATCCTTGGCCTTCAACATCTGTTCTATGCGGACAGGCTCAAATCACCATCACTCTACTCAGTAGTGTATAGATTGCTCAGAGGTGATTTGTGTCTCCCCCACAAGGCAATCTCGGACCCCACCCTACTAGAGATGCTCCATATACTCCTCGCATAATACCCGCTCAAAAGGGCTGAATCTAATATGCAACATCAACTAAACCTGCTGGAGAGACAGGTTTGTCTCCCAGAGGCTGCCCCGTCTCTGGAATAGACTTCCCTTACATGTCAAACAGAGTACCTCGCTGACCCTCTTCAAGCACAACCTTGATGAGTGGATGGGAAACCAGAAATTTGACTCAGGGGTTCCACCTGTGTCCTTCAATGACAGGAGTGACAGGTGCTGACTGAGGTTTCTTTTATAGGTTCATAGGTTAGTACTAAGCTAACTGCCCTTGTGAGCCATTTTAAGCCTAGCCAGTTATCCCTTGTGAGACTCAGACCCTGAACCTTGTGTTTGTAAGACAAACACCTTAACCATTAGGCCACCCTCCCAACTGTAAGGGCCCCAGAGCCATTAGTCTAGCAATCTAGTATGATCCTATGATCCTATAACACTTAATTTTTCATTGTACTCTGTATTTTCTTAATTATTCCATATAGATGGGTCATCATGTGATGCAACCACATTCAGTTCAGTTTTCACATTTATTGTTAATATTCCCCAATTAACTGTGTACTTTTTTCTTTATATTAGTTTATATTTCTCTGTAATTGATCTGATCTGCTAAATTTCTAATGTCTCCAGCCAAGCTCCTTTTTATCTTTTATATGACCAGTATCTAAAATATCACCTCTATGCAGATCTAAGTGCCACCTGTAAAATTACCTACTTTTCCTTCCAGACAAGTGGAAATCTTACTTTCAAAGAAATCAGAAAGGATTATATATAGTACTAAACTGTGCAACAAATCACTAGCAGCACTATTCTGCTCAACAGGGACACCATTTACTGTCAACTTTTGTGTCTTGTTATCCCCATGTATCTTCCTTCAATGGATTACAAACAAAGAATTTGACCTCATTCAACCCTTTAACCTTCAACAATATTCTAAAAACAACAGATTGGCATTTAATAAAAATCCTCCCTCTTGACAAAGCTGTTGATTACTTCAACACCATCTTCGTGAATACACTAAATAGCCTCGCACCTCTACGTGTACAGAAGTTCAAAATAACCATGCCCCTTGGTTATCCAAGCCTACTCGACTTCTCATGCATGCCAGAGACAAAATATGGAAGCTATGGCAAGCACACAAAAAATCCCAGACCTAATAAACTTCAAACAAATTTGCAACTAGGTTAAAAAAACTAGTCAACAAAGATGAAAAAGAACATTACCTAAAACTTCAGTCTAATCACAAACAGAACCCAAAGGAATTCTGGAATTCCGTTACCTCATTACTTAATCCAGGCAAAAAGAAAAAAAAAAAACAACCCCTACCCTCACCCTGACAAATGTACTGAAGAAATAGCTCTCCTTTTTAATACCTTCTTTATCAACTCCATAGCTGACATCACAACAAAATTTTCTTAAACAAACAAAAAAGAGACTTGACTATATTTACCAAAAGTATAAACTAATCAAGAATCTCGACACTATTTTTACTATGTCTAATCTTAAATCCATTTAACTACAAATGTTGTGCAAGTGATGCAATTGTTGTAATATCATATTGTTTATATTATTCTGTCATTATAACTGTGTACTAGTGTATATGCTACCTCTACTTACTGTTTTTATCACTGTATTTTATACTGTATTTACTACTGATTTTTTTTTTTATTATTGTCTGCTATGTTATTACTATATGAAGCTTTTCTCCCTGTCCTCCACCGAAAATGGGCAGCCTGCCCAATTGGACATCTTCCTGGTAAACAAATGTAAAATAAATGAAATAAATAAACATTACTCCACTTGCCACACCTCCACATCTAGATCACTCACTCACTTTCCCTCCCTTACTAACACCCAACACTCACAAAAGCCAATACCCACTCCTCTTCCACCTTTACTCTAAAGCCCACCCAATCTCAACTATAAAAAGACTACTACTTAAGCTAAAACCTTGCTCCAATGCCCCTGATGACCTATCCTCAGAACACCTAAAAATTGCTGCTGACAGTATCACTTACCCCATAACCATACTTATTAATAGAGCCATCCTTGAGTCCTATGTTCCAAAAACCTGGAAAAAGGCTTTCATTCTCCCTCTACATAAAGGTGGCAATAATACTGATAGCACTAACTTCCCTTCCCCATTGAAATTCTTTCTCCTATCTCCAAAATCTTAGAAAAATGCATCAATATTCAACGTCTCAGCTATCTTCTTGACAACCAAATATTTTCAGCCGCACAACATGGCTTCAGACCTAGCAATAGTACTACAACTGCTCTTCTCTCTTTTATGGGCACAGTCAACAGGGGTAATAATGCTGGCAAAATTGTCTCTGCCCTCTTCCTTGACCTGTCCAAAGCATTCAACACTGTTTACCACCCTTTACTTATCACCCACCTCTCTAAGATTGTTTTTTCCCTCCCCACACTAAACTTGTTTTCTAGTCACTTAAATGAAAGACAACAGGTTGTCAGGTGGCAAAACTCTCTCTTCTTTCCTCAGCACCCCTACCAGTGTTTCCCAAGGATCTATACTTGGACCACCTCTATTTAGCATATTCATAAACAATTTCCACTCAACACTCTATCTCAAGGATCTGTCTGTCATTCAGTATGCAGATGACTCTACTATTGTCTGCTCTGCCAACTCCATATCTGATCTATTTCAATTAACTCAAAAGGCCTTCTCCTCCACTGAAACTTGAATGTATAACAACCACCAAGCCCTGAACCCAAATAAAACCAAAATCATACTATTCACCCCTAAGAAAACAACCCCCTTAAATAAAACTGAGTTCACCATCTATTCTCATAGTAAGTCTTTAATCGAAGTTATCAACCACACAAAGCTCCTTGGAGTTACTATCAATGAACACATGAAATTTGACCTGCATATACAATACAACATTCACAAAACACATTTTAAACTTGGAATCTTCTATAGACATAATCACTTCCTAAGCCCATCCACAAAAATAACCCTAACCACAACATACCTACTACCCTCTCTCATCTATGGTGCCCATCTACTTAACAATATCCAAAGCTCCTCTAAATCCAAACTTGAGACATGCTACAATAACATTGTCAAATTTGCAAGCAATTCTAAATATTCCACCCATCACTGCACTCTTCTTAAGTCACTTGAAATGGCTAGCACTACCAAACTCTCTCTCCTACATGCAACTAACCACAGTTCACAAAATACCCTTTAGGCCCCCCCCAGACTGTCCTGCCCTAAGCTCAATATTCAGACACTACCATCCAAACAGGCCGCTTAGATCAGATGCTCTTGCAGGTTCACAAACCTAATCTCCCACTCAGCCATCTTCTTTATTCATTTTCAATAGCCAAGAACTGGAATGCTCTGCCTCTGTCCATTAGAACAACTCAAAATCCCTCCTCTTTCAGAACTTTCCTTCATAACCACCTGTCCTAATTTTGGAAGTGTACCTGCACCAAGCCCCCCTAGAATATGCATGCCACCCTATTTCTTGTCAACCTTATTTTTTTGTGTGAGGTACTACTACTGTAGATAGTGATTATAGAGACAGTATAATATGTAGGTCCTCACTTTATACTGATTGTTCATATTATACTATTGTACATTTCTCTCATGGGTTTTTACTCTACATTTTGTATATGCTTATTCTTTGTAATTCAATTTTTTTTTTGTAATTCAAACTGTTAATTACTTGTACTGTAGAGCTTTTCTCCCTGGGCCTCCACACTGAAAATGAGTTCTCTTGGCCCAGTGGACTTTCTCGGTAAACAAAATGCAAATAAATAAATAAAATAAATAAATTACCACCAAAACTACAATCAAAGGCTATATACTTTATTAGCCTTTATATATTTCTGCCTGCATATTTCTAAAATCTAACTAGGTCATAACCACAGTCCCCTGTGGTCTAACAAATATCTACCATATCTTTCCTGCTAAGAATTAATTTTGTCCTGGGACCTGGGACCCACTGGCCTCTAGATACTGAGCATTTCCTTTCGTCAGAAGTAAGTCCAAGGTTTCCAACCCTACCTATCCCATTTTCTCCATCAGAATGCCTAACAGTGTTAAAGAGTGGTGCTCAGGAAGTTACACTTTCATGAAGATGGCAGTGATAGGGTGACTACCACAGAGTGTAAGGGAAAGGACATAAAAGTGAACAAAAACTCCGACAACATTACAAAAATATGATAATGGGGGAATGATGATGCCATAACATGGAATGGCATAAAATACAAATGACAGAGAAAATACTAATGAGACAGTGGGCAGAAGTGTTTATGCCACCGTATGTGATTCATAATCCCTGGAGCAGTGATAGGATAATGAGAACAGAGGGCGGAGACAGGAGGAGGGTGGAATGAAGCACAGTGAAAAGCAAAATGGGCCAATTGGATAACAGCAGCAGAACACCAAGAAGATGCACATTGAGGGAAGATTAAGGAGAACCCAGTCCCATGGTACAAAGTTATGAAGCCCTGAATGTGACGCAGATGACTCATGTTCAATTAGCAGTGTGAGCACTAGAGGGAGTGGGGTGGGGAGGATGGGCATTAGTGAACATTGTCAGCTTATCCATCCTGGGGGAGGGAAGTGGTTCAGGTTTGTTACTTGTGTGGCACTGAGATGAAGCAGTTGGGGTTGCACATGGGGAGCTTGAGCCTGCAGAGCAAGTGATGTGTAGGAAGTGGGAGTTGCACATGTAGGGAGGTATGCCAGCTCCACATGGTCAGCAGTATGCACATGTAGGGAGGTATGCCAGCTCCACATGGTCAGCAGTATGCACATGTAGGGAGGTATGCCAGCTCCACATGGTCAGCAGTATGCACATATAGGGAGGTATGCCAGCTCCACATGGTCAGCAGTATACACATGTAGGGAGGTATGCCAGCTCCACATGGTCAGCAGTATACACATGTAGGGAGGTATGCCAGCTCCACATGGTCAGCAGTATGCACATGTAGGGAGGTATGCCAGCTCCACATGGTCAGCAGTATGCACATGTAGGGAGGTATGCCAGCTCCACATGGTCAGCAGTATGCACATGTAGGAAGTTATGCCAGCTCCACATGGTCAGCAGTACTTAAGGAGCTCTAGTGAGCTACCCATGGATTAGGAGCTCCATGATGAGGGGAGAAGACTCTACCATGTCTGTCAGTTTATCCTGCTTCCTGTTACCTGGCTCTTGTCTCTCTGGGAGAATGAATGGGCTGACGGTACCCTCCAGATGAGAAACAAGTTTGCCTAGGCTTGAGCATGCCTGGCTGCCACTCCTAAGAGAGTAATGACATGGCTGGTTGGACAAAGAAAGGGAAGCCATGGTCAAGCTCTATTGGATAGGAAGGAGGAAAAGAAGAGTTTAGGAATGGAATTAAAGTGGAAAAATTATGTTTTGTGTTAACATAACATTTAAGAGTGTATGCTAGTCACCCTGTATGCTAAAGTGAATAATTAAAGGATAGAAATAGACTCAGAAGACACACAAATTTACCCAGTGTCTGTGTGTGTGTGTGTGTGTGTGTGTGTGTGTGTGTGTGTGTGTGTGTGTGTGTGTGTGTGTGTGTGTGTGTGTGTGTGGGGCTAAGAATGCTACATCTAGAAAACTATTTTTTATTTTTACATGTTAGGCTAACAGAGGAATTGTAGAATGGCAAAGAGTATGACGTGGTGAAAAAGAAAGTTATTAGATTGGTAAGTGGAACAGAAATGCTGAAGTTAGAGCAAGGGCACAAAGCAGTAAGCATTTACAGACTGCTCTGGAAGAGAGAGGGAAAGGAACAACTTTGATTTGGATTCATTACACATTTGATAAGAATGTAAGGGGGAATTGAGGAGGGAAGAAAATTGTAAGAATCGTAAATGAATGAGTTGCTTTGGATGAGACATTAAACTGACTCAGATGGATATATAAGAGTGAGTGGCCCTTATCAAAAAGAGTGGGGGAATTTCCCTGGTGTCATGGTCATATTTCCCATAATCAGTATAATTAGATGCCTATCGTGAGTGTGGTCAACAAAAACAAATATAAATAAATAAATAAATAAACATGATGATTTAAGCATAGCTTAAATGCACACTACTCTTAAAATGCTGCTTGACCTCATTCTAGTGCATTTTCCTCCATGCAACATGAACTCTGTATTGTTACATACAAATAAATAAAGAATGACTTGGCTGTTTTCACTTTATACAGCATTTTTATTCTGTTTAGCTTCCTCAAAGCTGTTTTTTGGTGGCAGTAGTGCCAGTCGATTTTCAGTTACTCAACATCCACTGCAGAAAGGATTGTGGGATAGGTTATGTAATATGTTATTACGTGGTCCTTCATTTGTCCCAGCTACATAATGGGGACATCAACTTCTTTGTATATGTCATGGGAACAGGAGCAAACTGTGTTTACCTCCTCATCTACTATCCTCCTGGCTAGGCTAGAGCATTCCTTCAAGAGATTGCCAACTTCTCTGTCTCCTCAAAGTGAGTATATCTAATTGGCTTGACCTGGGCGATTTTAGCATGCAGGATAATGAAGAGTCAGTGATCTTACTAAACCATTTCTCTGAATTGTGAAGGGATTTGTTTTTTTTTTTGTTCTGTTTTTTTCAGGAAAGAATGTTCCTTTGTAGTATATTAATATGGACATTCTCTGGATTTGGTATTCCAAAGAGGCGGGATGACAGTTGATTTGAAGGTGGATCAAGCTTCATAATCTGGCTGCTTTTTGATTTGATTTGTGGTTGAGTTGCCCTTAGTGTTGCCCTCAGATCTTGAGCTGGTACAGTTAAGGAAGCTTTGTGTTGCTGCTGTTCTGTCATGCACCAGCTGCTGGATAAACTTGCCTCTGTCTGTAATAAGGTACTAACATTTTCCTACAGTTACTTTAATCCACTTCAGGTATGCTTTGTTCATATCACAGTACACAAGTCCTGCTTTGATTCTTGACTCTGCACTCTAAGAAGGACAGAGTGGAGACCTGTGAAAAAATGGAGGTGCTCTCACCTTCTGAAGGACCGGCTTAGACTATATGCCTTACCTCTAACTTTCTTTGTTGAAGAATTAGGGAAAAACAGAGATAATGACAGACAAAGGCCATCAAAGCAGGTCAACCTTTAAATATTACTCTAATTCACTTAAAAAGTAACAGAAAAGGTTTTGCATCAACATGCATTTTCTGAAGTGTAAGAATTATGAAACTTTAATATCTGACATTATTGATGGACAACAGTTCTGGCAAAAATATGAGGCAAAATCAGGGGCATTTTGCAAAGTTTATGGACAGTTGAGAGCCAGACCTCTTTAGTGTACATATTTTGGAGGTATGTACCTATTTTCAGGCCTGATTTACACCTGTATAAGGTGTGCTTATTTTTGAAAGCATGTACCCATTTTCAGGCTTGTTTTATTCCTTCACAAAAATTTCTTAATCCTCCCAAGATTTATATAGCTGTACAGTACACAGAAAGCCACACTACATGACCAATCTACTAGCATCAACATTAATGTGAAGGAAGAGGACCCACATTTTACATCCCCCTTTCCAAAAGCAAAAATAAATGACCTTTCAATTATTTTTTTTTAATTTTATTTATTTGTTAAATAAATGCATTTACACACCTTTCCATCATTTTTTGCTATTCTCAGCTTTTAAATTTGCATTTCTAAGTAGTATCCCACAAGCTACTGGAAGTGGGAAGAGTTCCGTGCTGTTGCTGTTCAAATTTTATGCTGATTAGGTGTCCAGAGTTTTGGCTAGTTATACCTAATTTTCAAAAACCTTTATACCCATTTCCAATGCTGCATGAACATTATACTCATTAATAGTCTATTTTCAATGCTGGATGAATTTTATGCTCATTATTAATCAGAAATTTTCCAAGATAAGACAGTTTTCCCATCACGAGACCTCTCTGCTGCAGCTGATTGACAGGTGATGCTCTTCTGAGTGATTCATACGTTCATGGGTATTTACTAGGTTAATGACTACCATGGTCTTCATAAGCCTAGCCACAGAACCCAACCCAATTGTGTCCCTATGTATCATGGGCATTTATTAGGAGGGGTATGTTAGGAAGTTTCTAGAGGTTATGTGGAGGGTATGTTAGTTTGGGCATTGCTGCTTGCTTCTGTCTATCAGAGACATGGGGCCAGACCGGGGGTGAATTCCCGATTTCCCATCCATTGGTCAAGTTTACACTTAAATAGGGTTAGGGATGGACTATATTTTACATGGGTGGGAAGCCTGTTCCAGAACATGAGGATCCTGAGACACATACCTGCCTTGCCAACATGTCTTATTTATGTTACAAGCAAAATTGACAGGCAGTGCAGCCCAGTGTGTCTTGCCACTTAGCTTTTATCTTTGAAAAATACATGCTTTCAGCTCAGTTGTTTGCAGCTAAGCTTGGTCTTACTTGGATAATTTCACCCCATAATCTGCTGCCAGGGACTGACAGATGTATGGATGGTGTTGCTTCCTCTGGCTCCCTGTCACAGATATGAAAGACACATAAACAGAGCAAGTAAACATGAAATATAAATTCTCAAACCACACATATGCAAATGTGCAACTGTAGCTGGGTGTGTTGCTGCAGGCATGTACCTCTCATAGGACAACTTTGCCCCTACTACTCCAACCTCAAAATATACCAACTCCAAGATCACTGTACAAAGTATTTGTGAAACCCAAAATTCATTTATAGTACTCTGCAAGTCCAGACTTTGCAAAACACAGTGTTTGATAAAATGAAAAGCAAAATGCAAACAGAAAATGTGGTCCTAATGTAGAAACTGTATAGCAGATCAGTTGTTTTATTTATTTATTTTATTTATTGCATTTATTTACCGGGAAAGTCCACTGGGCCTGAAATGAGCCCATTTTCAGTGGAGGCCAGGGGAGAAAGCTCCACATTTAATTACATACAGAGAATTATTACACAAGAATACAGAGTATATAAGACAGTAGAAGCACATTAAATAAGATAATGATGACATAAAATAATATTGAAAATGAGATTGTATGTTGCCCATTTCTGTTCACTTTTGCAAGTAGGGATATTATAGTATAACATACTAGTTTGACAGTGTACAGTGTAATGGACATGCTACGCTGACAAAGCATGCAGCCTTTGGAAGTGAGTAGACAGTGGCATGCCAATTGCTAATTTACATGCTGCTTTCAGTGCAATTTAATTACACAATAGAAACCATTTGGTTTCATTAGTAGCATGCATTAATGCGGCATAAATGCTGTAAACTAGCAGTCCTGGGGCACGTATACATATGTTTGAATGCGCAAAATTCTCCTGGTAGCTGGTGTGGTCCTCATTAAGTGTAATTCAAATCCAAATGTGGCTCTAAAACTCTTACATTCATTTAGGTATATATACTATGCTTCAATTAAGTTAATTTAGCAACCTCATAACCTTAATTGTAGATATTCCTTAATGTATTATAACAGTAATAAAGAAACCAGTGGTGGACAAAGGCTGGCAGAACCATTTAGTTTACCTATTATCCTGACCTTTAAATTCAGCTGTAATATTTTCTTTATCCAATATACCTCCTCTTGCATCACATGACAGTATCTTAGATTATTTTCTTAAATTCTCTTACAATCCAAACACGTGCAGTTCCTTAAGGGAAAGCCTTTCAAGCACCAGCTATTATCAGTCTAAAAACATGATTGCTATTTATTTTAATGAATCTGTTTCCATTGTTTGCATATAGTAATATTGGTTCCTACCAGCATTTTTAATTATCTTGTTAACAGTTATTTATTGTAGCAGTAAGAGCATAACTACTAAAGATTCTGAAGACTGACTTCTGGTTTAAAGGTTTATGATGTAGCAGTGTGGCCATTTCAGTAACTCACACTTTTATCCTAGGTTGCTTAAAGACTGTATATGCTAGCAGCCACATCAGAACTACAAATGAAATGTGGGGAGCAACTAATGCCAGAAAGAAGTCACATTGTGGTAATCTGATAAATCAAGGAAATCCACTTTCTAATTTCTAGATATATCATTTTAGAATTAATTTTTTATTTTCTGAAGCATATCACTTATGCTATTGCTCGTGGTTTATAGTTCTGGGATATGTACAGCCTATACATTATGTATAAATTAAGAATATATATATATATATATATATATATATATATATATATATATGTGTGTGTGTGTGTGTGTGTATATATATATATATATATATATATATATATATATATATATTACAGCAAAGACTTTAGGTAAACTATATCCACTTTCACGATCTGAGCAATGTTTAAACTCTGTATAGCAGAATAAAGTTGGTGCAGTACTTAGAGGGTTGTATTTTTATTATTTTAAATGACATAGACAAGAGAATTGCATTCATGGAAAGTAATTAGTTATAGTCAGGTATAGACGGAGTTACATCAGCCAGTCTGCTTAGTGTATAAATTCCAGCGAAGAAGTTGTAGGAAGAGGCTTAGGGTAATACTTTCTCAAAATCAACTCAATTGTAATTGATAGTAATCCTGTTCTTGCATCTTATATACATTGTAATACACAAGGAATAATATTTAGTTAGAAAACACATAAAAACATTTTTCAGGTGCACAGGTGGGCAGAACCAAACAAATAAGTGCCCCCCACAATGAAACTAATAGGTGGGTGCTCACCTGGAATTTATATGACATTCAGGTGCGTTTCCTCAGCACTGTACGTGGTAGCACATTTGATTCCACAAAAGTAACATTATCAATCCGTAGCTCACTGAGCATTCATACAAAAGCTATTGAAACACGATTAGCTTGGTTTCCCTGAGAGGTGACTCTTAGGGAGGCATGGTAATAAAAGAAGTTACATTAAATATTAAAACTACTCAATCAGAATGCATTGGTTGTAGTTTCCTACTCATCATGGTACAATGCTCTTGATAGCATTCAGCAGTTTAAGCTAAAATATGCAAGGAAAAAAATAAACATTCCTAGAAAGCTGACAAAACTCTTACATAAAGAAAGTTAAAATGCAGACAATAAATAGCTCTGAGATTTAAGCGAGGGTCAGGCACAGAGACAATTAATAATAAGAACAAACGTGGCTCAAGTCCTCTTTGCAGAACTGAGTTGAAAGGCAGATAAGAAATGTAACTGAATATTTAATTCAGTATTAGAAAAGTCAACACACATGCCCCAGTTAAAACCTTAATATAATATTATTTATGAAAACATGAACCCACTTTCCAAGTAACAAATGAAAAACAAAACCAATGTGAATTAAATAAAACATGGTAGTGCTTAAAGTGGGGACTTAACACACAATGAAAACCAAGGATAAATAGTTTCAAACTAGCAACATAACAGTTTGCCAGGGTAAGCCATTGGATCCTGTGGTACTGAAAGAGTTCATACTGGTAACCATTTGAAATGCCAGGACCCACTAAAGCAAGTCCCAAAATGCAGAAACTGAATGGATGAAAGATCAGACTTACATATATAAAGTCCAAGATATCATTTCTTGAAATACAAGTTTTAAAGAGAAGAGCAATTTCTGAAATTCACTCCTCCTGTGTTTTCGGTCTTTTTTTCAGTTTTGTTGACACACATTTCAATAGGGAACTATTTATGCTTGTTCTCAGTCTTTGTATTACACTTTTCTGTTTATCTGTGGTTGCTCAAACATTTTCTAAGAAATTATATTGCTTGCAAGTAAAAGATAAGAGGTTTCACTTTAGTTAATACAGATACAAGCATTTTGCTTGTTTTGTGGAATGTGGGACTTGGATATTTTACTGGCAAGTTCTTCCTTTATTTTTTAAACCAGACCTTTCCAGCTGGACACTGACAATTAACAAGGGATACCTGGAGAGAAAGGCACCATACGAAAACAGACATACATAAAGGAATCTTAATACAAAGTAAAAACTCTGTATACAATGTTGTTGTCTTTCGGCTTTTCCCGGTTAGGGTTCGCCACAGCGGAACTCTGGTCCGCTAATGATTGGCAGTAGATTTTCACGAACGCCGGGGTGCCAGCTCGACATTCAACCTTCAGCGAAGGCACGCCCATTTATGCATGTCTTTCGAACGCCCACGGGGAGGACATGCAGACTCCACACAGAAGGCACTCCCCGCACTCCAGCCGAGAATTGAATGGGAGAACCTCTTGCTGTGAGGCAACAACACTACCGCTGCACCACCAACTGTGTATACAATACAGTATAATATGTTTAAAAACAAGATGAATGAATGACTGTCTAGGATTAATAATCAGCACAGAGCAGAGGAGTATTCTGCTATCATTCAACATCTAATTGCTGCTGATTCTGTTTCATACCTCTCATCCTTGCTTCACAAAACTGTGTGATACAGTATATAAGAAATGGGCAAAACGTATGACAAATGCTCAGACTTGGGATGGAAGTGCAAAGCACAATAAAAATTTACAGCAGCGGTGCATTTAATTTTACAAATGACAGAGCATCATAGGTTCATAGGTTCATAGGTAGGTACTAGGCTATCGGCCCAAGGGCCTAAGTAAGCCTAGCCAACAAGGTTCCCTGGCTTACGCCACCCAAGAAAGTTAATTTTCTGTGCCTCTGTCGAGCAGAGCCACAGAAGTGATCCCCGGGGTGTATTTCCTATCTCTCATCCACTCATCAAGATTTTTCTCGAAGAGTGCTAATGAGGAACTTTGCTTGACATAGATGGTTAGCTTATTCCAGAGTATAGGAAGTCTCTGTGACAGGAATCTATCCCTCCAGCATATCCTGTTTATTGTGGTGACAAGGTTTAGGTCCCTAGAGTGTGTAGCTCGGAGGGATTGGGATTTCTTTAGGTGTAGCATGTCCAACAGCTCTGGGTTTAATATAGCTTTATATGTTAGGCATAGATCTCCTCGGAGTAGGCGATATGCTACAGAGTACACCTGGAGTTTTTTGAGACGGTCAGTGTAGGGCATCTGTTTGAGGCCAATAATTCTCTTTGTGAGGTACTTCTGTGACCTTTCCAGCTGCTGCAGCTGTCTTTTGAGGTACATTCCAAAAGGGGAGTTGTACTCTATAAGGGGTCTAATGAGTGCTGAGTAGAGGGAATCAATGACCTCTTTTTTCCTGGATGACAACCCTTTTGTGATGAGGTGTGCCACATTGAAGAATTTCCTGACTACTGTGGCAATGTGATTATCAAAGGAAAGACTATTGTCCGCCTGGGTCCCAAGGCCTCTTATCACACATTTGGCATTAAGTAGACTGCCGTTTATGTGGTAGTTCATGGGTACAGAGTTTTTAACCAAAGGGGATGACAAAAATGGTAAAAAAAAAAAAAAAAAAAAAAAAAAAACGAAGATGGTAAAAAATTTCTCCAAAGCCAACTTCATGCTTCTTAAGACAGAAGTGGTGAACTTCATGACACCCATGCAGATGGACAATACAGTTACGACTACTGGATCCTACACAATTGCATCTAATAAGCACTTACATGAGTGCATGGATCGTGCTATCCCAAACAGAACCAAGACGCTATCCTCCAAAAAAAGGAAGCCAATCTGGTGGTCCCCTGCCATAAACAAACTGTACAACAAAAGAAAGAAACTCTTGCAAAAGAGAGTAAAATCCCACGAGTGGAGGAGCTCCCTGGACAGCCTCAGTAAGAAGCTGTGATCCCTGATAAAATCCTCCAAAGCTAGTTACAAAAACAAAATCATCACTGATTCTAAAGACAAGCACAAAGCATTCTATAGCTATGTCAAGAATCTCAGTGGCAACACCCAGATCTGCTCTGAGTTACAGCACAATGGCACTAAATATACAGACCAAACTGATATTGCCAGCATCCTGGCAGATAGGTTCAGCCCATCTCTATACCGGAAGAATGCAAAGTTCCTGTAATCACGGCTGCACAGGTAAAAAACACACTCTCCAAAGCCAAGAACACAGCATCCATGGGACCAGACAACATCCCAGGCTGCGTTCTACAAGAACTACAGAATGAACTGGCACCCCACCTAAGTACCATGTTCAATCATAGCCTCACCTCAGGCTTTGTGCCTGCTGAATGGCGCACAGCAATGGTTATCCCACTCCACAAGGGGGGAGCCACCACGGACCCCGAGAACTACTGCCCCATTAGCCTGACAAGTCTGGTCTGTAAGGCCATGGAATGTATCATCATGGAACTTATAAACAAAGGCATTGGTAATCTCCAAACTCTGGATCCCACCAGTTCAGGTTTGTAAAAGGCAGATCATGTCTCCTAAACCTGATAGACTTCTTTGAAGCAGTCACCAAAGCCGTAGACAAGGGTAAGATGGTTCACACAGCCTATCTAGATCTTGCCAAGGCTTTCAACACCATCCCCCACTCTGGAATTATAGATAAACTCACTAAACTAGGTATAAATCCCTATGTCACAAGATGGGTTGCCAACTGGCTCACTGACAGAACCCACACTGTGAAAGTAGCAGACTCCAAATCCGACTTCAGACCAGTGACAAGTGGAGTACCACAGGGTTCAGTCCTGGGTCCTCTCCTGTTTGATTTCTACTTCTCTGAAGTACAGGCTAACACAGAAGGTCTTTGGCTAACGAAGTTTACAGATGACTGCAAACTAGGAGCCATAATCGAAACTCCTAACGATGTGGACATCCTACAAAAGGGCCTCACTGAGACAGATGCCTGGTGTCAAAGCCATGGCCTCAAGCTCAATGCTAAAAAGTGCATTGTCATCCCCTTTGGTAAAAACTCTGTACCCATGAACTACAACATAGGTGGTAGTATACTTAACACCGACAGTGTGATAAGAGACCTTGGGACACAGGTGGACAGTAGTCTCTCCTTTGATAATCACATTGCCACAGTAGTCAGGAAATCCTTCTATGTGGCACACCTCATCACAAAAGGTTTCTCATCCAGAAAAAAAAGGATATTGTTCCCCTCTACTCATCACTCATTAGACCCCATTATAGAGTACAACACCCCTTTTGGTATGTACCTCGCAAGACATCTACAACAACTGGAAAGGCCGCAGAAATACCTCACAAAGAGGATTACCAGCCTCAAACAGATGCCCTACGCAGACCGTCTCAAAAGACTCCAGCTTTACTCCGTCGCATATCGCCTACTCAGAGGTGATCTCTTCCTAACATAGAAAGCTATGGCAAACCCAGAGCTGTTGGACAAATGCTCCACTTAAAGAAATCCCAATCCCTCCGAGCTACACGCTCTAGGGACCTAAATCTTGTCACCACAATAAACAGAACATGCCGGAGGGATAGATTCCTGTCCCAGAGACTTCCCATACTCTGGAATAAACTACCTATCTATATCAAACAAAGCTCCTAATTAGCACTCTTCAAGAAAAATCTTGATGATTGGATGGGAAATAGGAAATTCACCCGGGGATCACCTCTGTGGCTCTGCTCGACAGTGGCACAGGAAAATAATTTTCTCAGGTGGCAAAACCAGGGTACCTTTTTGGCTGGGCTTGTATAGGCCCCAGGGCCGATAGCCTAGTACCTACCTATGAACCTATGAACCTATGAACAATGCACTTTTTGGCATTGAGCTTGAGGCCATGCCTCTGACACCAGGCATCTGTCTCATTGAGGCCCTTCTGTAGTATGTCCACATCATTTGAGAACTTGACTATGGCTCCTAGTTTGCAGTCATCTGCGAACTTCATTAGCCAGAGGCCTTCTGTGTTAGCCTGTACTTCAGAGAAGTAGATGCCAAGCAGAAGAGGACCCAGGACTGAACCCTGTAGTACTCCACTTGTCACTGGTTTGAAGTCAGATTTGGAGTCTGCAACATTTACAGTGTGGGTTCTGTCAGTGAACCAGTTGGCAAACCATCTTGTGATGCAGGGATTTATACCTAGTTTAGTGAGTTTAGCTATAATTCCATCATAAATTACAGTTAAGTTTGTTTCTAAATGACACTGGGCAGTGCAGAAAATACTATGTCCCCATAGCACAGTGAGATTCTGAGAGTCAAAATGAGTAGTGTACCTCTTAATGTGTGATACTGCAGAGCTGTGTTCCATTTATTCACATATTTAAACCATTGCAGTTCCCACTGCTTAAGGCTGCCTAGGACTGACATTTGGTATTTGCATCACCTGACCAAGAAATCAGAGCCAGTGGGATATCTCATACTGTACACATGACCACATCTTCCATGTTCTGCATAGTCTGTACTGACTAGCAGCATAAATGGAGACACACTGATCAGGTATAACTTCATATGTTCCTCCTCCTACATGATCTTAGAATCTTTAGAAAAAAAATATTGTTAGACCTATAGCCTAGATGGACAACATCATTCTGCATGTGTGAGATTCAGCTCGGCAGCTCTATTACTCATTGCAACTATCTTGTCGAATCCTTGACCTTGGTTGCTTAGCCTTAAAGGAATATGGTTGAGTTTGTCAAAACAAATGCATTCAATACCTACAGAATTAAACACATCAACACAGAAAGGTGAAATGTGAAAACCCAACATCCCTGCTCAAGGATAAAGGACTGTCTTATCAACCAAAAAAATAAAGCAGCCTGTAGCAACTGAGCAAAATGTCAAAAAACAAATAAATAACTAAGTAGCTAGACAGATAGACAGATGTGTCCATCACATCCTTGCAGCTTAATATAGACAACAGTTTTCTTATGTTCAGACAAAATACACAACTATGAGTTATGCTTTATTGATTTTTCAAAACTAAAAAGTGTAACTTGAACAATATAAAAAAAAGCTTTTTTGGGGGAGGAGCCCACCCAAGTTGTACATAACAAATCCATGGTTGCACAGCAGTTGATTAAAGTGAAAAAATACATTGAAAGTGCTCAACCAGCTCTCGGGATCCAACTAACTGCAGTATAATACAACAGAATCTAAAAAAGTCAATAAAAAGATACCTGGGTAAACGATCCAACTAACTGCAGTATAATACAACAGAATCTAAAAAGTCAATAAAAAGATACCTGGGTAAACGATCCAACTAACTGCAGTATAATACAACAGAATCTAAAAAAGTCAATAAAAAGATACCTGGGTAAACGATCCAACTAACTGCAGTATAATACAACAGAATCTAAAAAAGTCAATAAAAAGATACCTGGGTAAACGATCCAACTAACTGCAGTATAATACAACAGAATCTAAAAAAGTCAATAAAAAGATACCTGGGTAAACGATCCAACTAACTGCAGTATAATACAACAGAATCTAAAAAAGTAAATAAAAAGATACCTGGGTAAACGATCCAACTAACTGCAGTATAATACAACAGAATCTAAAAAAGTCGATAAAAAGATGCCTGGATAAACATGACTTAGTGAAGTGTACACATTCCTAAGCAACCCTAAGGTTAATGTAGTTTGAAGAAAACAAAAGAAAAAAAATCTTGTAACAGTGAACTTGGACCCCTCCCTGTACACCTCTAGCATAAACACTTATCATATGCCTTGTGATTCCTTAGTCTATTTTTCATGAATAACAGTGCTGTTTACTGTGTAATTCATAAAACAATTCTTTCACTCACTTTGCAGGAGCAGCAAATGCACATTTTTGCACAACACAGATGTGATGCACTCTCTTTAAACAAATCCTGTTCAAATGCAGTGCAGCTAAGGTACTATCCAAAGATCTCATATTTTGAGTAAGGCAATAGTATGTTTTAATTTATCCGCAGATTATACTGCAACTAGTTGTCTAGAATTGTGTTTATATTGTTTATTATGATTTTTATGGAGTGTTATAACTTCATAGTAAGTTGCTTTTGGCTAATAAATAATATGCATAAATAAAGTTGGAAATTTCCTTAGAGCTGGGATCTTCAGTGAATAACACATTTGATCCAGAGTTACTTGCTCTATTGTTAGTAAACATTCATTATTTGAAAGACAGAATGCAAAACTGAAAGACAGTGTTACAGATTAGTATGAACAATATAAGGAATCAAAATCAAATCAAAGTACTTTTATATCTAAATTAGTATTCAGAGCCAGTATTGTTGATATTGCTATTCTGTTTGTGAGAAAGCATTAATAAATGAGAATTAGTACTTATAAAAAATGCCCATGAATGCAACAAAAAATTCTTTTGTTGATGTAGATTATTAAGTCTGCAGAAGAGTGCATAAATTCAGAATATCTGACTGGCTGCTGTTATTTAGTCACAGTCAAATCCAACTCTTTGTGGCCTCAAGGACTTTAGTACACTAGCCTGTCAAGAGCTACTTGTAAATTCACATCCGTTACTTCAGTAATGCTGTCTATCCTTCTTAGCCTCCATTGCGCTTTCTTTTGTCTTTGATCTTTCCCAGCATCAGCATCTTCTGTATTGAATCCTGCCTTTGCGTTATGTGCCAAAATATTTCCAGTGAATGGTCTGGATTTATTTCCTGGACTGCTGACTGATTTGACCAACTTGCAGTTAATGGAATTCTTAGAAGTTTTCTCCAACATCACAGTACGAAAGTAGTGATTTTCCATTTTACTTAAAATATGAGATATACAAGTTCAGGAATACAAAGGAAAGGGAAGATAATAATTTCACACAGGTGCGCTAGCTATGGTGTGTGTGATTACAGATGTTAATGAAGAAGAAAAAGCTAGGACAACATAGCCCTGTAGCCATAAACAGTAAGGAGGATAGACCCATTGAGAAACATTGCTAGGTCCTGAGGCATTTTCAAAAAAAAAAAACTGAAGGATGTATTCTGGTGGCAGCATGATGTTATATAAGCAGGAAGCTGTGATGGTATGGAAATCACTGTGTACATGAATATAAAATAGTATAAGCCAAGATTTAGTTACTGTTAGTAAGACTGCACTGCAAGGCACTGAGCTGACAGTGAATGCAGTAGAATCCTGGGAAGCCAGTGATCATAGCTCTGTTCTCCAGTTATATAACCTAAGGTTTACCTGGATGTGACAGGCATTTGGGCATAGCCCAAGACAGCAATGTGCATTTGTCATACACTCTTAAAGCTGATCCATGACATTCATAATGGACAAAGCACATGGCTGGGCAAAGTATATACAAAATACAGAAAAGAAAAATAATGTGAAGGTCTTCAGTAGCAGGAAGAAAATAAGAAACCACAATATAACAATTACAAACCAGTGTGTCAAAGAAAGCCAATGAGCAAAACAGAACAGTATATATATATATATATATATATATATATATATATATATATATATATATATATATATATATAAAGACTATCCCTGGGATTCAATAAATTCCGTGAAGGCTCTGTGCAAAGCCTACATGGAGTTCACATTTGTGGGTGGTGGTGCATGGTGAGTGGCAGCGTGCACCACCACTCAATGCATATTAATGCCGCACACCATGTCTAAGTGAGGGTTCGTGGCTGGCAACAGTATTATTGGCCAGGAAACCATGTAAGTGAACGCTGATAGCAATTCTGTTTAACGCAAAGCACCTATGGTCTATGGATTTGCATGGAATGCCACATTCATCATCAGGGCTTCACAGATAGCTGTCAATCTGTTAGTGCAACATATCTGCACAAAGGTCAACATAATGTCGGGACATTTAACCAGAAATAGGGACATAATTGACATAGATGTCGCATAGACATGTGGTAGAATGAAACTCAAACATAGGTCTCAACCTCTTGCAAGAAATCTAGACAAAGCCATAAATAATGGGGGGACAAAGGGCCCAAAATAGGGACAGATATTAATACTGCTCTTCGAAACTTATAAAGTTGATAGAATAATAGGTTGTACAGTAACATGAATTCTCTGAAGAGCATAAATTACTCAAATGCCTGTCATCAGTTTCTAACTTCAATGCACAATGACATGCCAATGTTTTGCCAGAAAACTAAAATGTTATTTGGAAAAGATCAAAAATATGAGACAAAAACTGGGCATCAACCAGAAATTATCAGGGAGGAACCCACCTACTTTAATTTTCACTCCCAGTTCCTCATATATCCTAATAAACCTTATAATTTTATCAAGAATGCAAATGCATAAATGTCCATGCTCACAAAGTCCAAGCTTATGCTGTCAAATATTTTCTCTGGATCAAGACCTACCAACAACAGTGGTATTTTCTTATATTCTGCTTCCCTCTGGATCATCAGTATTCTGTTAATGTTGTTAAATGTTTGCCTCCCCTCCACAAAACCACATCAATATCTATCAATTGTGCCATCACGTTTGCCATTCTTTTAGCCATTATAGACATAGACACTTTATAATCATTGTTTAGTATTGAAATAGGACTGTATGAAGTTGGAGCTGATGGATCTTTACCCTCTTTAGGTATTACAGCTACCACACCTTTCTTCCAGGATGTTGGTACTTCTCCTCTTAAAATACCGTCAAACAAAATCTTCCAGATCTTTATCAGTTTTTCCCTCCTAGCTTCCAAATTTCCACAGGAATATCATCTATTCATGGGGACTTTCCTATATATATCACCATTTTTATCTCATCTCCTCCTGTCCTAACTGTTAACAATTCAGCCTCATCTACTTCTAACCTTGTCATATTTAATTCTTCCATAAACATTTCCATTTTTACCTTTTCTTGATTTCCATATTTCTCTGCTTTATTCAAACTTTCATAGAATTTCCAAACCATTTCTAATACTCTACAAGATCTCTTGTTAACTTCCTTGTTATAGGCTCCCTAAGCTTGGCGGCAGCCCTTTCTATTTTATGTTACCTGAATTGTTGTGCTAAAAGTTATTGTGCTCTAAAGTGATTATATAAAAAAAAAAAAAGTTGCTTAACAGCAATCTTTCTAGACTAATGCATATCATCGAGGTAATCCCTTTTTTCTGTTTAGTTACTCATCTTCTTGTTCTGTGAGATTCCCCCTATTCTGCAATACTTTAACATTTGTCAGTCCCTCCAAATAATTCTTATTTTTTAACCATATCTCCCTTTCTTTTATTTTCACCCTGTTTTTAAACTCCACTTTAATTTTATCCCACTCCTTAGCTATATTTTCAGAAGCTTCTGTCTTCTCTAATAACCCCTGAATACCTTCCACTACCCATTCCTTTCTCTGGATCAAGACCTACCAACAACAGTGGTATTTTCTTATATTCTGCTTCCCTCTGGATCATCAGTATTCTGTTAATGTTGTTAAATGTTTGCCTCCCCTCCACAAAACCACATCAATATCTATCAATTGTGCCATCACTTTTGCCATTCTTTTAGCCATTATAGACATAGACACTTTATAATCATTGTTTAGTATTGAAATAGGACTGTATGAAGTTGGAGCTGATGGATCTTTACCCTCTTTAGGTATTACAGCTACCACACCTTTCTTCCAGGATGTTGGTACTTCTCCTCCTCTTAAAATACCATCAAACAAAATCTTCCAGATCTTTATCAGTTTTTCCCTCCTAGCTTCCAAATTTCCACAGGAATATCATCTATTCATGGGGACTTTCCTATATATATCACCATTTTTATCTCATCTCCTCCTGTCCTAACTGTTAACAATTCAACCTCATCTACTTCTAACCTTGTCATATTTAATTCTTCCATAAACATTTCCATTTTTACCTTTTCTTGATTTCCATATTTCTCTGCTTTATTCAAACTTTCATAGAATTTCCAAACCATTTCTAATACTCTACAGGATCTCTTGTTAACTTCCTTGTTATAGGCTCCCTAAGCTTGGCGGCAGCCCTTTCTATTTTATGTTACCTGAATTGTTGTGCTAAAAGTTATTGTGCTCTAAAGTGATTATAAAAAAAAAAAGTTGCTTAACAGCAATCTTTCTAGACTAATGCATATCATCGAGGTAATCCTTTTTCTGTTTAGTTACTCATCTTCTTGTTCTGTGAGATTCCCCCTATTCTGCAATACTTTAACATTTGTCAGTCCCTCCAAATAATTCTTATTTTTTAACCATATCTCCCTTTCTTTTATTTTCACCCTGTTTTTAAACTCCACTTTAATTTTATCCCACTCCTTAGCTATATTTTCAGAAGCTTCTGTCTTCTCTAATAACCCCTGAATACCTTCCACTACCCATTCCTTAAATTTCTCTCTTTTCAACAGCTAGGTGGGAAAGCACCAGCATCTCATTTTTATTTCATTGCCCTATGTTTTTATTTAAGGTATTATTGGCGCATGATCTGAAATAGTTATTGGGTATGTATAAAGACCTTCAATTAAATGCACATGTCCCTGTGAAATGAAAATTCTGTCTTGCCTAGCCTAGTTTTTGTATCTTGAGGAATAATATGTAAATTCACTCCGGACTCCAAGTACTGAATTCACATCTTTCATACCAAATATTTTCATAAATTTCTTCAAAAGCCTACCCTTCTTTGTTATATTTTCCCTTCTGGGCCTTCCAGACAATCTTCACTGCTGCAGATCAAATTCCAATCCTCACCTATAGGTAATGTTCCTTGCTGAGAGCTAATTATTTTTTCCCAGAATTTTCTTAAGCTCCATTATAGTAGTTTTAGGTGGAATATAAACACATGCCAATGTAATCCTCCTCCTTTGCCTGTCATACCTTAGTACTACAAATCTACCATTATTATCTTTTTTATCCTCTTCTATCACTACTGGAGCTCATCTTTTAATTGATATAAGTACTCATCTTTCCTTTGTCCCAGGCATTCCGCTGAATAACCATCCTGAAAATCTTTCTTTATCAAATTCACATGTTCAGTTCTTTCCAAGTGTATCTCCTGTAAAATACCTATTTGCACTCTACATTTCAATGTAGTTCACTACTCTTTCTTTTTTGTATTTATCTGTAAGACCATTGACATTTAAAGACATCGCAGAAAGCATCATTGTATTAAAAAGTTATTCTTCCAACCTTTTATGCATAACAGCTTTTTTGTTAAATGACCAGATTCAGCTTTTGTGCTATATGCATACACTGGTTGGCATGTTTAACTTTTATACAGTTGTTTCTTGTCATATCCATTTGAGCCTATGTCACATCTTACAAAACATTTTGTTTTATTAAAAACCCACAAACAAAAATCAAACACATTCCCAATATGCCACTAAAAGCTATTAACTTAATACTAATACACAAAACCATGTATATGTTCAAATATAGAAGTTTGACCCTCCTAATAGGAACAAATGTCCCAAACTGACATCCACACTCACAGACTTGAGTTAACCTAAAAGTAAGGCTATTCTTGTTAGGATGCATGGTGCAGCCTATGCTTCTACTAAGTGCTGCCTGGTTTCATCTTATCTTTATAGCTATTCCAGCTGGGAAAACACATGAATGCTTTAAGAAACATTATCTCCTAGCCAATTTCTCTTTATCAGACTGTAGCCAATTTCCCTGTATTGGATTGTCTCCTTGGAGACATGAGGACGAGATACAGAATTGCTACTAAGCATACATTTATTTGCTAGAAAAAAGACTTATTCAATATTCTTTTTCATTTACTTGCTTTCTGTTAAAATGTGTTACTAGATCAAGCTAAGGGTTTTAATCCAGTCATTCCCTTATGCAAGAATAAGAAAAAGCACATTCATTTTTCTTTTGTTATGCTCTTTAACCAGACTTTTTTTACATTGCAATGTCTAAATTTCTTAAAACCGAACAAGAAGAAAGAGAGAAGAAGGGAGAAAAAAACAGAAGCACCTCTTTACAATGGTACCCCCATTACACTTAAAAACTGAGAAAACCTTACTTTATAGCATGCAAAGAAAATCATACACTATAAAAATAGTACTAGAAAGAAAAAAAAATGACTTACAGTTAACCTCCTCCCTTCTCTTCCCTTCCCCAAGAATTTTTCAGAACATTAATGATACAAAGTAAGCAATATATTTTTCTTGTTCTGTCATATTTCACAAATATAATTATTGGTTTGCAATCTTACATTTGTCAATTTCCAAGTTGCTGCCTTTATTCCTGTTCATCTCCATCTCCCAAATCCTGTCTCTGCTTCATTTCAAATGTACTCTCGATTCTTCTAGTCAACTCTTGTGCTCCCTTCCTTCTCTCCAGGCATTTTCCATTGAAACACTGGAAAAGGTTTCACTGGAACTGTTTCTCTGTGGTCTTTATTACCAGAAGAATATGAAGCAGAATCTCCTTGTGTTTCACAACTGACTTTTTGTTGGACAAATGTTTGTATTTCCTCCTTTGCATTTACTTCATCAAAAAATGATTTTGTCCCTCCAGGGAAGAATATTTTGAAGATAGCCGAGTACAGCAGTTTGAATTTCATGCCTGCTTCTCGACATCCCTTGAATAGTGGAATAAATTTACTCCTCTTCTGTCTGGTGTAACAATAAGTTTTCATTCTCCACAAACACTCTGTTGTCTCCCACATTTAGTACTTTATCCTTCTGCCACAGTTTTATCAGAATCAACTCCTTCTGCTGGTAGGATTGCATCTTTACTATTAAAGGTCTAGGTTGCTTTCTCATAACCATGTTTGGAGCATACACACAATGTGCCCTTTCAATTAAGAATTCCTACTGTGAATACCAGTCCAGTTGCTTATTTGTGCTTTCGTACAATTAATACAGTCTGTTCCTTCCAGCTTCTCTGGTACAGCTGAAGATCTCAGGTTTTCCCTACATTCTCTGTCTTCTAATTCTATTATTTTTTGAAACATCTCTTCTTGAGCAGTTTCATATTCAGCCAGCCTTTTCTTCATTTTGACCTCTGATTTTTTCAGTTTTATCACCTCATCTGAATATCAGTTTAAAGCTTTTTTTCCATTTTTTCTAGCCTTTTATTGTTTGAGTTGATATACTCCATCAGTGTTTTGTTTATTTTAACCAGGTCTATGTGCAGTTGTCTTATGCTTTTGTCTAGGTTACTGGCAGTCATGTCTGCAGCTGCAGCTTGCACGGATTTTTGCTGAACAGCTGCAGTACTTTTCCCAGTCAGTGTTTTTTCCTCACCTTTTGTGGCTGATTTTCCTTCAGATCCTCTGTATTTCTTTTTCCTGGCATCCAAGCCATGCACATGCTAGTGAGTTACTGAAATTTACCCAGAAGCATGAAAAGTCTACTGGCCTTCTCTGCTGAGTTTCTGCTTTCACACTGGGAGAGCTAGAATTAAGTAGAAATAAGCTGTTACTCAATATGCAGCTATCGTGGAAATCATGGCTGAACTCACCCTTTGTCAGCAGTATACCTTAATATATGGTTGGTTGTCTTCTAAGGTACTCTATATTAATGCAAGTACTATGAAATCCATACTTCTTGGCACCCTTTCCCAGGATCAGTAAGGTAACCAGCAACTGGACTGTACCTATACCCATTACAGGTAACTGTATCCTTGCAAGGTGTTTTTTCATTTACCAAGTGCATGTGTGACTGTGGAGTAAGTGAATATAAGTGAGGGAGTATGAGTGAGGTGTGAGGGCATAGGGGGGTGCAGGAAGGGGCTTCCCTCTGTGAAATAAGCTGTTTATTAGAGAGAGTGTGTGTGTATGTATGTGTGTGTGTGTGTGTGTGTGTGTGTGTGTGTGTGTGTGTGTGTGTGTGTGTGTGTGTGCGTGTGTGTGTGTGTGTGTGTGTGTGTGTGTGTGTGTGTGTGTGTGTGTGTGCACGCGCGTGTGCACGTGTTTTCTTGAAGGTAGTGTGTCTTTGGTGTTATTTTCTTAGCTTGCTAATGTCATGGGAGTTTAGACTGTTGTGTTAATTCTGTTTAGTTTTAGTTCTCTGATTCATCTGCTGCATTATGTATATGTTAGTGTATATTTGGTCATTTGTACAGTACTTCTGATTACTTGTGCTCTTGGTCATTTTTTTTTTATTATCATGTCTCAGTTGCTTTTACTCATATTTAGTTTTAGTGCCCTTTATTTAGAATGATTTATTTAACATAAAAACTAGTATATTTCTCATTTAGCTATGTCATTCAACAGAAAAAAGCCTTGCAATTCTGGATCCAGGTTTGTTTATAAAATACTATTATACAATGAGTGGCCATTAATATTAAAAAATGAGCAAGCTGATTGGTCAGCCCAACCAGCATGCCCGTTATAAACTGAGCATATATCAATGGAAAAAACTCCGGTCGCCTGGACTTTCTTCTATTAATATATGCTACGATTTTTCAGTTTTCTTGAGCTAGGACGAAGAAAGGTACACAATCTGGAAGCTGGGCAGTTTAAAGGTACAAGACAGACAGGACAGAAATACAAGGAAAATCAGGTACATTTCTTTAGTTTTGAATAACGTACCTGATTTTCATTGTATTTCAGCCCTGTCTCTCTTGTACCTGTAAACTGTCCAGATTGTGAATTTTGTACCTTGCTTTGTGCTGTGCATTACTTCCAGATCCAGTCAAGGGCAACTATAGTGATTTATTTAATGAGTTACACCTTGAATGTTAATTGTATGAATAAAGCATTTGGAAACATTTGAAGTGTGTTGTCATAGTAAACTGTCTGGATTGCAAACTTTTTTTATTAAAGAAAAAATAATTAAAGAAGCAATGGAGATCTTCCTTTCTCCATTGCTTTCTTGTCAAAGCATAGATGTACTGTACAAGTATGAGAACGTAGGTCCCATACGTATGTGCAGTATATCAGGCAAGCCCCAGGATACCAGGGAAGAAATGCGGAAGAGCAGCACAATGTCCTTATATGAGGACATCATTTAAGAAAAGTAACTAACTTTTTTCTTAAGTAATGCCATTGTATAATAGCAATAACCCACTACTGGTTGTGGGTAATGCTGGATTTACCCACACCGAGCCAATGGGTTATTGTTATAATGACTGATACTTATTTGTGCAATCAGTAGTGTATGACTGGAAGAACAAAGTGCCAGCAGGCTTGGGATTTTCCCTTCCCGATGACTGTGACCTTGGAGTTGTTCTATGTAAATAGCAAGGGTAGTGGGAGGGTGTTCAATCCCCAACTAGGAGGTGCAGAAGGGATTTCTCCTTGACAAAAATGTGTTTTTTTATCTATTTTTATACTCAAATGCTGTTTGCATTATCTTTCACTAACGTGTGTTTGCTATTGTATAATGTGATCAGTCATGAGTTGAACACACATTAGGGGACCTTACAATTTTCTTGTTCCTCTTCTCCAGCTTGAATCAAGCACATCGACAATAGGTATCATTTTCTCCTTCTACTATCAGTATGATATTAATTGAAACCTACTAAAACACATTGCAATCAAATAAAACTGACAAAATATAGGAACACAGGAACAATACTAGGCAAGCGATCACAGGGCCCACAAGAGGCCTAGCATTATACATCTTTAAAAAGACGTGGAAAGCACAAAATCAGATCCTCTTCTCCCTGCACCATGGCCAACTCCTAGCAAAACCCATTGTTTCCTCACAAATAACACTGGGTAAATCCTACCAAAAACAAATCACATTCCACCTACTTTAACAGAAGCACAGTGATCAGACCCAGCAAAATATAGCCAAGAGACCATCCCATCAAAGCAGAACATTCCAGCCAGCAGTGCTGCTACACTTATTTATTTGTTTATTGACATTTGATTACAAGGAAAATCGTACTGTGTAGAAGCCCATTTTCAGCTGACCCGGGGGAAAGCTCCAAGTTATTACAAAACATTTTAAGAACAATAATTTTACAATCTTCAAAAATAAAAAAAATCTGCAGTTTAAATAATTATAACAAATTAGACATAATATAAAAACATTGGTTAAGAATTGATACCAGTTATAGCACAATCATTTAATATTTGTAGAAATTTTAGGCAGTTTGTAGAGAAATTTAAGTTATTCTAATATAAAGAGGAATTGCAATATGAAGTGAGGGTAAAACAGGATTATGATAGATTTAGACAGAAAGTCAGGGAAAAAAATTGATAGAAGTAAGGAAGTAAGTGAAGAAGGGAGAATAAGGAGGTATAAGGAATGAAAAGGTACTTGCTCACATTTAAGGATATAGTTTATCCTGGTTTTGAGTAAGAACAAAGCCAGATTTTAGCTATGAAGTCTTTCAGAGTGATTTTGAAAGATGTGAGGGAGTTTATTGACCTGATGGATGCAGGTAAGGAGTTCCAGGCCTTAGCAACCTTGTATGAGTGCAGACAATGCCCAGCAGATTTGCTGGCCACTAGATTGCAATGACTGACTGGGAGCATAGTTGTGTAGAATGTTTTTTAATGGACAGGTAGATGGATGCTGGATAATTTTACAGGTGGTAAGAAGATGTGTATATGTAAGTTGATGAGGCAGTTCTAACCAATTTAGGTTTTTTAGTGCCATACAGTGGTAGGTTCTGAAAGGGGTATTTGCTGCAAATTTAGCAACTTTGGTATAGCATTGTTCAAGTTTTAATTTTTGTGATGCCTGGAGGTTAGTGAGGATGGGAGTGCCATAAAGAAATATGAGAGGAGATACGTAATGGCAAGTGTAGTTTTAGTTCCATTGACGAGAAAGTTTTTGGCTCTGTAAAACATGCCTAGTTTTTCATGATTTTTTTAATGCAATTTTGTATATGCAGCTTGAATGTAAGATTATCATCCATTATCACCCCTAATAATTTGCCATGAGAAGTGACTTCAGTGGTTGTATTACCGAGAGGGGACTTTAAATTTTGTTGTTTCATGAGAGAGGGTTTTGGGGAAAAAGTAGTAGTTTGGTCTTTTTTGGTTTGAGTGGGAGTTGTGAGTTATGAAGCCTTGTTTCAGTGGCTATTAAATCTTCCTGAGTAATTTTTTGGAGGTGTACCATATTGTCAGATGTGCAAATGAGAGTGGAATCATCTGCGTAATATATTAGGGTGGCCTGTTAAGTGGATGTATAGAGGGTATTGATGAAAATGTTAAAGAGGAGGTGAAAGGACAGAGCCTTGTGGTACGCCGGGGTGACTGTGAGTTATGAAGAGAGGTTGGAATGCAATTTTACTGACTGATATCTATAGGATAGTTAGCTTTTGAACCACAGAAGGAAGGGTGGGCTCAGAGAGAACTAGTGAGGACATCTGAAGTAGATGTTTGCTGTGACACACTGAGTTGAAGGCTTTAGACAATTCTAGAAATAAGAAAGACTAGTTTGTCATTATCTCTGGCTTTTTTGACAGCATCTATATAGATTAGAAGTGTAATGCTAGTACTATAGGAATGACGGAAGCCATTTTCTGTAGGGTATAGGAGTTTTTCCTGCAGGGCATAGTCTAGCAATTGTTTTTGAATGCATTTTTCAAGAATTTTGGCAAGGGGAGATAAGATTACTATAGGTCTAAAGTTATCAATGTCTTTTGAATTTCCATCTTTGTGGAGAGGAATAATGTGTGACTTTTTCCAGAGAGAGGGAGCATGGGATTCCTGTACTGACCTATTTATAAGGACTGAGACAGGACAGGCAATACTACTGGCTTCTATTTTTTTAGGTACTCACTGGGAAGGTCATCAGCTGAAGAACAGCATGGTTTAAGTTTGTTTAAGAGTACTTTTATATAGGATGTGGGCACAGGTTTGAAGGTGATAGTGGATGTGGTGGTATGTGGCTGTTGGGCAGGGTTGGGATTAGATGTTGAGGAATCTTTGGTTAGAGATGCTATGCTATCTATAGAATAAGAGTTGAGCTGTATTACAGTTTCAAGTGATGAGGTATCGGGAGAGGGGTTTGTGATGAATTTTTGTCCAGGATGTAAGACTTCTTTAATGGATGTCCAAATTTTAAGGCTGTGTTTGGTATTATTCTGAGAGTTATTATAGTATAGACTTTTGTTTTTATTTATTTGCTTTTAGTATTATTGCAAAACATTCTGAAATTTTCAAGATATTGAGGTGTTTTATATTTTTGTCATTCTTTCACACCTTTTCTCTATCCTGCATTAGCATTCTATTCTTTTTGGAAAGCCAAATTGCATTATTTGTTTTTAGTCTCTTTCTTCTAGGAGGTGCGAGGCTAGTTAGAATATTTAGAAAAGTTGTACTGAATTCATTAGCAGCATCGTCTGAGTGGAGAATTTTTAGAATGTTCCGGTTAATAGATGATGGTGCAGTGATGAACATTTCTGGGTTAAATTGGCAAAGGTTGTGTGTTATTTTATATATATATATATATATATATATATATATATATATATATATATATGCTGTTTAACTGGATGTGTGAGATGTCTGGTCGTATAGGTTGGGAGATGATCACTGAGAGAGTCTGACATTGTATTTGTAGTGGAGTATTTGCAAGGGTTTATTACTAGGAGTCAGTCTAATAGGGAATTTGATTTCTTGCTATAATGTGTGGGGCTGTGAATTAGTTGTGTAAAACCATGTAAGTTCATGCCAGATGTAGGGGAGTTAAAGGTTTATGTCCAATCAACTGACATTCATATCACTTAGTAGTATATTTTTCTTGAGGAAATGTTATGTAAATGTAGGACATCTTCCAGTATAGCTATATTGTCACCGGGAGGGATGTAAAGGACATACATGTTTGTTTATAAATTTTGAGGAAAGCAATAAGAAGCTCTGCTGAACTCAACTTTGGTGTTGGTTTGCTGTAAGGGGAGATGTGGTAGGTGTTGGGAAATATTAAAGTAATACCACCACCTTTCCTCTTTATGCTCTCATTATGGATGATATTATAGCCAAGAAGTATAACTTTGGAGTTGTTTATGCAGGGTTTAAGCCAAGTTTCAGTTACAGTGAGAACGTCAGGCTTATGTTGGGTAATCCAGGCATGTAGTTCAGCAGTTTTATTTCTTATGCAAAAATTAGATCACCACAGTTGGGGATTGTCTGTTGTTGGGTTAGGGAGCTGTGTAAGAGAGAATTATCTTTGTCTTCACTGTGATAGGTGGAGCCAGGATTAGGGTGTATATCTCCTCCTTGAAGGATTTTAGTATATTGGGTAATAATGCATACTTTTTGGAGAGGATTCTTCCACTTAATTTTGTTTTGTTTTGAGTTGAAGTGCAGTTAATCAGTCTATATTTGGAATAAAGATGTATTAAATGGGTTTGGTGCAATGTGTGTAGAGTGTAAAGAGGAAGTATGGATAGGTGGTTGGGACAGAGTTAGAGAGATATTATTGAGCCATGGTAGGATGATAGAGGGCAAAACAGAAGGAGCAGAATAGAGGATAAGCTGAAGAGTAGCATAAGGTTCATAGTTTAGTACTAAGTTAACTACCCTTGTGAGCCATTTTAAACCTAGCCAGTTATCCCTTGTGAGATTCAAACCCTGCACCTTAGATTTTATAGATGTCAGGTAGTGGAGAAGTAGCAATGAAGAAGGAAACAAGATGTTGCAGTGCAGTAGGAGATTCAGTGATGGTGGATTCTGAAAGTGGAAGAGGATATGTAAGAAGAGAAGTATTATATATAAAAGAAGAGAGTTAAATTATCCTGGTATCTTCTCAGGAATGTAAGGAATACAGGGCTATGAAAGGCTATAGTATAATGATGTAGTCAAAATAAGAAGAAATGAGGGTTTACTTGTGAAAAGTAAATGATACAATGTGGAATAGATGGGTGCTATTAGGGAGGGTAGTGATTAAGAATGGATACAGTGCAAAGCAGTATGTGAGGGAGAAAGATAGTTTTGTGGCAAAGCTCCTGTTGTATCAAGGCCAGATGTGCTGACTGCCAGCTCTGAAATGAAAGTAAGAGAAAAATTTAAACTATAATATTATATTGAGGCAATAAAGTTAGTACTTATTGTACAAAAAGAGTTGGAGGAAGGACCGCATGAAGTCAGAGCAAGAGAATATGGGAGAAGCATGAGATTAAAGTGATGGTAAGAAAGTTTATGAATGTAAGCTCAAAATAGTTTTAGCTGGGAGTATACTGATAGAGAACCAAAGTAATACAGTGTAAATACACAGCTGTATTGAGCAAATTATTAGAACATGGCACCACACTGATAAGTACAATAGAAAACTATCACTTAGTAAACATTCATGGGATTAGCTGATTAACTGGTATGTCAAAACAGTGTAATATATATATATATATATATATATATATATATATATATATATATATTTATATATTTATATATATATATATACCAGAACATCAGCAACTCATAATACGTGCATATGTGTTAAAGGGATACATGCTCAGCATACATAAAGCTTATCCAATCTGAATGAGATTGTTACAAATATAATATACTACCAATGTCTTTTCTGCAGTCCTAGAACAGATAGAAATGTAAAAATATATGGTACGTACCTGTACTGTGAAAGAATATAGTGCGTGAGTTTAAGAGGAGACAACACTGAAGGGATATTTAGCAATGCATTCTACTACAGTGACCATCCCACCATCAGGTCAAATGATAATATAATATACATGGAATGAAGAAGCAGAGGATTGCTTGGTATGCTGCTAATGGGAAACTTTCATTGAAACATACCTAATGGTTAAGGTGTTTGCCTTACAAACACAAGGTGCAGAGTTCGAGTCTCACAAGGGATAATTGGCTAGGCTTAAAATGGCTCGCAAGGGCAGTTAGCTTAGTACTAACCTATGAACCTATGAACCTATAGAATATGCACTATCATGCTAACTGCCATTGTAGAAAAACAAAGGAGCACAGCATAGTGCATTGACTCCTGTGTTGACAAGAGCTGATCAACATATGAGAAAAGGACTTCTCTGCTAAATACCTCCAACCAGTAAGAGCAGCACTGAATAATCATTGTGTCTTCTGTCTGCTAAGTCCAGTCATACAATACCACTCCAGCACTTTCATTTTTGAATACATCCATGTTTTCCCATAAGAAACACCATACAGAGAATAAATATTTATTGTGGCAGCAACCCCCCACCACCCTTCAAAACTTATATAACAAGCATTAAGACTGCACTCACATCGAAGAACCTGCTGCTTGTGATGCCATGTGCCTCAAACATCTGCCCTGCATGCATTATCATCAAAAATGGGGTATGCAGGCTCTGCCCCATAGCACAGAGGGATAATGTCCTGTTTACAGTCAAAATGACAAATAGTTGGCTAGCATCATGGGTGCTAGCTTACAAATCACTAATAGAAGAAACATCTAAATTCTCAAAAAATAGTTTCTTCAAACACTGTAATGTTTATATGTGTTTAACTACATTTTGAGAATTCTGACAGTTTTCCATTAATGATGGTCAGTGGAAGCTTTAAAAGTGGCTAAGGAAATAAGTAGAGCAAAAGGCAATGGAAATAGGAAACAAATATGTCAAACTGAATTTAGAGTTCAAAACAGCAAGGAGAAATAAGCAGGTGTTTTTAAATCAGCAGAATAAAGAAATGGAAGAAGACAATAGAATAATGATATTAAGGGAAAATTCTAGGTAAAAATGGGCATGATAAATGACAAAGATGGGAGGGACCTAACAGAAGTAGACGATATTAAGAATAAATGGCAGGAATATACAGAAGTACTATATTAGAAGGAACCCTGACATCACTGATACATATAATGATATGTTCTCTGCTCTACAGCCGTGTTAAATGGGCCCTACAAAGCCTTGCTATCAAGAAGGCTGCAGGAAGAAATTGAAATCCAACTGAATTGCTTAAAATCCTGCAAAATTCTGCTGTTATAGTAATGCTTAGAATTTGCCAGCAAATTTAGAAAACATGACAGTGGCCACTAGATTGGAAAAGGTCAATTTATATTGCAATCTGCTCAGAAAAAGGCAATCCCAAAGACAGTAAAATTATTAAGCAGTTGCACTTGTTTTACATACAAGTAAGGTAATGCTCAAGATCCTGCAAGCTAGACCCCAGCAGCATAAGGACTGGGAACTACCAGATGTTCAGGCTTGTTTTAGTTCTTCAAGCATGAGAATGTTTTAAGATGTGAATTTTTAAGATATGAGATCCTTTTGGTGCCAGTCACTTTAAACACTTTTGATGGCATTTGTTTGCTTCATTGTAGTGGATTTCTTGTTTTAAATAGTGCACTTAGTTGGTTAGCCATGGTGGTGCAGCTGTTAGTGTTGTCGCCTCACAGCAAGAGGTTCTTCCGTTCGATTCTTGGCTGGAGCGCATTCTGTGTGGAGTCTGCATCTCCTCCCCGCGGTCGAGTGACATTAAAGACATGCAGGTAGGTGCAAGCGTGAATGGGCATCCCTTCTTTGAAGGTTGGGCATCGGGCTGGAAACTCAGCACTGTAAAAATCCACTGCCAATCATGAGCGGACCGGAGTTCCGCTGTGGAGACCCCTAACCGGGAAAAGCCGGAAGTCTAGTCGGTTATAGCATTATGGCCTTTTCAGGTCCATTTACTTTAAGTCTACTGTTGGGATAGACAAAAGGCCTAATTTTAAACTTTACTTTTTTTATTAATAAACTCAATATCAGAATCTCCTGTGCTGTTCTGACCATTTTGTTTGGATAACAGTAGACAACATAAAAAGTGAAATTAAAAAAGAGACGACTCAACACAGACAAATTATTTATCTGCACTTCTGCTATGTTGATAACTTTCTTTGCACTTTTTGTTTTTTATTCATTAGTTTACATCCTTTGATTGCCATCAAAGCTATTAAGATATCCCTAAACCTGCCTTATTTATGCTATCTGCTGAAGTAAAAATTTGTACACACAAACCACAGACATACTGACATTGCAAAATACTCCATTCCTCTTAAAACAATCCCTTAAACCCACATCTATACTTTATTTAACAGAAAAGAAGCAGACCTAAATAAATATGTAAATAATAATAATAATAATAATAATAATAATAATAATAATGTGAAATATGTCCAAATTTCCATTCACTACAATATAAAAAATATGGGGGAAATTCAAAAAGGGAAGTAACATGTACACCTTCACGTACATGTTGTGGTACCTTTACTCAATTCAATAACCTCCCTACATAGTGCTGCATGGTCCACAAACACTATGACATGCAGCATGGTGAAGGCCTGGCCCCATGGTTATGCTGGATGATAATGAGACATTCCAGGGGGAGAGGTATATGTGAATTAGCCATTTGCTCTCTCCCTATAACAGCCTCTTACAAGAAATCACTCGCCCATGTAGATCAGCACTGCAATCCCTACCACATTGTGGTACTAAACATGGCCAAAAGGTTGTGCTCAAGTACCTGCCACGAATGTGGTAGGGGGAACCAGTGGATACCAGGTATTACTCTTAAAGATCTATAATGGTGTGATGATGTGAGGTAGTGCCAGCTATGCCAGAGTGAATAAGACAGTGCATGTGTAACATATGCCAACATAACTAGCTGGAGTTTGTTAAAGAATTTTATGTCATTTGTATATCAAACTGATCTGTACAGATGTTTGTGTTAAAATGCATTTGTAAAGCTGCTTGTGTTAAAAATATATCAACAGTGGGTCCTGCTGGACAAAAAAGAAATATACATTTATATCAGACTGTACTGTTGTAACTGAGGAAATGTATATGTTAAAAGAGGATGCTGGAAGGGAAGGGGTTAAACTCAGCTCAGTTTATCTTAAGAAAAATAGCAAGAGATTAAATGACTTGGTTTATACCATAAATATTTATCTCACAGGCCTGAATGCAGCCAGAGACTCAACATCTGGGAAAGGTCTGGGCTCCTATTGTCCTTAATTGCTACCCTGGGGTGCCAAAGAATGGCTGGTTAGTCTCTCCAGGAAGGATGAAAGTATTGAAATTGTTTTACAGTCTCCAGAAGCACCAGCAAAATCCTACATGTGTATTGTGACACATCTGTGTTAGACCCTGGTTCAGCTTCTAGTCAGAGGGATAATGGGGGAACCACAGAATCAGGTGACCAGATGTGATGTCATTCTGCAGCCAGCAGTGACATTGTATTTTAGATATTAGTGAGAGATGGGAAAGTGACACTCAGCACTCTGTTATTGGAACTGACAACAAAGACACTCATCCACTTCATCTTGCCTTGCTTTTGTAAGTAACTTATCTAGGGAACAGTAATTATTCAGTTAGATGGAAAATATAGTGAGATTAGTTAAATACTGTTTTTTCTATATCTGTTTGAGTCTTTCCATCGCTGTTATTTTTTATATTGCACGTGAATTGAAACTCTGGTGCTTATTTTAAATATATATTCTGTATTTTCATGTTTCTTATTTTATTATTATTTATTATTATTTTATATATATCTATACCTTTCATTATGGCTGGTCTTTCAGAAAATAGTTTAACCTTTGAGAGTAAATGCATTTATTTGGTGGCACTGTGGGCTTCATGCTCCTGAAAGTCTTGCTCTTTGGTTAATACTACCATTTGTATAGGTATTAATTTTACTAAGATTAACTGGGTACCCTTGTAAGAGCCTTAAAGTAGCTGGCTGGTGGCAGTGAACCCATCTTATACTCTGTGTGAAGGTGGCACAGCTGGTAAATCTGTGCCAGCCTTTCCCAGGTGTGTGTGTGTGTGTGTGTGTGTGTGTGTGTGTGTGTGTGTGTGTGTGTGTGTGTGTGTGTGTGTGTGAAAATCAAACCTCAGAATGAGTGTGTCAGCTACTTGATATAGGCACACAGAGCATTGTTTTCTGCAAAGAGAAAGGTGAAGTCTTATTTGGGGCCTGGAGAGGAAATTCCAGCCCAAAATCTAGAGTGTGCCCTCTGTGTGCTCTTAAGGTAAATTGCTCTTGATGCAGAGAGCTGCATCTAAAAATACTGTGTGTATCTATCTTTGTTCTAAGTAAACATTCCCCACTGGTGTCAGTGGTGAGGATTAAGGCTCTTTGATTACTGGCCCAGAGGAGGGACGTCACCTATTGGTGAGTAGTGGTGTGGATATTAATTGAACTTCTGTAGCCTGTAAGCAGTTGTCACTAAAGGTGTGTGTGTACTCTCAGCAGCTACAAGGCAAACATTCAGAGTTTCATTTTTCCCAACAGTTTTATTTATAATTGTTAATTTAGTTTAGTCAGGGAAAGCAGGCTAAGATGTCAGCAGAGGATTATGGCAAGCTGACATTGATCCAGCTGGCTAAGGTGTGCAAATCCAAAGGACTGATGCATGCCAACCTGACTAAAGAGGAAATGACTTCAGCCTTAATCACAGCTGCAGCACACACCAGCAACCAGGGAGACAACCAGTCTGGTGATAGGGATGTGCATCCCTGAAAAACAGGACCGTTCACCTTTAACTCAGAGGATTTAAAAACCCATCTGGAGTTCAAGAGACTTGAACTGGAGGCCAAACATTTGGAATTAGAATTGGCAGAGAGACTGCAGTGTTTGGAGGCCAAACAAATGAGAAACTGCAGTGTTTGGAGGCTAAAGAAAATGAGAAGCAGTGTCAACATGAGAAGGACATGCTGACTCTTCGACAGGAACATGGCAGCAATGGGGGAAGGGAATAACTGAATCCCAGAAGCAACAAAGGTCTGCAAATTTCTTCCACAGTATAAAGAAGGTGATAATTTTGTTAGTTCTATTCATATATTTGAAAGAGTATGTAGACAATATGATGTTGACCAAGGGCTCTGGCTACGGTTCCTGACAACCTTACTCCATGGTATAGCTGTAACTGCTGTTTCTAAATTGTCTCATATTGATTGTTTAAGTTATGACAAGGTTAAACAATGTTTATTGGAATATTTTAAGTTAACACTGGAAGCGTACAGAAAAAAAGTTTTGTTTGCATAGACTTAAGGCAGATAAAAGTGGATTTGATTATATTGCTGAGCTAAGCATTTATTTTCATAGGTGGGTGAGTGGGTGTCAGGTCACCACTTTTGAAAGGCTGGCAGACCTTTGGGTGATGGAACAAGCTCTTAGCAGTTTGCCTGAAGTCATGAAAATCTGGTTGGCAGACCGGGAGTGTAACTAGCATATGAGCTGAGGAGAAAAGAGGATCTCTACTTAGCAAGCAAGGCACCACTGTACAAGAAGGGGATACCCAGTGCTGCACATGAGGATCGACTTCAGTAGATCAAAATACCATAATAGCAAAACTCATAAAGACAAGACAAAGACATTGCATATACACATCTACACATTTTAACAAAGCTGAAAGTTTGAAACAATGACTCAAGTAATGCACTTGTCTGGAAGTAATAAGTAATTGGAGAATTTGAATGGACATTGCAATAAACTCAGAAAGACATCTCTTCAGTGGAACATAATATGTAAGAGAAAATTATTTCATGTTTACTGATTGTGAATAGAGATCGTGGTACAGTGAGAAATGGGAAATTAACCTTTTTCCCCACTGTAGTGTGATCTCGGAGTTGGTATATATAATTTGCAGGGGATGGTGGGGTGCAGGGGGGCTTGCCCCCTGCAAAAAACATTGGAAAATTCTATATTTTTAAGTTATGTGTATTAATATAAAGATTTGTTTCTGTGTTTCACATGCTATCCATTCAAATCCTCCGATGACTTCCAGACCATGCACATTAGTTGATTCATTGTTTCAAACGTTCGGCTTTGTTAACATTCGTAGATGTGAATTTGTGATGTCTTCATCTCATCTTTATGAGTTTATGTGTTATGGTATTTCAGTCTACTGAAGTAGATCCATACATAGATATAAGGGAACCCATGGTGGGCCACTCCAACAGAGTCCACCAGTAACAGGTGAAGCCACTAGTTCAGGTACACGGCCAGGTTTAAGGTTTAGATGTTTTAAATGTAACCAGAAGGGCCATGTAGCATACAAATGTCCACTGAAGCAAGGTGGGGATCCAAAGATGAGGGAGTCAGCAAGTGGAAATAACAGTATGCCAGTGGTAAGTTTTCTGGAGACAACAGATGTACCAAACTTTCACCGGAGTTTGTTTACTATCTTAGTGGGTGGAAAACAGAATACTGCTAAGAGAGACACAGCTTCTGACATAACCATTGTGAAGCCTGCAGTGGTTAAAGAGGAGCAGTACTTGCTCAGGCAGTCCACTCCAGTCAGTGCTTTAGGAGGGACCCCATTCCAAATACCTTTACCCATGGTTCACCTTTCCTGGGAGGGTGGAAAAGAAAGCAAGCAAGTAGGTGTATTTGAGGATATCCCTGCAGATGTCTTGACAGGGAATGATTTTGATAAAACAGTAACTTGTGTGCATGCGGTTATATGCAGTCAGACTTGGAGACAGGCATGTAAGTCTAGTAGCCTGGGGGAGACTGAGACAGACCCCACACCTGAAGCCAGGGCTGATGATGTGGCTATTTCAGGGAGAGATCTACCCTGTAGTAATGAGTCTGAAGTGAGCCACAGCTGCTGAGAGGTAGTGATGTTCCCTTGGACAGGATGACTGCAAGGGCAGAGGTGAGTGGTAGTACCCAGGCTGACAGTGAGGCACTGCTGCAGAGGATGCCAGACTTCCTGTTGAAGGGGAGCTGGGAAGTGTCAGAAAGGTAAAGTTGAGACAGGCTTAGCTCTAGGACCCGACATTATGAGTCTTGAGGAAGGTAGCTAAGGAGGCACCTGATTCTCAAGGAAAAGGAGATTCTGTATACTGGAACAAAGGGTTACTGTACAGAGAGTGGACCCCTGAGGGAGGGCTAGAGAGTGATGTAATACAGCAGTTGGTAGTGCCCAGAGCCTACCATCTGGTACTTCTAGCCATAACCCATGACATTCCTTTCCTTTTGCAGGTCATATGGGCATAAAGCATAACAAGAGATGTATTATGCAGAACTTTTATTGGCCTGGGATTTCAAGGGATGTAAGGAGGAACACAGAATGAACTGCAGTTAACTGTATCCAAATTAAGTGTTGAAATAAAATAAATACAAATTCAGAAACAGAAATGCTTTAATAGCAGACAAACAAACAAATCTTTCAGGTTTGACCCTTCTTCAGTGGTGACTGATTTCCTTAGGGAGGCTCAGACTGACACCTCAGTGGAAGGGGTGGCAATTTCCCAGTACTTATCCTCTACCCAGTTTCAAGAAATGTGAGCAGAGTTTGGAGACATGTTCATCAAGAAACCTAGTAGCAGGAGTGGGGCAGCAATGCCATTGCAGATAGGATCTCAAGACAGGGTATGGGTTAATGTATCCCCAGACAGGCTCATTTCTCTCAAGCAATGTTTCTCCAGAATCACTTGAGAAACTAGCCTGAGTCTTCAAGGGGGAGTGATATGATGATGTGAGGTAGTGTCAGCTATGCCAGAGTGAGTAAGGCAGTGCATGTCTAACATGGCACCATAACTTGCTGCAGTTTTGTAAAGAATTTTATGTCATTTGTTTATCAAACTCATTTGTACAGATGCTTGTGTTAAAAATGTATTTGTAAAGCTGCTTGTGTTAAAAATGTATCAACAGTGGGTCCTGCTGGACAGAAAAGAAATATCTGCGTATATCAGACTGTACTGTTGTAACTGAGGAAATGTATATATTTTTACAGAGGATGCTGGAAGGGAAGGGGCTAAGCTCAGCTCAGCTTACCTTAAGAAAAATAGCCATAAATTAAATGATTTGGTTTATGCTATAACAATTTTCTCTCACAGGCCTGAATGCAGCCAAAGACTCAATGTAAGGGAAAGGCCTGGGCTGTTATTGTCCTTAGTGGTGAACTAATTGCTACCCTGGGGTGCCAAAGAATGGCTAGTTAGTCTCTCCAGGAAGGATGAAAGTAATGGAATTGTTGACAGTCTCCAGAAGCAACGACAATAGCCTAGGTATGTATTGTGACACATCTGTGCTAGATCCTGGTTCAGCTTCGAGTCAGGGGGGTGGTGTAGGATGCACAGAATCAGGTGACCAGATTTGATGTCATTCTGCAGCCAGCACTGAAATTGTATTTTAGGTATTAATGAGAGATGTGATAGTGATACTCAGCACTCTGTTATTGGAACTGACAACAAGGACACTTGTCCACTTCATCTTGCCTTGCTTTGGTAAGTAATTTAACTAGGGTACAGTAATTCTTCAGTTAGTTGGAAAATATAGTAAAATATAGTAGTCTCTCCATCTGTCTTATATTTTATATTTCCTGTGAATTGAAATGCTGACATTTATTGTAAATAGATATTCTGTATTTTCATGTTTTCTATTTTATTTATTATTTATTATTAAGTATATCTATACATTTTAATGTGTCTGGTCTTTTAGAAAATAGTTTAACACTTGAGAGTAATTTCATTTATTTGGTGGCACTGTGGGCTTCATGCTCCTGAAAGTCTCGCTGCTTGGTTAACACTACCATTTGTATAGGTATTAATTTTACTAAGAGTAATTGGGTACTCTGGTATATGTGTGTGTGTCTGCGAAAATCAAATTTCTAAGAGTGTGTGTGTCAGCTGCTTGGAACAGGGACACAGAGCACTGATTTCTGCAGAGAGAGAAAGGTGAAGTCTTATTTGAGACCTGAAGAGGAAAACCCAGCCCCAGGTCTGGAGTGTGGTCCCTGTGTGCTTGTAAGGGAAATTGTGCTTGGTGCAAAGAGCTGTCTCTGAAAATACTGTGTGCATTTATCTTTGTTCTAAGTGAACGTTCCCCACTGGTGTCAGTGGTGAGGACTGAGGCTCTTTGATTACTGGCCCAGAGGAGGGATATCACAAATGACACCAACATCACACCAGAGATCAGTGGATGGGAGGATAAGCTAGACACCAGGGGTTACTCTTTAAAGTGCTGTAATGCCACTGATGACAGTAAAAGGATGGGGGTGATTCATAGACTACCAAAGAATAGTCTTAAGTGTTGTAATGGCACCAATGGCAGTACGGGGATCGGTGGCAGGGTGATACACTAGGCACCAAGACATTATAAATAAGGGCAGTAATGGCACTTCAAATACTACATGGGGTGGAGGAAAATGTGAGGGCAGACAGGTTAGGGTCTGGTGTTTGTGTGTGTGTGTGTGGGGGGGGTGTGTGTGTGTGTGTGTGTGTGTGTGTGTGTGTGTGTGTGTGTGTGTGTGTGTGTGTGTGTGTGTGTGTGTGTGTGTGTGTGTGTGCGTGTGTGCATGCATGTGTGTGTGTGTTCATATTGTGTGTACTTGTTTGTGTGGGAAAGCGACTGGAGGAGAATGCCACTGCCTACACAAACAACTATTTACTACCATAACTGCATATCTTAGTAGTAAATGCGATTCAGAGACATGCAAATTAACTGATTATAAGGTCTTACTATGTTGCAAATAACAACTCTCTGAATCGCAAAGGGGCATCCTATGGGAGAAGGACCAAGGGCAATTTAATGAATTCCTGGGTATATCTTTTACCCTGCATACACAAAATCCACAGAGATAACTTCCCCAAAATAATGCTGCCCTCTTTGATCCCATAGAAATGAAATTCCTTCTTATTATAATGAAAAAAAGTTAAAATAAAGGAATAAAAACTAATATTTACCTTACCTGTATTCATCGGGTCAATACCCTCCCTCCAGTACTTTAAGAATGATTTGAAAAACTTCCTACCCAAAATCTGGCTCTGTTCTTGCTCAATGCCAGGATAATCTAAATCCCTAAATATGAAAAAGCACATATTCATACCTTACACCTCCTTACTCCCTCTACTTCACTTACCTTCTTATTTCTATCAGTTTCTCTCCCCTAACTCTCTATCTAAATAGGTCATAACCCTGTTTTTTCCTCCCACTTTGTATTGCAATTCCTGTTTGTATTATACTAACGTACATTTAATTTCTCTAATTTAGCTAAAATTTCTTGTCAGATACATTATATCTATTAATCAAAGTTTTCACTTTCTGTCTAATTTGATATAATTGTTTAAACTATAGATTTTTATTTGTTTTATTATATTATTTTTGAAGATTGTAAAATTATTGTTCTTAAAACATTTTTGTAATACTTTGGAGTTTTCTACCTGGGCCTCTGCTGAAAATGGGTACCCACCCAGTCGACTTTCCTGGTAATCAAATGTGAATGAATAAATAAATAAGCAAATAAACTAAACTAAAATAAAATAAAATCCTAACCACAACTAGCCAATCCACCAATTGGAAAACAGCATTATTGGTAAAACAGACTTGATTCTGTCCATCTTAAAACAAAATAAAAAATCAAACTAAATTATGAAAAAAATCGTAAAACAGCCCTCACTAAATTGCTAAAATACATCAAATAAAGTAACCTTCACCACAGAAAAATATTAAAATTTACCTCAGAATTAAGGTATACCACCATTCATTAAACAGTTGTTTTGTAAACATATGTGCACACCACCTAAAGATCTCTTCAGTAGAAATATAGGCAATACTATTCTGATGTACAAATGCACACACAGACACACACACACACGCCACATACACACACACACACACGCACACACACACACACACACACACACACACACACACACACACACACACACACACACACACACAAAACAGATAAATGGCTACTACAGGGGCAATCTGTTTGTGTGATTTAAGGAAGTCCGTGCATAACTTATGGGTTTCTACTCATCATGAAACTCCCTCCATACACTTACAGTAGATGATATTTTACATGTCATGCACCAAACCCCATTATATCCATATTTATATTCTACTAGTTCTGAACATTTTTATTTTCATCTCAAGGCCACTCCACTGAGTGGTGGTATCTGGCCAGTGCAGCATTCTTACATGAATGTGGAATGCATTGTTTTGGCTTTATTATGTCTGGGTCGCCTTGTCATTACTGTCCTCATTTGTTTGTGTGTGTGTGTGTGTGTGTGTGTGTGTGTGTGTGTGTGTGTGTGTGTGTGGTTATTTCTGCTTTCCTGAGATATGAACCAATGTTTGAAAGTGGTTCATTTATTTTTGACCATCTTTCACGGAAAAATATTATTATGAGTATTATTTGGGGGGAAGCCACCAGACCCCCATTCTGGATTCCCTGCATCCCCTACCTAATATAAGTATTTCCAAGGCTGCTAAACCACTGGGGTACGCTATAAACATGATTGCTATAGCCCAAACAATTTATCGCTGCCACCAAACAGACATGAACAGGATATTGCATTGCTAAACAAATGAGTTCCTTAATTTTGTAGGCCATTCACATTCATGTATATATCAGAAACTGTTGTGTTTATACTGAAACTTGAGAGACACAGCCTAACACTATCCAACATCCTGTCCGTTGCACTGTTCACTGTCTTGCTACTGTTGCTTTTTAGTTTACATGAACAGGTGGGTCAATTAATAATACAGTAATTGGGATTGTTAGATGTCTCTTCATTCCTTAAAATATCAGTGGCAACATTACTTGCAATGTAATAGGAAAAAAATCAGCGGTATAATTCACTGATGTTCCCTACAGGACAGATTACGTGCACCTTTAAGACTTACCCTCAACTGCTTATTGCCAAGCATATTTTGCATGCAAATGCTGTGTGCTTTGTAAAATGGATGTACAAAGGAAAGCATAATAAATGACACAGGTTTCTGCTAACATGTTCTAGTGTAACTCCATTTATTTGCTAACACTTACTGACATGGTCATAGCTAATTGTATCTGATGGCGAATGACCTATATGCTGCAATATTCAAAACTCAGGTAATGAAATATATAACCTGCCACCCACATAATGTCTTGGGAAATTAGTCCTGCTTCGATGATATCATTTTATTTGTTTGCCAATACTGATAGCACATGAAATTCTATTATTTGACTTACTGTGCTTTCCCAAACTAGTTCCCCTTGATAATGCTGATTGACGTACACACAATTCGTAATGTTTTTGACCTTCCCCACAAGTTGTTTTGATCCGTTTCCCAGTAACATCATGTTCCTTCAAAGCTAGTACTGTTTCAGCAGGCTCATGCTTACTGCTTGTCTCTTCTGGACTATATATAAGATGCATGTAATCAAGTCTTCATGCTTTCTGGCATCAAAAACAAAGCTATTGTCTCACTGCACATCTACACAGATAAACTTCTTTCTGTGGCTGATAGCTGTAAGTTGTGTATCTACCTGTATACACTAACTGCAGTTACTAAGTCAGTGCTATGTAATCGTATTGAACATCAGCAAAAACAGTCACTCAATGAAAATATTCCTTATGCGGGTAATAAATGTGAATTTAGACATTTACACATCAAGGACAGCTATAGGCTTTGATTCATAGCTCCGATTATGATGAGGGATATCATTCATTTTGACATCTCAGAAGCCTTTTGTACTATGGGAAGATGGCATTTTTCATGTCTATTTTAACTTACCAAAGTTTAATACAGTGAGTATAAGGTAAGGCACATGGTGCCTACCACTACCCAGTAAGCTGTTGTGATCCATTAAACTGACTTCAATCTTAATATAAATGTTCTGCATACCAACTCCTCAGTCTATAAGTATGCTGACTCCAAGACTGCACTGACTTGGAGAAATGAAAATAGATGTTATTCCCTTTCCTCTAAGTTAGTGAGATATTTGAGGTAATATATTTAGAGACTTTCTAAGAGGGGACTACCAAAATTAGGAGGTACAGAGAGCTGCAAATGATTTAAATTCTGTAGTAGTCTTCTTTCGGCCTTTCCCGGTTAGCGGTCGCCACAGTGGAACTCCGGTCCACTAATGATTGGTAGTTGATTTTTACATGCCGAGTTACCGCCCTGATGCACAGCCTTCAACGAAGGTACGCCCATTCACGCATGTCTCCACGTAGAAGATGCTCTAGCTGAAAATCGAACGGGGCAGCGTCTTACTGTGAGGTGACAATGTTACAGCAGCACCACCACCGCAGATATAAATGCTTTAAATTCTGTCTACCTGTTCATTTACTGCAGCAGTCAGATGGATCAATGGGGCAGTGTGTTCAGTAGGTCACATGTCAATCACTATCTGCAGTAACATAAATTTAAAAAATGAATCATGTATACATGGAAAGTATGATGTTCTGCATTTTTAACTTCCAGATTCTGTTTTGATTAAATGTCAACCATTTTGACCCCTTATCATACATTGTGTCACATTTTGGTGAAGGATTGAGAAATATGTCTTGAGTGCATAAAATGTGAGAACTGCAGCAACCGCTGCTGTGTCCAGCCTAAACTTTAATTAACAAAATATAACTAATGGAGATATGCATAACAAGATCATAGAGTATGACCAGAAGAAAAAATGCATACCACTTGCAAGTGCACACCAGTGTCTGTGAACTCTGTATCTCCATCCAGTGTAGTTAAGTCTCCACAGAGACTAAGAATACTAATTAAACAGCAGCAAAGTAACTTTATTTGGTACTTGCGTATTATCGCAACCACATTTTCCGACGTGCTGGACTTTATTCTCTTTTACTCAAACAATGACAAGGAAGTGTAATCAGGAAAGGTAGACTGTAAAAAACTCTTCTGGGATGTTGGTGGTGGCTTTTTAAAATGAGTAAGGGTTCAAATTTGAGGATTTGTGGCTAGCATGCTTGAAAGACATCAAGCATTGAATTCAGCGAGCGATCCCAGTGGCTGTCTGTATATACGTACGCTGGCCTGAAAGGAGTGTGGGCAGTCATAGCTTAGGATGTTAGAAACACACACACACACACACACACACACACACACACACACACACACACACACACACACACACACACACACACACACACACACACACACACTTCCAATGAATTAGCTGCTTTTGAGCACACTAGCCAGAAATCCTAGCATGTGCAAACCCTTACTAGTTTTACAAACCCACCACCAAGATCGTGTTTTAACAGTCTACCCTTCCCGATTACTTTTTTAAGAAGTTAGACGGGGTACTGCTTTGCTTTTCTTTCCTGATGCTTTCCATTCTCAGGGCAAAGGCTGAAAACGCGGAACGCGTTTTAAGTGGAACGTTGGACTTTCTTAACTGACATCTTGAGATGCTGGCAGTAAATGGGGAAACCTATTTGTCAAACCTTATTTTTTCAGCCATTGAAGTGAAAAACCATCCTAAAAACAATAACACATTAAAGAAAACACGTCTTTGAGGTTTTCTCATACTTTATTGGTCCCAGTTGACACAAGGAGAAGCAACCAGCATCAGGGCGAAAATGTGGTTGCGATAATATGTAAGTACCCTTTATTTTTATGTTTAATTTCAACTTACCTTTTGCTGTCTTTTCTGCTTACAAAAAGTAGAAAGAAAAAAGAGTAGTCATAGGTCATCAGTCCAAAAAGTTATAATAAACCATTTAAATCCCACAGTAATTGTGCTACGCCTAAGCACACATCCTTAACAGGTAGAATATGGTATTTTATCTAACAAAAAATGTTATAGCCTTTTTTAAAGCCTCATGAACAGAGTGAGGAGGAAATATACATAAACATTTACAGACACACATGCATGCACACAGACACACACACACACACACACACACACACACACACACACACACACACAGTAAGATGCACATACTCTCACACTGTACACACACACTCACACTTTTAATTTTGTTTCAAATCCTTTTGTGAGGAATTAATTCCAGTCACATTCAGTCTTCAAACTTCAAACTGGAAAGCGCAGAGAAAAGTAACCATTCTCATTTATCTTTGTTATGGTTTGTTACAACTATAAAATGCACAGAGCAAAGCAGACAGGCCTCTCAGGCCCCTTACCAAGTAATACTGAAGCAGAATTAAACAAACGTGCTGAAGGAAATATACCTAGCATATCATGTGTATGCCAGTTTAAGCTGTTATCCATTTAGATTGAAATCATTCTCGCCCATCCCCAAATGTTTATCTTCCGATTCTGGATCAACACTTTATTGTTTATTTGACATGAACTGAAAAAAACTATATTCTTGTCATGTTCTCCTATCATTTTAAACTGAACAACTATAGAAGTTACAAAACTGCTTACACTCCCATTTATCTATGTTGCCAACAGTATTTAAAATGAATTATTGCAGTTATTTTATTTTTAATTTTTATGGAGTTATAGATTAAATCCAATAAAAGAGGAGTTTTATATGTAAATAAAGAGGAATGAGGTTTAAGGTTAATTAACCCAGTGGTATATGCTGCTTCGTTAAATTTGTACAAGGTGTTAAAATGGTTAAATGAAAAATATGAGAGATTAGTAGTAACATTTTATAATTATAAGTATGATACATTTTGGGGTATGGTAAAAAAGAGTATATAATAAAGAAATAATGTTACCAAGAAAAATAATTTTGTGGTGAATAAAAATTGATGATACAGATAAAGATAGTAAAGTATGGTATAAAATGTAATGCTAAAACATTATTATATAAAAGAATGGGAAAATCTAACATATAAAAAAATTAAAGCTATAAAAATAAGAAGCAAATGGTGTAATCAGAAAGTAGAATGTCAAGATTTTTTTTGTGGAGACTGGCAATAGATAAATTGCTGGTACAAGGAAATATGCCATATAAAAAGAAACGTGATATAATATGTTTACATTGTCAAGAAGAAACAAATGAACACATTTTTGAAATATAAAAGCTTAAAAAAATGGGGAAAACTATGAACAGAAGATTTTTTCAAAGATATAAAATAAGTGGATAAAATAAACACATATATGATTAAATATGGATATTATAATAACAGAAGTAAAGAATACATTAAAAGAATAGACAAACGTTTATGTCATATGGATTATATAGAATGAAAGAATAAAGGAAATTCTCTTTAATGGTAAGTGAATTCTTGCAACAATATTAAGTAAAATCAGATGGTGGCTGTGGAAAAAAGAGTAGGGGTGAAATAGAAATGAAAATTTAGTACGATTGTAAGGAAAATTAAGATTATATAAATATATTTGTCCATCTAAATATTTGTACGTTTGTAAATATCTGTAAATATGTTGCAATTAACAGTTCTTTTTATATATAAAAAGGACCCCTACTCTTTTCGATAGGTGCTGTGAGATCTTTTGCATCCACTTGAGCTGGGCCTCAGTTTAATGTCTCATCTGAATGATGGCACGCTTAGGCTTACAGCATCCCCTCATGCTGCACTGCAGTGTCAATAATTTGAAAATTAATCCAATCACCCAGGGTGGGAATAGAACCTGCAGTGATGGTTACTTACACTGAAATTAATAAAGTCCAGACACTACTTCCTTTGTGCCGTGATATTAAATAGTAAATCTAGAGATATTTACAGCCTTTCATTTAGTGCCAGTATGCTCTTTTCCATTGACATTTTAACACCACATCTCACAGACCTGTTTCATAAATATAATCATAATTATTATAGGATCATAGCGAATGCAAGGCACTTGAGTCATAAGACCATTATCCGCTTGCTACTACCCTCATGCTATACCCCCTTCTCAATAATGGCAAAGCAGATCAGTCCTAGAGAAAATGTATGGGCAACCCATTCAATCATCTGGATTTATTTTGAAGGATGCTAAGCTGTCATTTTATTTAACTTGCAGAGAAAATCTGTTTCAAAGATGGAGTAGACATTGGGCAATACATTCATCTCTCCAACAAATTCTGTCTGGGATTTGCAGAGCTATTTGACCTGTGAAGATACAGGAGTTCAAGGAGGACTGTGTCCCTAATGGTGTGAAATGCAAGCCATAAATCACCCAACAACAGCCTATAAGAAGCTGAGTAATGGGATAATGTTTCAACCTTTTCTCATAGCTCAAGGACTTTAAGCCAACAACCTTCTTGGGTAGGAACCTCTGGAGCCTTTCCAGTTGTTTAATATATTTAGAAAGGTACATCCCAAAGGGGGTGTTGTACTAAATAATTGATCTAGTTAGGGCTGAATACAGTGAGATGTAACTTCTTTTGAACTGGATGATATGCCTTTAGATAATAGTTGCCCACCCAACCTCATCATCACACTGGGAAGATGGTATTAGGGGTATGAACAATTCCTGAGCTGCTCAGGATGAAGTGGGCTGCCATAGGGAAGGAGAGATTTTTTTTTTCAAGATGGGGACACAGCTTCAGGCTCCATTCAGCTGCATTCTGGGGGAATAACCAAGACTACATAGTTGCAGAATGGCTCTACCCTCCTCCTGCAGCAAGCATGCTTACCAAGTGAGGAGCAGTCAGGGGCTGAAAAATGTTGTTATATGTGACAATCATTGTCTGTCTAATAGCTCTTGCATATTCATTCCTGTCATCCATTCTACTGTGGATATGATATCATAATATGAGTCATCGACCCATCCATGGTTGCTAATGTGGTCATCCGTACATCTGTTAGATGGAATTATCACCAATTATCTCATTCTCTGGTGGGAGGGATAGTCATGAATCTTTCCATACTGGATAGACTAGTAAGTGCTACATCTGCACATTTGGTTTTAATCATCTACTTTTTAATGGATTGTTCTTAGTATTTCAAGGCTGGTAATGACTTTTCAAGTGTCCTTGCACCTGTCCAGATTTTTTACATTAGAAAGACAAATTGTAATTTAAAAGACAGGATAGCAGAGTAATTACAACTAATTCCCTACCTCTATAATAATATCGAACATAAATTTCAGTTTCAGGTACTAGATGGACATAATGGTGTGCACCAAGGGTATAACAAAGCCAATATCTTGCCTAAGATGAAAGTAAAGTGACAAACTCATTTAATGAATTGTAACAATCCAGGGCAAAAATGTGTTCAGGTTTAATGCCATCCCTGCTAAGATATGAGAACAAAAAATAATTGAATTAATTGAGCAAGCAGATGGTAATAATTATGCTACAAGCTGAAGTAGAAGTAATAACTGAAATAGTCTTGGTGTCATAATTCAAAATATTTTATTTTGGATATCTTGGATGTTTGATGGTTTCATATTGTTTGCCTTGTTCTACATTCCCTCAAACTTTTTATATTGAAGAGACAGTTAGAACTATACTTGAAAATAGTTGATTATTTCTGAAATATCAAAACAAAGTTGTTCAGGTCCACTTGAGAACATTTATTTGAGCATATTATACAAATGGTAGATTAATGTTCTGATTTTAAGCATCATGTAGAGCACCAGTAACAGAAGTTAAACAGTTGTTTCAACTAAAGGAGGTTTGGTACATTCATAGATATGTAACTTCAGACCCAAAAGGGATGAATAATGAACTTGTCTGGTAGCCTTTTTTTGTAAAGGGACTGTTTACATGAAGTAACACAACTTGTAAGCTGAACTCCTTGAGACTCAACTCATTGAAAATCAACCCCTCCCCCCCAAAGTTCAACATTGGAGGTTGTTTTAATTAGTAAAGGGGGCTAGGAGAAACCCATCCATTATACTACATTAGGGAGTGCAAACCACCTAACAATATTGAAGTTTGTTATTTTTCAAGTGATAAATCTTGTTGAGTACAGTTTTGATAAGTTCATTTTACAAAAAGCTGTGATGATTCATTTTTGTAAAGGGACTTTTCTTTGGAAGTCTAACATATTTCTAACCTGTTGAGTGTCATCAGATACTTTTGCTGAATACTGAATGGGGTACTTAACTTTAAGTATGTGAAATAATGTTTATATAGTGTCTCTTTAAATGTGCCTGAACATGTTTTAAAGGGATGACAAAATTACCAATTAAATTATATTCATTTGTGTATATTTCTGTTTAAACTGCAATTTACTTTGAAAATAGTAACTTATTTGAATGCTGTGAAGTTTAGGTATAAAATAAATAAACAAAATGTTATCTGTACATTTCTTATATTTTGTATTCCTTCTAGCACCATGTATTTTTTAACATGTAACTGTGTTTTTTTATTTATGTATATACATACATGAAGCAGATATTTGGTCAAATGTTTGGAAAATTGAACATTCAGAATGCTGACACAATTATTCAATGAGGCATTTGACTGAAGAATGCTAATATTACTTCTGTGCATAATTAATCATCATCTACTTGCTCAATTAATTCATTTGTGTGTGTGTGTGTGTGTGTGTGTGTGTGTGTGTGTGTGTGTGTGTGTGTGTGCGTGTGTGCGTGTGTGTGTGTGTGTGCGTGTCTGTGTGTGTGTGTGTGTGTGTGTGTGTGTGTGTTAAAACTGATTTTAAATTTGGAGGTTTTCTCCATGGGCCTCCTCTGAAAAATGGTAGTACTTTTCTAGTAAACAAAGACGGAAAATAACTAACTGACTAAATAAATAAATGAAAAAGCTAGCCACCTCTTTGTGAATAATTTACTGTATATGTTAAGATCCTTTTCTCCTGCTTTCTTAGGTATGAGGCCATCCATGTTTGGGTTTCTGTGGAAGTTTAATAGCATTCTTCTTCTGAAATACTGCCCCCCTGCTTCCTTTCCCCGCTTAGTCACTTTGAAGCTAAGATACAATGTAATTTTTGTACACAGATTTTTTTGCCTCCTAAGGTATTGTCTCACCCACCAGTGATCAGATAGCACCCCACAACCATTCCATCAGCCTCTTAATGGATTCCTTTATCCTTTCTTTCCTCAGTTTGATGGATCTTTGTATAGGTAACATTTCCAAGAAAGCCACAGAACTGCTCCTCTTCTTACTAACTCTCCCAGCCCCATCATCTTTCTTACAACACCAGCTACTTTCATTTTGTTGGCTCATTTTTCACAAGTAGTATCATAGTAGATAAATCCTTCCTTTTTCTATTGCCTTTGTTAATACTAGCTTGGCCATTGCTGGCAGCAGACCCAGAACCATCTCCACTCCCACCATCCTTTGCCATTCTCCTTTCCATCTGATTCCATTTGTGACTTGAGACACAACATTAAAGGTTCAAATGATGCCAGCCATGTCCTCAGTCCACCACCTCTTTCCATCTTCTCCTCTTCTGTACCTTTCTCCAACCCACTTTTATTGCTATTCAGCTGCTTCCTTACTTTCCATTCCATAATTGCTTTGTGCCACCATTTCTTCTATGTCTGCACACCTCCCTTTCCTTTTATATCCTATGTATCCACCGGTCATTACTCCAGTCACTTTCCATCATGTGCTGCCACTTCTTGCTACCTCCACTCATCTCCTCCTCGAACTCATAATTTCCCAATGCAAAGTTTCCTCTCATTGTCTCTTTTTATGCATGTCTACCTTTTCCACCATATTTCTCTGTCCTAATTTCTTTCTGCACCCTTTCTTCTCTTTGTGTATGTGATCCATTATTTAATTTCCTCTGTTAATTGTCTTGTACCTTTCCAGCTAAAACTATGCCCACCCACACTGCCAGAAGCATTCTTTACAGTACCTTCACTTCCTCTTCTAGTACCCTAAATACCCTACGTACCCATGTTGTACCACTCCCACAGTTCCGAGGCAGACTGTTGCAATGCATATTAACCACATACTGGACACCTAACACAGTCAGCATCAATCATACTTTTGTCAGTCAGTATTATTATCAATCGATCAAGCCAGTAAATGAGTATTGATTTCACATTCTCAGGACCAAGATGAATTCTCTGTTAGGGCAACTGAGGAATAGTTACTTATCTGAATCATTGAATGGAGCATTTCAGTCTCAGCAAAATTAAGAGTTGTAGAAGTGATGTCTTTTGCTTGTGAAACCACAGAAGAAAGATAGGGCTCAGTGCTTTTTTATTTACATCTTTTATTTTTAAAAAGGTGAACGTTATCTGGGCCTTTCTAGATATAACAAGGAAATGATAAAAGTAAATGTGATGGGACACAACATTAACAGACAGCCTCTTATCAGAGTCTGAAGAATACTACAAGGTCATACTTCATTAGAAAAAAAGCATGCTTTATTATATAAAATTCACCACAGATATGGTGGGCTACACACACACCAACACCAAAAGTCATATTTTCAGAGAAGACAGAATACTTTTTTCAAAACAACTTCTACATTCTAACTTCAGAACTCTATAATAAGTCATGAGTGAGAAGTTCTCTATATTAAATGTCTGTTAATAATTCTGAAACTGTTCAGTATTCATTTACTTCCTGGATCACTGCATCAATTAGTTGTTCATGCTTCTTAACTAACTAATTAAATATCTGCAATGCATAATGTGTAAAAATATGACTTCTGGGGGCTATACTGGAAAACCTTAATTTTAGCATCCATCTTTCAGAGCTGAGCAATGGGCTAAGCCTCTGTCCATGCTAATCATGCCTCTATATCAATGAAGCAATATTTAGAGAGTATGGCTGCCAGAATTAAAGTGACTATGTGGTTTGTGACTGTTTTACCCAGTTACTTTCGGGATCACATGCCAATCACCTTTTTTCAACTACCCTACTAATAAATAATTTATACAATCATTTTTAAATTTTCTTTATATCTTTCCCCATCTCTGAAAGACCCTGCCCACTGGCTTCGTGCCTGCATCCAATCAATCCATTCATTCCAAGAGAGTAGGAGCCAGGCAACCCTCAGCTAGGTCAGTGCTATATAGCTCATTCATTCCTGTCTGGAGAGCCTTATTGTCCCTTCTATTCCCAGTGGCATGGGAGCAGGTCAGCTAGGCAGTCCCTTGGAGGGGTCTAGCCATAGGCTTCCTGTGGAGTCAAAATGGCTGCCAAGTCAAGGGAAGAGTTGCACATGCTCCTACACACACCCCTCCTGCTCCCAGACTAAGCAAAACAGTGTCTATCTGATGCAGCACAAGATAACATAGACCCTAAAGCTGGGTGATGCACTCAACCACTGCTAGGTTTTGCAAATATCATGAGCCTAGCAACCTGTTAACCCTAACGATGAAAGAGCTATAGGATCTCACATTCTTCCTCCCACACTTGGTACCTATTTGTACACAGAGTATCTGGAATGTAGTCAGGGCTTCATTCCTCTATGCCATGAGGCTGGGTATGTATTTAAAAAAAGTTGTCAAAGCAAATACATTTTGTTTTGTAGAAGAGCTTGAAATTAATAGTACAGTTTAAGTAAAAATAAATTATTATTCACAGAAGTTACAGTTTTGTGTACAATTGTCTTTTGCTTCATATTTCAGACATTCTGTAAATTAAAGGCTACTTATACAATGAATATTACCTTTTAAATATACAGGTATATTTGTAGTGGAACCTTCTAGGCTAATTATTTTCATGTAAAAAATCATTACTGGGTAGACTGCCATTTATTCTTCTAGTTGAAAATCCTAAATTGTCAATCAACTGTCAGGTGTCAGAAATGACCAATGCTTAGTCAAACTATACCTTTCATTGTTTGCAGTTGTCATAGGAATTTTAATGTCATTCACAGAGTATGTTCATAATTACACACGTGTGAATGTATATGTTGCCTTTAAACAATTTATTAAGGAAGATCGCCCTTCATAAAAGGTGCATTCCTTGGTCTGTCTAATACAATCTGCCTGCATTTTCAGCTTGTACCTTCGTTCTTCTTATAGGTTCACAGGTTCATAGGTCGGTACTAGGCTATTGGCCCTAGGGCCTATATAAGCCTAGCCAAAAAGGTACTCTGGCTTTCGTCACCCAAGAAAATTATTATTTTTCTTCTACCATCACCTGCATTTCTTTTGTTTTATTGACAGAGTTTTGCTCTTAAACTTAGCTGTTATGCACCCTTTTAACATTGCTGAACATCTGTTTTTTTTCTATGGCATCCCTTTAACATTAACAATCCTTATGGCGTCTCTGTGTTAGCCATGAGTCTTTGCACCATATCATCTTCCCTTAGCCAGAATGGAGTGAACTATATGTGAGTTATTCCTTGAATGTGACAAACTTGTTTAAACTGTGTGTTTGCAAATATTAGACTGTCATTAGTAGGTATGCCCAATTATACAATGAAAACTAATTAGTATTCTGAAACAATCAGCATAATTGTAAATTAAATGATTTTCAGAGGACAAAGTTCTATTTCTTCACTTTCTCGGCACTGTTAGCAGAGATTTTAAAATGTGAAAAATAAACTGTTTTTGTGGTAAGTAAACTGCTTTGCGGAACACAGTATATTATAATAAAATAAAATAATCATAAGTTTGATGCTGGGAGTGCCCCTACAGCAGCTCTGTGTCATACCTTCAAATCTAATGTGCCTGTCATTACCTGTTTTCTTCATTCCTCATTTAATTGCCAGAAAATGAAAGACTATTAAAAACAAACCAAAAATATTAGACAGACATCCAGACGTATTGTGAAAATCATTTCAGAAAATCAGTTTGATAAAAAAGACAGCAATGTACTGTACATCCATTTACTGAGTTAGAGCATATGTGGTGCATATACTGTATGCTCAAGACTACCAGAAGCTGGCGGAAGAGCACTAAAGTCCTCTTACTTGGTGACATTATTTAGAAAAGGTAAGACTATTTTTCTTAAACATTTGCATTGTATAATACCAATACTCTACTCTACTCCTGTTTGTGGGTAATGAAGAATTTTCCCACATTTGGCTTTTTTAATCATTTGGGCTTCACCCTCATGGTCAAGCCACACCAACTGTGAGTAAATTCTGTATTATCCATACACAGTCATGGATTATTACTAAAGTCATCATCATCATCATCTTCATCAACTCCCTTTCCTCCCATTTTCTTCATGGGGTCAGGGCATCATGTCAGCTGTTGCCATCGCTCTTGGTTCAATGCCACTCTCTTGCCTTCTTCAACACTCACACCTGATTGTTGCAGATCTTCTCTCACACAATCCATCCACCTCTTTGCTGGATGCTCCCGTTTCCTCTTGCATTCTTCCTGCCTGTCCCAAATCTTCATCACCAGATTGTCTCCTGCTTTTCTGCACATGTGCCCAAGCCACCATCGTAATCTGTACTCTTTGACCTTTTCTGCAATTAAAGCTACTTTGACTTCTGCTGTCATGTCCTCATTTCTTTGTCTGTCCCACAGTATACACCCTACCACCCATCTCAGGCATTATATCTCCATCACTTCTAGCTTCCTCACCTGGTCTGCCTTTACTGCCAAGGTTTCCATACCATTCAGCAGTATTGGTTGCACCATTGTTTTGTACACCTAACTTTTCAGCTTCTTTGGCATTTTCAGCTATATACTACACTTGACACTCTATGCCATTTGGCTGCAACCCCTTGATTCTAGCTTTGACGTCTTCATTCAGACATCCCTTCTCCTCAACCACCCCTCCCAGATACTTGAAGCTGTTACTCTTCCAGTATCTTCTCTTCTATCTCAATTCTCAGCTTCTTATTTCCCCCATTTGCTGCCATTACTACTATCATATTTGTACTCAGTTTCATCCCATGTGCCTTCAGTTTTGCATTCCATTCCCCTATAATAAGTTCATAGGTTCAAATGTGTTTATTAAGCTAACAGCCACAAGGGCCTTTTTAAGCCTAGCCTCTGCTGCATTGTTCTCTGCTATTACAACTCCTCTTTTTAGCTAAGTAGTATTCCTTCTTAGCCTGGTCTGTCTTTTCTATTTCCCCACTTTTTCATGCACTCTTTCTTTCTCTTGAAGACTTCCTGAACTTCTGCTTTCCACCATCAGCTTTCCTTATATACCTTATTTCCATACTTGGCTTGGCCACATTTCTGTTCTGTAGTCCTTACACATGCTGTTTTGAAACATTGCCATTCTTCTTCAGCTCTGCCTATTTCCTCTTCTTTTTGAGGTGTTGGCATTCTTGAACTGATGTGATCTATCTACAATCATTTTCCAGATCTTCAGCCTGGTCTCTGTTGACCTTAGAGCCTTCATTGACCACTCCTTACAGGTGATTGTGGCAACCAGTAGTTTATGCTGTAGGCTGACCATTTCACTGTGGATGACTTTGCAATCACTGATTTTACACCAGTGCCCTTTCCTTACTATGAGGAAGTCTACCTGAGTTGTACCTGAGTTGCATGTTGGCCACTCTTGTATGTGATCTTGTGACTGTCTATCTTGCTGAATCATGTGTTGGCCACCATTAATTGCCAGAGAGAAGTCTAGAATGGCCTCTCCTTCTTTATTCCTGTTGTCCTACCCACATGGATCCAGGCAGTCCCAATATTTGTATCCGGGTCACCCATTATCAACAACAAATCATGTTGTCCTACTTTATCTAGTAGGTTCTACAACTACTGTCTGAATACACTCTTCCTCACTATCACAACCCTGCTGTGGGACATAGGCTGATATTATGAATATTGCCATATCCTTGCATTGGAGTCTGATTGCCATGAGTCTGTCACTAATTCTGATAACATCTCTTACTGTCTTCTGAAGCCTTTTCCTCACCACAATTCTCATGACATTTCTAGCCTGTCATCCTCCTCCTGAGTAGTAGACTCTGGATTCCAACCCAAGTTGATTTGCTGAACTACTTTTCCATCTTGGATCCAGGATACATAGGATATCCAGCCTCCTTACCATCACTTCATCCATTTCCAAACTCCATCCTGTTAGTGAACCTACATTGAGTGTAGCAATTCTTAGTTCATGTTTGACAGGTTGATTAGTTATTAGGTCCAGCTTTGAGCAATTCCAGGTAACCCAAGCTGGGTAACTGGACACTCAGTGGCCAGCAGTTTATTGACCCAAAGATGCTGGGCTTTATGGTGGGCACAAATTGACAAATAGGGGAACATACACCCCTCCCACAATTAACATGGGTCCCTGGCATAAATTGGAATAGACTAATGAAAACACAGCTCAAACCACTGGCTCAAAAAAACACTTGAACGCCGAGTCGCTCAGTCCTGATCTCCCAGTCACAATGAATGACCATATAAAAATATAAAATTGTTGGTTTATTAAGCGTTCTATTCAAAATCCACTTTTCGTCGAGTACACCTTACTCAACTTCGTCAGATACAAATGTAAAAACAAAATACACATTATTACATCTAGGCACTCAATTTGAACTCCTTACAAAGTCACGTGCTAACGCTTTCAACCCTGTTATTGGTTAAATATTTGTACAACTACTTCATTGTTTAAAAGTTTAAAGATACATTGTAGTTTATGTATTTATATCCACAATGTTATCTTTCACTTTCAGATTCCTACCACAGTGTGGAAGCGCTCTGACTGATAATGTAAATGTTTACTAAGATGTAAGTTAAAAAGTGTATCCAAAAGTCTGCTAATAAGTGACCTCCTTCTATACGCTATAATATATTAAACCTTTTTCCATCATAAGAGACATCCATCAGTTATTAAACTTTGTTTTATCCAAAACCTCTTTGGCTATCAGTGAACATGCTCAACCCTACCTTCACCACGTTAAAGTGTTCAAGTGTTCACACTATTATATTACAACTGATCTTATTTTGTTTTGTTTAATTTTACATAAATTTAAAAACAAAGTAGTATGAACACTTATACAAACTTACGTAATGTAAGTCATACGAAAGTAGGTTGCCATGCCTACCACTCTATTCATTTGATTTAATTTTGTATGTCATTATTTGTACTGTCTATTTCGTTAACATATTTCGATCACCCTTAAATTCTAAAAAGCAATATGTTATGCTTAACTACTTGTTTTCAATGCCTTAGTTATTTTTAAAAAATCGTGATTTTAATGAATAACGAAAAATACATGTGTTTAACTGTATGTATATAATCTGTAAAGGAAACTTAACTGTGCTACCAAGTATCAAAAACTTCCCTATGTTTAACATGTACCAATTATTGGACCAGAATCCATGCCACTGGTCGCTTACCAAAATTAATCAAATCAAAAAAATGTGTGGATATGTATTAAGTGAATGAATAAAAATTAATGAATAATGAAAATAAGTGGTACTTATATCTGCTAATTACTGAAACTGTTGTAATTGCTAGTAATAAATGTACAAGCAGGAAACATGTTTGTTGTTATCTCATCAAATTCTTTAAGCGTAGTATACACATTATTGAGCTCAGTTCGTTTATGCCTGGATATTGACAGGCATTAAGTCTCAATTGCCAAATAAGTTCACATCTTTCTAGTCTAAGTGACTCAGGTCCTCCTCTCCCATCATTGTTTAGTTGTTGAATGACCCTAAAGTTGAAGAGGTGCCCTGGATGCTCGCTAATATGTCTAGCTAATGCGTTTTCAAGTTTGTTCTTACTAATACAATACATATGTTCGTAAATTCTATCACATAGCTTTCTATCGGTCTTGCCGATATAAAAAGCATGGCATAATATGCACTTAGCTAAATAAATAACTTGCTTACTTTGGCAGTTAAATTTGCCTTTTGTTTTAAATTTTCTATTTCTAATTTCAAAACTGAGGCCCACATCTATATACTTGCAAAAATGGCATGTATTACATTTATGCATGCCATCTCTACTGCTTGGTGTCATGTTCTTAGCCTCTAAAATCGACTTCAGGTTGTTACCTTGTCTGAAGACTACCTTAGAAAAAACTGGAAAGAGGGATCTAAAATGCCCGTCTCTCATTAAGATTTCCCAATTCTTAGTAATAATGGCCACTACTTCTCTGGAATCCAGCGAGAATGTACAGATGAAACTGTAAGGACTAAACAGTTGTTTTGCTGTCCTCTCCATTGATCTAGCAACGTGATTATTATTCAATATTGGCATGTATACACCTGTAGTCCTTTTATACTGGACCTCTCTAATAGTTTCCTGAATGAGTGAACTAGGGTACCCTCTTTGGACGAAGAAAGTATGTAGTAACCTACATACTTCCTCAAAGTCTACATCCCTGGATACCTTCCTAGCAGCTCTAACCAGTTGGCCCTTCACAACAGATTTTTTCTGGAATGAGGGGTGACAACTGGTGTATTGAAGGAAAGCATTAGGGTAGGTTTCTTTCCGGTAGATTTTTGCCACAAAAATGCTGTTCTGATAGTCTTTACTCAATTCCACATCTAAGTATGCTATTTTATCTCTACTAAATGTAAATGTAAAGTTTAAGAAGTTGGTACTAGAATTAAAGTCTTCCAACATGTTTTGTAAATCCTCTGCATTGCCTTTAAACAAAATAAATATGTTGTCTAGAAAACGTGTGTAAAATTGGATTTGATGTTGAAATATAGGGTGGGTTAAAACATGTTCCCTTTCCCAATGTGCCATTATGAAATTGGCTAGGCTAGCCCCACAAGGAGAGCCCATAGCCACCCCCACCTTCTGATGGTAACATTTAGTGTTAAATGTGACATAATTATAAGACAACACGATGTCAAGAAGTTCCTCCACTAATTGTATCTCAGCTATAGGTGCTCCATGTTGATGCATCATATGAGACACCCATTCTATTCCTTCATCATGAGGGATTGATGAATAGAGCTCTTTTACATCGATAGTGAGGAACAAGTAGTCCTCATTAAAGGAGAGCTTGTTCATAGTCTCCAAAAAAGACCACGAATCTTTGGAAATTTGTGATTCAAATGTGACATATTTCTTTAGGATATTATCTACCACTTTTGCACATGAATATGTGATGCTGTCTCTTGCATCCACAAGTGGACGCATTGGGGGACAGTTGACACTTTTGTGGACTTCCGGGATTCCGAACAACATCAGAATCCTAGGGGCTGGCTGTACTAAATAGTTGTAAAGTGTCTTATCTATCTTCGCCTCTATGTAAAGATCTTCAATAGAATTTCTCACCCTTCTATATGCACCATTAAGTTCATTCCTTGACACTTCAACATACTTGTGCCCCTCTAGTATATCTGACATCCTATTGTTGTAATCCGTGTTGTTCATAATGGCCAGGCCACCCCCTTTATCAGGTTTCATAAAGCGTAATGGTGCCTGACATAAATACCTAAGGTTGTCTCTGTCCTCCTTACTGATGTTGTGTAGATAAGTCCTGTCTGCTCTTGAACCATAGGACCTGTTTGCAACATTACGAAGGTCCAACTCACAAATTTGTTGAAAAAGTGCTATTAAGGGGAGCACTGGTGGATTGTATACACTAGACACATAATAGTCACTCCTACTATTCATCAGTTCCCCCATTAGTGCCACCAAGTTCAGTTTACGTGCAAATAGTTTCAGATCAATCAAGGTCTTAGCCACATCTAAATGTGTTGTAGGCACAAATGTGTGGCCTTTCGCTAATAAATCAATCATGTCAGATGTTACATTAATATCAGAGTAATTAAATATTTTAAAGTCCATGTTGGATTTATGCAAAATTATGCACTTAGGAGACCTCAGCATAATCCCAGAAGAACAACTGTCTTCTACCATTTGTTTTTTGCCCTGTTCTTCACTGGCCTCCCTTTGGATTGTACAAAGTTCAAGGCCCAGTTCTGAAAATTTGTTTTATTTGATGAAGTTTGAGAATTGGCTTGGTTGAAATTATTAGCCTATAGTCTTTCACTGTGGCGTACTGGTCCAGGGTCCCCAGATTGCTGATTGTCCTTCTGTTGGTTGTTGTCATTAGAAGATGCAAACAGATGGTTCTGTGTACCTTCACCATTAGGCCTAGAGGGACCTGCTTCAGGCAAAAAACTCCCTTGGGAAGTTGGTGGTTTAGGATAAGCTGCACCTATCTCATACTCTCTCAAGTCCCTCTTAATTTTTTAAATTTTAGTAAGTTTAATTTTCGACAAATATTTATCTATACTGTCGAAAATTCTATCGTAATCATAGTGATACCTTAAAAAAGTCAATGTCATTCCTAATTGCAGTGTCCAAACCGTTAGTCTCAATAATTAACTTATTGGCTGCTTGTTGATAGTGGTTACAAAACACTTGTAACAGCTCAAAGCCATGTTTATCGAATAAGTCTACCAAATCCTTGTGAAAACTTGATCCCTCAGTTAACCCTGTTGGGTACTGCCAAAGTCTTAATCCTTTTGGTATTATTTTAAGTCGAATGCACTCCTGAAAGTATGCTACTTCAAGCTGTATTTTTCTAAGTTTAAAAAGTTTCTCATCAAAAATGTTCATTTTGGTAGCCAAATCTATAATTATGTCACATTTAACACTATATTTTACCATCAGAAGGTGGGGGTGGCTATGGGCTCCCCTTGTGGGGCTAGCCTAGCCAATTTCGTAATGGCACATTGGGAAAGGGAACATGTTTTAACCCACCCTATATTTCAACATCAAATCCAATTTTACACACGTTTTCTAGACGACATATTTATTTTGTTTAAAGGCAACGCAGAGGATTTACAAAACATGTTGGAAGACTTTAATTCTAGTACCAACTTCTTAAACTTTACATTTACATTTAGTAGAGATAAAATAGCATACTTAGATGTGGAATTGAGTAAAGACTATCAGAATAGCATTTTTGTGGCAAAAATCTACCG